>NC_092145.1:45084330-45385693 GCF_043159975.1 Macaca nemestrina | reverse complement strand
CCCTGCTTTTTTGATACTTCCCCTGTTGGCTCTATCAGAGACCATCTGATATCTCAAAAATGTAAGTCTCAGGAATCATATGTACCCCATAAATATATAAAACTACTATGTACCCAAAATAATTTAAATTTTAAAAAATCTTTACATTCTCCCTCTCTCTGAATCATGCTAACTTTGAGACTAACCGTAGTTTAAATGCCAGCCAGCCATTTACTGGCTGAGGGACCTTGGGTTAGTCACTTCCATCTTCTGACCTCCAATTTCCTCATTTGTGAAGTGAGTATATTAACAAAACCCACTTCATAGGTTTGTTGTGAAGACCAAATGAGATAATACATGCAAACTGCTTACCATGGTGCCTGGCACGTAGTAATCAACAAATGTTAGCTGTTTTCATTCATGCATTAATTCATTCACTCACCAGGTGGTTATTATGTGTTGGGAAATGAGCTAGGAAGGAACTAGAAATGAGCTAGGCCCCATGCCTTCCAAAATCTTAAAATCTCATCTCACTGGGAAGCCAAGGCAAGATATAACCTATGAAATGTTCAACATAAGGCTGAATGTGATCCATGACAAAACAAGCTCAGGGGAGAAAGTGATCATTGTGGCCCACAGCAGTGCTTTAAAAACTTTCCTGACTTGAGTCTCACTTTCTCCAAACCTCAGAGCCTTTTTTTGGACTACAATTTGAAAATCAGTGGACTAGAGTGAATACAACTTTGTTAGAGGGGAAGAGACAGGTGCTGCTGAAGCTATGGACATATGTAAGGCAATAATGGAAGAAGAGCAGGCTGGGATGGGTTGCGGAGGGTTGAAATGGTCAGACAGATAATTTGGTCTTGATTGCTTTAGCTCAGAACTTCCTAACCAGTGTGCCAGGATTACAGAAAAGCCACTGGCCTGCAAGCAACCTATTCATCTGTTTCTCACAGTGTGCTATACCAGTATTATCATTTGCTATGCCTGCCATGCCCTGCAAAGGGAAGCACTACTTTAGATTTCCCAGAAGCCACATTGTTGGGATGGAATTTTGAAGCATGTTCTGTAGCCAAAAGTAAAGATAAAGAAACCTGGATTAGGACATGGAGAGTTGCCTAATCCCTAAGTCACACTGGGGAAGATCCAAATCCAGGGTTGCTCTGCCTTTTCCACCACTACCCATCTATGGCAAAGAGCCACTGCCAACTCTCACTCTCTGTAAGACCAACATCATTATTGACAAGAGAAAGGAAAAACTTCAATGCCCACTCACACAACCTAGTTCTGGAAGGAAAACCTTTGAAAAAAGGATCATAGTTCGTGCATGTGGAGCAAACTGGAGGGCTCCATATTTTGCTGAATACACTTTCTTTTCTCCTGACTCTATGTAACAGGACCCCAGGGTTTCATGTCAGTGGTTTTATAAATTATTAAACAAAATAGATATTTGGTTCCTGCTTGATTGTGGTTTGGTGGGCTTTCCAGAATTTTCTCTTCATTAACTCTTTCTTTCTTCTCTGTATTTTCTTTTACATGACACCCACTCATATGGTATCTTCTCTGTATTCCCAAGGTTCTTGATTATAAGCAGCAGAAACTAATAATAGCTAACCTAATCAAAACAAACCAAATTTGTTGAAACAATGTTGGGGGTGGTGGGTGGCTCCCAGAATCAAGGGGAAGTTGGAGGGCCAGGCTTCGAAGATGACATGAACCAAAGGGATTTCAGGGGCCACCAGGAAGCACACGGCTTTCTTCTAGCAGGAACAATCTGGCCAGGGTACTACAGCTGAAGATGAGCATTGCCCAAAGTACAATGACTAGATACTAATCATCCCTGTCTCTCTGACAATCATTCCAGATTTATCGTTTCAGGAGCAGGGGAAGAGGGAGGATGAGGATCTTTATCCTACAACTCCTGTAGTTGAGGCCGGGTGCTGTGTCCCACCGTTATCTTACATCTTAGGAGATTGCTTTCAAATAGGAAGAGGATGAGTGGTGGATGGCAAACAAGTAAACCAACAAACAAAGCAATGTTCCTTATAAGCGCCACACAGTGTTTTTCAAACTGCAGATGATGACATATTATTGCAGATGATGCCATGTAATTGCATTGCAAGATGAATTATGCAAGTGCCTGATTAGCTTTTTGTTTTAATTTTAACAACTTTATTGAAGTATAATAGACACAATTTCACATGTTTAAAGTATAAAGTTTGATACATTTTAACGTGAGTACACCTGTGAAAGCATCAACATAATCAAGATGATGAACATACAAATCACTCCCCAAAATTTCCTCAAGATTCTTGGTAATCTCTTGCCTCTGCCCCACCCTGCCTTCTATGCTGTCCCTGTCTTCAGGTAACCATTCATCTGCTTTCTGTCACTATAGATTAATTTACACTGGCTGGCATCTTATGTAAAGGGAATAATATAGTGTGTACTCTTTGTATGGGTTATTTCACTCAGCATAATTATTTTGAGATTCATCATTGTTGTTATCTACAGTTCATTCCCTTTTGTTGATGAATTGTAGTTCATTGTACGGATACAGTACAATTTGTCTATTCATCTACCTGTTGATGGATATTTGGGTCATGTGACAGTCCGTTTTAGATGTCAGACTTGGCTAGGCTACAGTCCCAAATTATTTGATTAAACATGAATCTAGGTGTTGCAATGAAAGTATTTTGTAAACGTGATTACTATTTACAATCAGTGGACTTTGGGTAAAGGAGATTATCCAAGATCATCTGGGTGGACCTGATTCAATCAGTTGAAAAGCCCTGAGAGCAGAACTGAGGCTTCCCTGAAGAAGAAATTCCACCAGTGAACTGCAACTTCAGCTATTGCCCAGAGTTTCAGCCTGCCCTTCCGAATGGCCTGCTCTGTGGATTTGGGACTTACCGATCCAGCCCCACAATTACATAAGTCGATTACTATGATAAATCCCTTAATATACTGTATGTGCCCCACTGGTTCTGTTTCTTTAGTTGAATGCTGACTGATAACATGTTGTTTCCAGTTTTTGGGTATTACAAATCAAACTCATGTGAACATTTGTGTACATGTCTTTGTATGGATTTATGTTTCCTTTCTTGTGGATAAGTACTTCAGAGTAGGATAGCTGAATTATATGGTATGTATTTATATTTTTAAGAAAATGCTGAACTTTTTACTGAATTGGTTCCATTTTACATTTTTACCAGCAATGTATAAATCTTCCATCTTCTTCACATCCTCACCAACACTTGGCACGGTCAGTCTTTTTACTTGTACACATTTTAATACGTGAGGGGTGGTTTCTCATTGTTGTTTTAATTTGCATTCCCTTAATGACTGATAATAGTGAGCATCTTTTCACGCACTTATTTGCCAGATGTATATCATCTTTGGTAACGTGTCTATTCAAATCTTATTCCCACTTTAAAAATTGGGTTAGGTTCTTATTATTGATTTTGAGAGCTTTTATATGTTCTAGACACAAATTCTTTATCAGACATATTATTTGCAAATATTTTTCTCATCTGTCAATTGTTTTTCCATTCTTTTAACAGTATCTTTAGATGAGTGGAAATTTTTAATTTTGGTGAAATCAAATTTTTCAAATTTTTTCTCTGATGAATCATCTTTTTGGTGTCATACATAAGAAATCATTCCCTAATCCAAAGTCACAAATATTTTCTCCTATGTTTTCTCCTAGAACTTTTATTTATTTATTTTTTAATTTTTATTTTTTATTTATTTATTTATTTTTTTTTTGAGACGGAGTCTCGCTCTGTCGCCCAGGCTGGAGTGCAGTGGCGCGATCTCGGCTCACTGCAAGCTCTACCTCCCGGGTTCACGCCATTCTCCCGCCTCAGCCTCCGAGTAGCTGGGACTACAGGCGCCCGCCACCACGCCCGGCTAGTTTTTTGTATTTTTAGTAGAGACGGGGTTTCACCATGTTAGCCAGGATGGTCTCGATCTCCGGACCTCGTGATCCACCCGCCTCGGCCTCCCAAAGTGCTGGGATTACAGGCTTGAGCCACCGCGCCCGGCCTCTCCTAGAACTTTTAGTTTTAGGTTTTCTCTTTTACATTTAGGTCTATGATCCATTTTTAGTTAATTTTTTTATAAATAGTGGGATATGAATCAAAGTTCCTTTTTGCGCATTTGGATATCTAACTTTTTCAGTAGCATTTGTTGAAAAGACTACATTTTTTCCATTGAAATGCCTTTGCAGCTTTGTCAAAAATCAGTTGTTGCTATCTTGGTGCAGTGGTGTGTACCTGTAATCCCAGCTACTCAGGAGGTTGAGGCAGGAGGAAGATTGTTTGAGGCCAGGAGTTTGAAACCAGCCCGGGCAATGGGCAACATAGCAAGACCCCATCTCTTAAAAAAATCAGTTGTTCATATATGTGTAGGTCTATCTCTGATCTCTCTGTTCTGCCCCATTGATCTATTTGTCTATCTTTATGCCAGTACCACACTGTCTTAATTACTGTAGCTTTATAAGAAGTCTTAAAATCAGATAGTGTTAGTCTCTCACCTTTGTTCTTTTCAAAATTGTTATGGCTATTCTAGGTCCTTTGCATTTCTATATGATTTTTAGAGTTGTATTGTCAAATGCCATAAGAAAGCCTTCTGAAATTTTTATTGAAATTACGGTAAATATGTTGAAAAAAATGAAAGACAATTGACCTCTTAACAATGTTTAGTCTTCCAACCCATGTACAAAATGTAATTACAATTTATTTAGATCTCCTTAATTCCTCTCCCTAATGTTTTGTGGTTTTCAGTGTATAGGGCTTACACATCTTTTGTCAGATTTATTGCTAAGTATTTCATATTTTTGATGTTATTATAAATGGTATTTTTAAATGTAGATTTCTGGTTGTTGATTGCTAGTGTAATAGAAATATACTATACAATTAATACATTATACAATAAATAAAATTGCTTTTTCTATATAAATCTTACGTCTTTCAGCCTTGCTAAACTCACCTATTAGTTTTAGTAGCTGTTTTGTATTCCATCAGATTTTCTACATAGACTTTTATGTCATCTGTAAATAAAATCAGTTTTACTTTTCTCTTTATAATATACATGCCTTTTGTTGGCTAACTGCTCTGGCTAGAACTTCCAGTATAACATTGAATAGAAGTAGTAAGAGTTGATATCTATGTCTTGTTCCTTATCTTAGTGTGGAAAGCATTCAGTCTTTCACATAAACAGTGAAAGATTTCATAGTGATATTATCACAGATGCCCTTTATCAAATTGAGGTTTCCTTTGATCCCTAGTTTGCTTTGAGTGTTTATCAGAAATGGATGTTGGATTTTTTTCTGCATCTATTGAGATGATCATACAGTTTTTCATCTTTGTTAATATGGTGAATTACATTGATTGATTTTCAGATATTAAACAATCTTACGTTACTGATACAAACCCCAGTTTGTCATAATGCATTATCCCGTTTTTCATAATATTGAATTCAATTTGCTAAAATTTTGTTTAGAATCTTTGCATCTAAGTTCATGAGGGATATTGGTCTGTAGTTTTTTTTTGCTTATACCAACTTTGTCTGGTGTTGGTATCAGGGAAATGCTTTTCTCATAGAATGAGCTTGGAAAGATTTCCTCCTCTTCAATTTTCTGGAAGGGTTTGGGTAGCATTGTTCATGTTTCTTCCTTAAATGTTTGTCAGAATTCACAAGCAAGGAAATCTGGGCCTAGGGTTTCCATGGATGGGAGAAGAATTTTAACTATTAATTCAATTTCTATAGCAAATACAGTGTTATTCGGGTTATCTACTTCTTGAGTGAGCTTTCATAGATTGTGTCTTTCAATGAATGTGTACATTTAATCTAGATGTTTATTTGTTTATTTATTTATGACAGTGTCATGCTCTGTCACCCAGGCTGGAGTGCAGAGGTGCGATCATGGCTCACTTCAGCCTTAACCTCCCAGGTTCAAGTGATCCTCCTGCCTCAGCCTTTCAAGTAGCTGGGACTACAAGTGCATGCCACTGCACCTGGCTAATTAAAAAAATAAATTTGTAGAGATGGGGTCTTGCTATGTTGCCCAGGTTGGTCTCAAACTTCTAGGCTCAAGCGTTCCTCCTGCCTCGGCTTCCAAAAGTATCTGTATTGGCCGGGCACGGTGGCTCACGCATGTAATCCCAGCACTTTGGGAGGCTGAGGTGGGCAGACCACGAGGTCAAGAGATTGAGACCATCCTGGTCAACATGGTGAAACCCCGTCTCTACTAAAAATACAAAAATTAGCTAGGCATGGTGATGCTTACCCGTAGTCCCAGCTGCTTGGGAGGCTGAGGCAGGAGAATCGCTTGAACCCGGGAGGTGGAGGCTGCAGTGAGCCGAGATCCCGTCACTGCATTCTAGCCTGGTGACAGAGTGAGACTCCGTCTGAAAAAAAAAAGAAAAAAAAGTGTCTGGATTACAGGCATGAGCCGCAGCTCCCAGCCAGGTGTGGACTTTTTAGGAATAAGTTGTTTATAATATTCCTTTATTATCTTTTTAATATCTGTACTAGATATTCTCTTCTTTTTTTTCCTGATCAGTCTGAATAGAAGTTTATCTTTTTTTCCCCCCTCTGAAAATACCAGCTTTTTGACTGGGCTTGGTGGCTCATGCCTGTAATCCCAGCACTTTGGGAGGTGCAAGAGGGTCACATGAGGCCAAGAGTTCGAGACCAGCCTGACCAACATAGTGAAACCCTGTCTCTACTAAAAATAATAATAAAAAAAAATTAGCCTGGCATGGTGGCGGGAGCCTATGATCCCAGCTACTCGGGAGGCTGAGGCAGGAGAATCACCTGAACCGGGAAGCAGAGATTGCACTGAGCTGAGATCATGCCACTGCACTCCAGCCTGGACCACAGAGCGAGGCTCCATCTCCTCTCTCACCGCCTCCTCCACCAACCCAGCTTTTGTTTTCATTAATTTTCTGCATTCCTTTTCTGTTTTCTACTTCATTTTTTTACTGGTTCAGTCTTAAGTATTTCATTTCTTCTGCTTAATTTAGATTTCATATTCTCTTATTTTTCTAATTTCTTTTGGTTTTTGTTTTGTTTTATTTTGGCTGTGTGTGGGGGGTGAGGGGGCGGGCAGGGTCTCTGTTGCCTAGTCTAGAGTGCAGTGGCACAATCATGGCACACTACAACCTCAAACTCTTGGGCTCAAGTGATCCTCCTGCCTTAGCCTCCTGAATAGCTAGGACTACAGGTGTGTGCCAAAACGCCTGGCTGATTTTTTAAATTTTTTGTAGAGATGATGTCTTGCTATGTTTCCCAGGCTGGTCTTGAACTTTGGGACTCAAGTGATCCTCCTGCCTTTGCCTCCCAAAGTGCTGGCATTGTGTGAGCCACTGTGCCCAGCCTGTTTTTCTAGTTTCTTAAGGAGGAAGCTGATATCACTGATTTGACATAATTTTTCTTTTCTAGGATAAATGTTTAGTACTATAAATTTCTCCCTTGATACTGCTTTGGCAACATCCCACACATTTTGATACACTGTGTTTTTATTTTTATTCTGTTCAGAACATTTCCTAATTACCCTTTGATTTCTTCTTTGGCTGATTAGTTATATAAAAAATGAGTTATTCAATTTTCAAATATGTGGAGATTTTCCTAGATTTCTTTTTTATTGATGGCTCATATAATTCCACAGTGGTCAGAGAATACATTTTCTATTACTCAAATTTCTTTAAATTATTGAGACTTATGTTATGGCCCAGAATATGGTCTATCTTGATAAACATTCCATGTGTACTTGAAAAGGATATGCATTCTGCTGTTGTGGGATGGAACATGCTGTAAGTATCAATTAGATTCAGTTGATTGATGATGAATTCAACTATGTCCTTACTGATGTTCTGTCTGCTTGTTCTATGAATTATTAAGGGTGGGTATTGAAATAGCCAACTAGAATTGTGTAGTGACCTAATTATCCTTGAAATTTGAATAGTTTTTGCTTCATATGTTTTGAAGTTCTGTTATTAGGTGCTCTGAGGCTCTGTTCATTTTTTTTCCAGTATATTTTCTTTCTGTTGTTCAGATTGGGTAATTTCTATTTTTCTAGCTTCCAGTTTGCAGATTCTTTCTCTGTTCTCTCCATTCTGTTGTTGAACCCATCCATTGAGAGTTTCTTAATTTTGGTTATTATATTTTTTAGTTTTAAAATATCAGTTTGGTTCTTTTTTGTATCTTTTATTTCTTTTCTGAAACTTTCTATTTTTTCATTTGTTTTAATCATGTTTATAATTGCTTATTGAAGCATTTTTATGATTACTGCTCCAAACTCCTTGTCAGATAATTCTGACACATCTGTCAAATTGGTGTGGGCATCTATTGATGTTTTTTTTTTTTTTTTGCATTCAATTTGAGATATTCCTAACTCTTGGTATGATAAGCAATTTTTGAAGGAAACTTGGATACTTTAGATACTATGAGACTGACTATCTTTAAACTTCTGTTTTAGCTGGCATTTTTCAAAAAATGAAAGATTGTGTTCTGCCATGTTACTGTCATGTAGGGGTAGTAGTCCAAGTCCCCTACTCAACCTCTGTTGACAGCAAGAGTGGGGGCTATATATTAGTGGTGGATAGAAATGAGAATTCCAGCTCCCTAATAGGTCTCAATTGATACTTTCCTGGCTAAGAGACATACGAGTGCCTTTTTAATACTGTCCACATGGCCTCCACTGACACCACAAGGAGGAGGTGACCTTGTTACCACTCATTGTCATCCTAACTTTCCAATAGGCTTCTTCTCACACTACCCTACAGGATAAAAAGGTGCATTTTACTGCTGGGTGGGGTAGAAACCCAGACTCCCCAAATAGTCCCCACTGACACTGTGTGAGTATGGGGCGTTGGATTCTTACAATCCAGCAGGAATGGAAGTCCTAGGTGGCTACTCTGACACCTCTCCAGCAGGGGGGGTGGGACACCTCATTATAGCCCCACGAAACTGAAAGTCTAGGCTTACCACTCCAGTCTCTGCTGGTATACGTGGGGAGGGTATCATATTTTTTCAGTGGCATTTGGTTGGAGTTGAGTGGTTATTATATAAAAGTTTACCATCTCGCTAGGCTGCCCATTTCCTAGTCCCTTGCCTAGAGGGAGCAGGAATTTTTCTCTGAACTTGTAAGCATCTCTGGGTTGCAGGCTTCTTCAACTCCAGGATATACAAAGCAAAAGGGAAACCCAAGGAACTCACCACTTTGTAGTTCCTTGGGTCCCCAGGTCCCTAGCCAGTCTGCCGCCTTCTCTCTACCTTTTCAGATTTTTTTTTTGTGTATAATGTCAGGACTTTTAGTTGTACTTGGCAGGAGGATCAGGGAAAAAATACATCAACTCCATCTTCCCTGAAGCAGAAGTGCCACTATCCTCTGCTTTCATTTTTGAAACATATTTTTGGCCGGGCGCCGTGACTCATGCCTGTAATCCCAGCACTTTCGGAGGCCGAGACGGGCGGATCACGAGGTCAGGAGACGGAGACCTTTCTGGCTAACACGGTGAAATCCCGTCTCTACTAAAAAATACAAAAAATTAGCCGTGCGAGGTGGCGGGCGCCTGTAGTCCCAGCTACTCGGGAGGCTGAGGCAGGAGAATGGCGTGAACCCGGGAGGCGGAGCTTGCAGTGAGCCGAGATCGCGCCACTGCACTCCAGCCTGGGCGACAGAGCGAGACTCTGTCTAAAAAGAAAGAAGGAAGGAAGGAAGGAAGGAGGGAGGGAGGGAGGGAGGGAGGGAGGGAGGGAGGGAGGGAGGGAGGGAGGGAAGGAAGGAAGGAAGGAAGGAAGGAAGGAAGGAAGGAAGGAAGGAAGGAAGGAAGGAAGGAAGGAAGGAAGGAAGGAAGGAAAGAAAGAAAGAAACATATTTTCACTTGGTATGGAATTCCAACCTGACACTTTATAGATGTTGCTTCATGGTCCTCTCATTTGCATCATTTCTCATGCAAAATCTGTTGTCATCCTTATTTTTGTTTTTCTATACAGAACATGTCATAGTTCCCTGGCTGTGTTTGATACTTTCTTTTTATCACTGTTCCCCCTGCCCCGGCCATGGATTGTGATCTAAGAAGTTAGGAAGCCACCCTTCTGAAAGTTAATGTTGTATGGTAGAAAGAGCAAAGAGCTCAAGAGCTCTGATTTCTGTCCTTAGCTCTGCTATGAGCTTGCTGGTGACCTGGAGCTACCCCCAACTTCTCTCTGGATCTCATACTGTTTTCTTGTAAATGAAAAGTTTAGATTCTCACATCACTTCTAGCTCATTCTTGCTGCACCAACAACAACAAAAGTAATGACTAAAACCTATCAGACACTAACAATGTGCCCAGCACTGTTCCAGGCTCTTTATGTGCATTGAGTAATTTAATTTTCACTACAACTTTGTGATGTAGCTTATTTTTTTATTATCCCTACTTATAGGTGAGACAGCTGAGGCCCAGAGAAGTTAAGTGGCAGAACTGGATATTGGACTAATGTTTTTCTGGCTATAGAGGCTTTTCTGTTAACCAGTATTGCTCCTGGTATACAGCTTCAAGTCAGCAGGGCCACTCTCCCTTTCTGGCTTGTTTTGAAGGAAAGATGTCAGGCTCTTTTGGCCTATCTGTTCAGTGAGTTTCCAGGAACCTGGGGCTTAGTCATCCTTCTTTGCAAAGTTCACTGGGTGCACACTAATGTGCAGACTAGTGTGATATTTGCAGTGTTAGATTCTGGATTCCTAGGGTTCCTCCAGCATTTCTCTTTATCTCTTTAGGGACGTAGTTTGTAAATAGCAGATTCATTTTGCCTTCTTTTGTCAGTCTCTTCCATCAGTCTGCTCTCAACCGATCTCTCTGCCATCTCTTCTTTCCCAATATTAGTTTAATATTCTTCATATCCAAGTGCTTTTCAGCCTGACAGATAAGAGAGTTTTTTTTTTTTTCATTATCTCTGGCCAATAATCAGTATGAAATTTCCCCCTTTTTGGACCATGCCATTCAAAATAAAGTAATGGCACTTTATGCCTCTTTGTGAGTTCCAAGAATTCCTGATAGGAGCAGTGTGGAATCTGCTTGGTTCCCTGTTCCCAAAACCCCTTTATTCATAGAATCAAATCCCCTTCATAGGTCTCCCTTAGGGCCACTTGATCCCAATCTACAGGTGTAGTGAGCTCTACCCCATCTCTAGAGCCAATCCTGTCTTCCAGCAAGAAGAACATAAGGGCTTTTTCAGTTCAATGCTCAGGTTCAAGAAGAGTTTTGTTATGACACCATAGTGATGACTTCAACCTTGATCCTGAATCCAAGCCCCCATCTTATAGCTCTGTTCTGATTTTGGCTTTTTGTTCCTGGGCATCTGTTTGGGCCCTGATAGTCTCCTGTAACTAAGAGTCTCCCTAATTCTTTCTAGTGCTTTTTCTCACTCTCCCCAGAAATACCTTTTTTTTTTCCAGTGCCTGTGGCCATGCAGCCTTGTGGCTAACTTCCCTGATCCTGCCTGCCCTGCTGAATCTCTGAACACCACTGCTTCTAGAATTTCCAACACCTTGTTTAACACACCTGTCAGGATATCCCAAGTCTTGGTCCCCTGAAATTTGCTTGACTTGCTGTAATTTACCTTTCTGTCTAGACTGTGTTATATGAAAGGATTGGGGCCAAGGAGATGTTTCTATTTCCTTGATAGTGTATTTTACACTAGCACCTTGTCCAAAGTGTGGTCCCTGGACAAGCAGAACCAGCAGTGCCTGGGAGCTTTTTAGAAATGCAGAAAATTGGGCCCTACCCCAGACCTACTGGATCAGGAGCTGCCTTTAAAAGGTATCTGTTCTAGGGCTATCCGTTGATCCATTATCAAGTCAATGAGACTACACTTAAGTGTCTAGCTTATGAGATCATTACTCCGTTGCAATTTAAGTTCCCTGAAGGACAGACAATTCATGCATCTTGTTCACTGCTGTATTTGCAGTACCCAGAACTGTTCGTGGCAGAGGATAAGTGCTTAATAAATATTTGTTGAAGGGTGGCCTTGGAAGTTACTTAAAATCTCTGTGCCTCATCACTTTCCTTACCTGTAAAATAAAGATTTATATCCCGACTTCCAGGTATAAGGATCAGACATTAAAAAAAAGAGAGAGAGATGCAGAATTGTCAATATTTATTCTAACACATCTCTTCACTGAGATGTGTATCTGTTTGTTTTGGGGTGAGCTGGACTTTTTAGCTACTTGGCCTAAGTATTACCGAAGACTTGTTTTGTAGACACTATCTGTTTGGAGGGGTCTTTGTAGAGAGATTTGTTCATCCATTCACTCATTAATTTAGCAAATATTAATTGAATATTACGTGCCAGGCACTATTCTAAATGCTAGTAAGTACAGAGTCTTCTTTATGGAACTGGTTAACCCCTTTATTAAGCCCTCTCTTGCTTATATGTCTTACATTAATATTTGGACCCTGTATACTCAATACTATAACTCTAATTGTTTCTTCTCACCTAGAAGTAATCAAACTCCAAATGGTGCTGCATTCTGAACCACCTATGGACACGCCATTCTGCTGAGGACCCTTAAATCTACCCCAGGAGGAGCCCTAGCTGCTGATCCCCATTTGACACCCCTTTTCAGCAGGAAGTAGCCAGAAAGAGTCATAGCCCAAAACCCCCTCACAGCAGTTAGTGTGATATCTCCACAGGGGGGAATGTGGCAGGAGTTATTCAGAAATTATTTTATGCAGATAGAGAGGAAAAGGAATCCTTGGGAAGTTTTCGTTTTTTAAAGCATCTCTGGAAAAGTTTCTTGTGAAGCCCTGGCTCTCAGAGCCAGGCCGGCAACATTTAATATGCAAATGCCAGCCGTTAGAAACTGGGTCCACCCTACATGGTGATTCCTGTGGCCTTCTTACTTTTGCCCCACATGTTCCTGGCCACGCCTACATATCTCCACGTCTGTAGAACATCATGGCGCCCTGCATTTGGATATTAAAAGGCTAAGGTGGGAGGGCCAGCCTTTTCCGCCGGCTACGTGAATGACATACCTAGTCAAACCAATCCCCTGAGCCCTATGCAAATCAGACACTGCCTCCTCCAGCCTCCTTATACATACCTGGCTGGTCTCCGTGGCAGGTGGGGTTCCCTCTTTCAGCCTTGGAGCCCCTCTGCCTCTGATCTCTGTACAGGGGAACTTTCTCATTCTGTCCTCCTCCCTTCTTTCTTGCCTATTAAACTCTGCTCCTTAAAGCTAAAAATAAGTAAATAAATAAGTGCTGGTGAGTAGAGCAATGAATAAAACAAAGTCTTGCTAGAAGTTTACATTCTAGGAGGAAGAGATAGAATTAATCAAATAAAATAATAAGATAGCAGATGGTGATATTTTCAAGGGAAACAATAAAGTGGGTAAGGGGAGAAAGGAGTGTTGAGCTGTGTGGATGTAGAAGGATAATCAAAGAAGGACTCTCTGAGGAGAGGGCATCTGGGCAGAGACCGGCAGGAAGCCAAGGGGCAATTCATATGGATATCCGGGGGCAGAGTTTTCCAGGCAGAGGAAAAGCCTGTGCAATGGCTCCAAAGTGGGAACATGTGGCATGTTTAAGGAACAGCAAGGAAACCAGAGTGACTGGAGCAGAGTGGGAAAGCAGTATGAACAATGTGGCTGCTAAATCAGATAGGGCTTTGCAGGTCATTAAATGGGTGCTGGCTTTTACTGTGAGTGAAATTGAGAGCCTTGGAAGATATTCGGTGAGGAATGATGTACTCTAACTTGAATTTTAAATGGATCACTCCAGTTGCCATGGTAAGTAAGAACAGGCTTTAAGAGAGTAAAAGCAGAAACAAAGAGATCAGCTGGAAGGCTGTTGCAGTAATCCGGGTGAGAGAGGACAGTGGCGTGGATCGAGTTGGTGGTGATTGAGGTGGGAAGAACTGGTCAGATTCAGATTTTTTTTTTTTTTTTTTTTTAAGATACGATGTCTCATTTGTTGCCCAGGCTGGACTTGAACTCCTGTGCTTAGGCGATCCTCCTGCCTCAGCCTCCTGAGTAACGGAGACTACAGGTGCATGCCACTGTGCCCAGCTCTGATGGTGTTTTGAAGAAAAGTCTAACATGTTTTGCAGATATCTTGGGTCTGCACTGTGAGAGAAAAAGGAGTCAAGGATGACTCCAAGGTTTTTAATTTTAGCAACTGAAAGGATAGCGCTGCCATCAAGAGAATTTGGCAAGATTTGGAGGAGAATCAGGTTTGTAGAGAGGGCAATCATGGATTCTCTTTAAACATTGTCTGAGTCTGTTTGTGCTGCTATAACAAAATACCTGAGACTGGATAACTTATAAATAATAGAAATTTATTTCTTGCAGTTCTAGAGTCTGGGAAGTTCAAGATAAAGGCATTGTAAGGGTTGATGTCTGGTGAGGACCCAGTCTCTGCTTCCAATGAATGTTGCGTTCTCACCTGGCAGAAGAGATGAAAGGGCACAGAAAAGTGGGGAGGCAGCTCTCTGAAGCCTCTACTATGACGGCACTAATTCCATTCATGGGAGTGGAGCCCTCATGACTTAATCACCTTCCAGAAGCACCACCTCCTAATACCATCACTTTGGTGATTAGGTTTCAATGTACGAATTTTGGAGGGACACATATATTGAAACTATAGCAAACATGTTAAGTTTAAGATGTCTATTAGATTTCCAAGAGGAAATATTGAGTAGATAGTTGGATAGATGCATCTGGAGTTGGGAGAAGTCTGAAGTGCAGATATAAATTTGGAAATCTTCAATGTACATATGGTAGTTAAAGCCATGAGACTGGGTGAGATCATCCCGGGAAAGAGTAGAGCTGCACCTCTTTATCCATGGGGGATACGTTCTAAGACTCCCAGTGGATGCCTGAAACCTCAAATAGTATTAAACCCTATATATACTATGGTTTTTCCTATACACATCTATGATAAAGTTAAATTTATAGCTCTTCTGAATCTTCTTGTGGCAAAAAAAGAAAAATAGTTTAATTTATAAATTAAAATTTAAATTGATAAATTAGGCATTGTAAGAGATTAACAATAACTAATAATAAAATGGAACAATTAAAAATACACTCTAATAAAAGTTATGTGAATGTGGTCGCTCTTTCTCAAAATACTTTTTTGTACTGTACTCACTCTTCTTATGATGGTGTGAGATGATAAAATGCCTACATGATGAGATGTAATGAAGTGAATGACATAGGAATTATGATGTAGCATTAGGCTATGAAACTTGAAAACTAATTTTAAATTTGTAAATTATTTCTGGAGTTTTCTATTTAATACTTTCATACTACAGTTAATTGTGAGTGACTGAAATCATGGAAAGTGAAACCATGGATAAGGGGAGAGTACTGTATAAAGAAGAGAAACAAACCCAGATCTGAATTGTGGGGTACACTAATGGTTACAGGTCAGGAATGAGAGGAGAAATCAACAAAGGACACTGAATAGGGACAGCCAGTAAAGTACCTGGTGAGAAAATGGTGTCCTAACAGCCATGGAGTAAAGTGAGTTTCTATTATTTATAAATTATCCAGTCTCAGGTATTTTGTTATAGCAGCACAAACAGACTCAGACAAGGAGGGAGGTTTGAACTTTTTAGAATGCTGCCGAAATGTTAAGCACAAGAGGACTAAAAATTGACCATTCGGCCAGGCGCGGTGGCTCAAGCCTGTAATCCCAGCACTTTGGGAGGCTGAGACGGGCGGATCACGAGGTCAGGAGATGGAGACCATCCTGGCTAACATGATGAAACCCCGTCTCTACCAAAAAAATACAAAAAACTAGCCAGGCGAGGTGGCGGGCGCCTGTGGTCCCAGCTACTCGGGAGGCTGAGGCAGGAGAATGGCGTAAACCCGGGAGGTGGAGCTTGCAGTGAGCTGAGATCCGGCCACTGCACTCCAGCCTGGGCCACAGAGCGAGACTCCGTTTCAAAAAAAAAAAAAAAAATTGACCATTTGATTTGACAACGCGGAGGTTCACTTGCGACTATTGCGGAAAGAGCTATTTTAGTGGAGTGATACAGGCAGAAGTCTCGTTGGAGATAATATAAGAGAGAAACAGAAGAATTGGAAGCCATGAGTATAGACAGCTCTTTCAAGGAATTTTACTGTAACAGGGAGAAGAGAAATGAACAGAAGCTGGAGGAGGATGTGAGGTGAATGGAGGACTTCCTTTTTTTAAAATAGTAGATATTACAGCATGCAGAGAGGAAGAAATTACTGATGCAAGACAGAGGTGGGAATACCTGGAGTTATGTCCTTAAGCGGGGAAGAGGAGATGGGATTAAGGGCACAAGTGGAGCCAGTAAGTGAAGAAGCCAGGATTGGAACCAAATCTCCCTTACTTCAAAGCCTCTTACTCTCACCTACCATGCTACAGTGCTACTCAGACAATACTCATTAAGAATCTCCAGAAATGCACATACCCTAAAAAGAACCAAGAGGCCAGGGGCGCTAAGTGGAGGAGAGTGAGAGAGAGATTTCCCTAACAATGGTAGGGATTAAAGAGGGATTTAGAGAAGTATCATAGAGGACAAGGAGGCTATGGGAGCGATTTGGGGTTTTATTTGGAGTAAGGTGGGAGTCATTGTTGAGTTTAGAGCAGAGGAGGGACATGGAGTGACTTAACGTTGTGAAAGGACTGATATTGGCTTCTATGGGCAGAACTAACCATTATAGGCACAGGTGCAGGCAGGGAGACCAGTAAGGAAACTGTTGAAATAACCTTGCAGGAAATGATGGCTCAGGCTAGGTGGTAGCTGAGGATATGGACATGGTGATAATTTGTGAGCTTTTGGATATATGTGAAAGGTAAAGACAATGAAAAAGAGAGGAGTTCAGGATAATTCTAAGATTTAAGACAGGGCAACTGGGAGAATCTACTTGACACTTATGAATAAGACAGAGAAATAAAGAGTTAGTAGTAGAAGTGGGTTAGATGAAGAGTTCAGTTTTATATATGTTTACCTTGGGATGGTCACCAAAGAAATGAATATAGAAGAAGAAAACTGTAGAGGGTTGAGCCTTGCAGCCCTACAGTAGTTAGAAGTGGCTCACAACTGTAATCCCAGCACTTTGGGAATCTAAGGTGGGTGGATCGCTTGAGTCCAGAAGTTCAAGACCAGCCTAGGTAACATGGCAAAACTCATCTCCACGAAAAAATACAAAAATTGCCTGGGCATGGTGATGTGCACCTGTGGTCCCAGCTACTTGGGAGGCTGAAGTGGGAGAGGATCATCTGAGCCTAGGAGGTGAAGGCTGCAGTGAGCTGTGATCGTGCCACTACACTCTAACCTGAGAAACTATCTCGAGAATAAAAAAGTAGGGAAGATGAGGAAGCTCTATCAAAGAACTTGAGAAGGAGCCAAAAGGAAGATCAGATGAGATTACATACTTCATTTGTTCATCTGTGTCTGATTTATTAATAAGTATGCCTTGCTTTTGTAATTAAAAAAATATTCCCGGACTGGGCACTTGCCCTGATATCCCAGCAGTAGGCTCTGCCTCCCTGGCCACTGATTTCACATATATCCAAAACCATCCAAGACTGCAGTGGGTAGAAGATGGCAGTTCTTTATGGGAGTCTTTTTAACTTGGTGCCTGAGTTCTCTCCTAAGCAAGTGGCCAGTTGCCTCCACCTCAGTTCTTCCATCTTTGGTGGGGACAGGGCCCAGCGGCATCTCAGCCTCCTACCCACAATTCCACTGAACACTTTTCTGGCCCTACTGCACATGGCCCCCAGCCTCCGTCCTTGTGCTGGTAGCCTCTCACAACTCCGCCCTTGCCCTCTGCCTTCCGCTTCCTTCCATCTCATTTCTAAACCCCAAACAGCTCATCTCTAAAAAGATAGAACTCCCAGCAGGTGGCTTCTGTGTTCTTCTGACAAATGATTACTGCTTCTCCAGACTTTAGCAGCCTCCTGTTCCCATTCTTGGTCACAGCTCTAGCCACAGCAGAAGGAAAGGGGCTTCCAGAAGAATATAGCACCACGTTGGGAAACAGCAGCCTCACCTCCCCCTGAAGCCTGGGCGTGGCTGTCAGTGGACATGGGGGCTGGATGGAAATGCCTCTCACTTCAAAATGCCCAACCTGCCCCAAAGGCCTCTAAGCCCCTCCCTGTCTCCTCCTTCATAGTCCTACTTCTTCCAACTTTCCATTCCCCATCATGCTGGGGGACTCTGTCACAAGGTTCAGCTTCTCTCCACTGTCCATCCCTCCTATCATCTGTCTGGAGAGCAGAGCCCAGGTAGTTGTGTGCCTTGGGCCCAGGGAACCCTCCATCAACCTGAGACAGGACTCAGCATATGGTTCTTGGGTACGCCTGCCAGGTGGAATAAAGGACACAGATTTGATTTCTAAAAAAAAAAAAAAAAAAAAAAAAAAAAAAAATACTCCCAGCACTTTGGCAGGCCGAGGCAGGCAGATCAAGAGGTCAGGAGATCGAGGCCAACAAGGTGAAACCCCGATTCTACTAAAAATACAAAAAAAAAAAAAAAAAAAAAAAAAGCTGGGTGTGCTGGCGCATGCCTGTAATCCCAGCTCCTCGGGAGGCTGAATCGTTTGAACCTGGGAGGCAGAGATTGCAGTGAGCCAAGATCGCACCATTGCACTCCAGCTTGGCAACAGAGCAAGACTCCGTCTTAAAAAAACGAAAACAAAAACAAAAAACTCAGAAAACATTCTTTCAAAGCATGGAAAAGCAAAAAATAAAATAAAATAAAATAATAATAATAATAATGAAAGGGTAGAAATAAAATAAGATGCCATAAAAGCATATGTGAATATGTTAATATATAAGATGTTTACAAAATCTTCATATTGCATTCCCTCACTTCATTCACATCTGTCCTCATGTGTCCTCTTCTCTGAGGGACTTCCTGACTACTGTATCTACAACAATCCTGGTGTCCTATTACTTGTTATTCTTTTACTCTGCTTTATTTCCTTTTTGTATGGAACCTGATACATATTTATGTATTTATTTCCTGTCTCCCACACTAGACGAGACAGAGACAGTGTCTTGTTCATAGATGTATCCTCAACACCAAGAATAGTCCCTGGCTTGAAGTGCCTTCAAAAATTATTTGTTGGGCCAGGCATGGTGGCTCACACTTCTAATCCCGGCACTTTGGAAGGCAGGTGGATAGCTTGAGCTGAGGAGTTTGAGATCAGCATGGGTAACATGGCAAAGCCCCGTCTCTACAAAAAGTACAAAAATTAGCTGGACATGGTGTTGTGCACCTGTAGTCCCAGCTACTCAGGAGGCTGAGGTGGGAGGATAACTTCAGCCTGGGAGGCAGAGGTTGCAGTGAGCTGAGATCGCACCACTGCATACCAGTCTGGGTGACAGAGCCAGAGCCTGTCTCAAAAAAAAAAAAAAAAATTGTGGAACAACAACAAAAAAACACCCCAATTAAAAAAAATGGGCAAAGGACTTGAATAGACATTTCTCAAAAGATATACAAACAGCCAATAAGCACTGAAAAGATGTTCAACATCACTAGTCATTAGGGAAATGCAAATCAAAACCACAATGAGATACCAATTTACACCCATAAAGATGGCTATTGTAAACAACAACAACAAAAACCCAGAAAAAAAAATGTTGACATGGATGTGAAGAAATTGGAACCCTGTGCATTGCTGGTAGAAATGAAAAATGGTGCAGTCACTGTGGAAAACAGTATGGTGGTTCCTCAAAAATAAAACATGGAATTACCATTTAATCCAGAAATTCTATGCTGGGTGTATACACAAATTAACTGAAAACAGAAATTCGGCCAGGCACAGTGGCTCATGCTTGTAATCCCAGAACCTTGGATAGCAGAGGTGGATGGATCACTTGAGCTCCCAAGTTCCTGATGAGCCTGGGCAACATGGCAAAACTCTGTTTCTACAACAACAACAACAACAAAATAGAAAAATTGGCCAGGTGCGGGGGGCAGTTCCAAGATGGCCGAATAGGAGCAGCCCCAGTCTGTAGCTCCCAGCATGAGCGACGCAGAAAATGGGTGATTTCTGCATTTCCAACTGAGGTACTGGGTTCATCTCACTGGGTCTTGTCGGACAGGGGGTGCAGGACAGTGGTTGCAGTGCACTGAGCACGAGCTGAAGCAAGGGAAGGCATTGCCTCACCCGGAAGCACAAGGGGTCAGGGAATTCCCTTTCATAGCCAAGTGAAACTGTGACAGATGGCACCTGGAAAATCAGGTCACTCCCACCATAATACTGCACTTTTCCAATGGTCCTAGCAAATGACACACCAGGAGATTATATCCCGCGTCTGGCTCAGAGGGTCCCAAGCCCACAGAGCCTTGCTCACTGCTAGCACAGCAGTCTGAGATTGAACTGCAAGACAGCGGTGAGGCTAGGGGAGGGGCGCCCACCATTGCTGAGGCTTGAGTAGGTAAACAAAGCAGCCAGGAAGCTTGAACTGGGAGGAGCCCACCACAACTCAAGGAGGCCTGCCTGCCTCTGTAGACTCCACCTCTGAGGGCAGGGCATAGCCAAACAAAAGGCAGCAGAAACCTCTGCAGATTTAAATGTCCCTGTCTGACAGCTTTGAAGAGAGTAGTGGTTCTCCCAGCATGGAGTTTGAGATCTGAGAATGGACAGACTGCCTCCTCAAGTGGGTCCCTGACCCCTGAGTAGCCTAAATGGGAGGCACCCTCCAGTAGGGTCAGACTGACACCACACACAGCCAGGTATCCCTCTGAGACAAAACTTCCAGAGGAACGATCAGGCAGCAACATTTGCTGTTCAGCAATATTTGCTGTTCTGCAGACTCCACTGCTGATACCCAGGCAACAAGGGTCTGGAGTGGACCTCCAGTAAACTCCAACAGACCTGCAGCTGAGGGTCCTGACTGTTAGAAGGAAAACTAACAAACAGAAAGGACATCCACACCAAAACCCCATCTGTATATCACCATCCTCAAAGACCAAAGGTAGATAAAACCACAAAGATGGGGAAAAAACAGAGCAGAAAAGCTGAAAATTCTAAAAATCAGAGCGCCTCTCCCCCTCCAAAGGAATGCAGCTCCTTGCCAGCAACAGAACAAAGCTGGACGGAGAATGACTTTGATGACTTGAAAGAAGAAGGCTTCAGACGATGAAACTTCTCCAAGCTAAAGGAGGAAGTTCGAACCCATCGCAAAGAAACTAAAAACCTTGAAAAAAGATTAGACAAATGGCTAACTAGAATAACCAGTGTGGAGAAGTCCTAAAATGACCTGATGGAGCTGAAAACCACTTCACAAGAACTATGTGACGAATGCACAAGCTTCAGTAGCTGATTCGATCAACTGGAAGAAAGGATATCAGTGATTGAAGATCAAATGAATGAAATGAAGTGAGAAGAGAAGTTTAGAGAGAGAAGAGTAAAAAGATACAAACAAAGCCTCCAAGAAATATGGGACTACTTGAAAAGACAAAATCTATGTCTGATTGGTGTACCTGAAAGTGACAGGGAGAATGGAACCCAGTTGGAAAACACTCTTCAGGATGTTATCCAGGAGAGCTTTCCCAACCTAGCAAGGCAGGCCAACATTTAAATTCAGGAAATACAGAGAATGCCACAAAGATACTCCTTGAGAAGAGCAACTCCAAGATGTATAATTGTCAGATTCACCAAAGTTGAAATGAAGGAAAAAATGTTAAGGGCAGCCAGAGAGAAAGGTCGGATTACTCAGAAAGGGAAGCCCATTAGACAAACAGCAGATCTCTTGGCAGAAACTCTACAAACTAGAAGAGAGGGGGGACGATATTCAACAGTCTTAAAGAAAAGAATTTTCAACCCAGAATTTCATATCCAGCCAAACTAATCTTCATAAGTGAAGAAGAAATAAAATCCTTTACAGACAAACAAATACTGAGAGATTTTGTCACCACCAAGCCTTCTCTACAAGAGCTCCTGAAGGAAGCACTAAACATGGAAAGGAACAACCGGTACCAGCCACTGCAAAAACATAGCAAACTGTAAAGACCATCGATGCTAGGAAGAAACTGCATCAACTAACGAGCAAAATCACCAGCTAATATCATAACGACAGGATCAAGTTCACACATAACAATATTAACCTTAAATGTAAATGGGCTAAATGCTCCAATTAAAAGACACAGACTGGCAAATTGGATAAAGAGTCAAGACCCATCAGTGTGCTGTATTCAGGAGACCCATCTCACGTGCAGAGACACACATAGGCTCAAAATAAAGGGATGGAGGAAGATCTACCAAGCAAATAGAAAACAGAAAAAGGCAGGGGTTACAATCCTAGCCTCTGATAAAACAGACTTTAAACCAACAAAGGTCAAAAGAGATAAAGAAGGCCATTACATAATGGTAAAGGGATCAATGAGACACGAAGAGCTAACTATCCTAAATATATATGCAACCAATACAGGAGGACACAGACTCATAAAGCAAGACCTTAGAGACCTACAAAGAGACTTAGACTCTCACACAATAATAAAGGGAGACTTTAACACCCCACTGTCAACATTAGACAGATCAACAAGACAGAAAGTTAACAAGGATATCCAAGAATTGAACTCAGCTCTGCACCAAGCACACCTAATAGATGTCTACAGAACTCTCCACCCCAAATCAACAGAATATACATTCTTCTCAGCAGCACATCACACTTATTCCAAAATTGACCTCATAGTTGGAAGTAAAGCACTCCTCAGCAAATGTAAAAGAACAGAAATTATAACAAACTGTCTCTCAGACTACAGTGCAATCAAACCAGAACTCAGGATTAAGAAACTCAATCAAAGCCACTCAACTACTTGGAAACTGAATAACCTGCTCCTAAATGACTACTGAGTACATAACGGAATGAAGGCAGAAATAAAGATGTTCTTTGAAACCAATGAGAACAAAGACGCAATGTACCAGAATCTCTGGGACACTTTTAAAGCAGTGTGTAGAGGGAAATTGATAGCACTAAATATCCACAAGAGAAAGCAGGAAAGATCTAAAATTGACACCCTAACATCATAATTAAAAGAACTAGAGAAGCAAGAGCAAACACATTCAAAACCTAGCAGAAGGCAAGAAATAACTAAGATCAGAGAAGAACTGAAGGAGATAGAGACACAAAAAAAATCCTTCAAAAAAATCAATGAATCCAGGAGCTGGTTTTATGAAAAGATCAACAAAACTGATAGACTGCTAGCAAGACTAATAAAGAGGAAAAGAGAGAAGAATCAAATAGACACAACAAAAAATGATAAAGGGGATATCACCACCAATCCCACAGAAATACAAACTACCATCAGAAGATACTAAAAATATCTCTATGCAAAAAAAAACTAGAAAATCTAGAAGAAATGGATAAATTCCTGGACATATACACCCTCCCAAGACTAAACCAGGAAGAAGTGGAATCTCTGAATAGACCAATAACAGGCTCTGAAATTGAAGCAAAAATTAATAGCGTACCAACCAAAAAAGTCCAGGACCAGACAGATTCACAGCCGAATTGTACCAGAGGTACAAAGAGGAGCTGGTACCATTCCTTCTGAAACTACTCCAATCAATAGAAAAAGAGGGAATCCTCCCTAACTCTTTTTATGAGACCAGCGTCATCCTGATACCAAAGGCTGGCAGAGACACAACAAAAAAACCCCAGAATTTTAGACCAATATCCCTGATGAACATTTATGCAAAAATTCTCAATAAAATACTGGCAAACCGAATCCAGCAGCACATCAAAAAGCTTATCCACCACGATCAACTGGGCTTCATCCCTGGGATGCAAGGCTGGTTCAACATATGCAAATCAATAAACATAATCCAGCATATAAACAGAACCAAAGACAAAAACCACGTGATTATTCAATAGATGCAGAAAAGGCCTTTGACAAAATTCAACAGCCCTTCATGCTAAAAACTCTCAATAAACTAGGTATTGATGGAACATATCTCAAAATAATAAGAGCCATTTATGACAAACCCACAGCCAATATCATACTAAATGGCCAAAACCTGGAAGCATTCCCTTTGAAAACCGGCATAAGACAGGGATGCTCTCTCTCACCACTCCTGTCCAACATAGTGTTGGAAGTTCTGGCCAGGGCAATCAGGCAAGAGAAAGAAATAAAGTGCATTCAATTAGGAAAAGAGGAAGTCAAATTGTCCCTGTTTGCAGATGACATGATTGTATATCTGGAAGACCCCATCATCTCAGCCCAAAATCTCCTAAAGCTGATAAGCAACTTCAGCAAAGTCTCAGGATACAAAATCACTGTGAAAAAATCACAAGCATTTCTATACACCAATAACAGACAGAGAGCCAAATCATGAGTTAACTCCCATTCACAATTTCTACAAAGAGAATAAAATACCTAAGAATCCAACTTACAAGGGATGTGAAGGAGCTCTTCAAGGAAAACTACAAACCACTGCTCAACGAAATAAAAGAGGACACAAACAAATGGAAGAATATTCCATGCTCATGGATAGGAAGAATCAATATCGTGAAAATGGCCATAGTACCCAAGGTAATTTATAGATTCAATGCAATGCCCATCAAGCTACCAATGACTTTCTTCACAGAATTGGAAAAAACTACTTTAAAGTTCATATGGAAGCAAAAAAGAGCCCGCATTGCCAAGACAATCCTAAGCCAAAACAACAAAGCTGGAGGCATCATGCTACCTGACTTCAAACTATACTACAAGGCTACAGTAACCAAAACAGCATGGTACTGGTACCAAAGCAGAGATATAGACCAATGGAACAGAACAGAGGCATCAGAAATAACACCACACATCTACAACCATCTGATCTTTGACAAACCTAATGAAAACAAGAAATGGGGAAAGGATTCCCTATTTAATAAATAGTGCTGGGAAAACTGGCTAGCCGTAGGTAGAAAGCTGAAACTGGATCCCTTCCTTACACCTTATACAAAAATTAATTCAAGATGGATTAAAGACTTAAATGTTAGACCTAAAACCATAAAAACCCTAGAAGAAAACCTAGGCAATACCATTCAGGACACAGGCATGTGCAAGTACTTCATGTCTAAAACACCAAAAGCAATGGCAACAAAAGCCAAAATTGACAAATGGGATCTAATTAAACTAAAGAGCTTCTGCACAGCAAAAGAAACTACCATCAGAGTGAACAGGCAACCTACAGAATGGGAAAAAATTTTGCAATCTACTCATCTGACAAAGGGCTAATATCCAGAATCTACAAAGAAGTCAAACAAATTTACAAGAAAGAAACAAAAAACCCCATTGAAAAGTGGGCAAAGGATATGAACAGACACTTCTCAAAAGAAGACATTTATGCAGCCAACAGACACATGGAAAAGTGCTCATCATCACTGGCCATCAGAGAAATGCAAATCAAAACCACGAGATACCATCTCACACCAGTTAAAATGGTGATCATTAAAAACTCAGGAAACAACAGATGCTGGAGAGGATGTGGAGAAATAGGAACACTTTTACATTGTTGGTGGGAGTGTAAATTAGTTCAACCATTGTGGAAGACACTGTGGCGATTCCTCAAGGATCTAGAACTAGAAATACCATTTGACCCAGAGATCCCATTAGTGAGTATATACCCAAAGGATTATAAATCATGCTACTATAAAAACACATGCACACATATGTTTGTTGCGGCACTATTCGCAATAGCAAAGACTTGGAACCAACCCAAATGTCCATCAATGATAGACTGGATTAAGAAAATGTGGCACATATACATCATGGAATACTATGCAGCCATAAAAAAGGATAAGTTGATGTCCTTTGCAGGGACATGAATGAAGCTGGAAACCATGATTCTCAGCAAACTATCACAAGGACAGAAAACCAAACACCGCATGTTCTCACTCATAGGTGGCAATTGAACAATGAGAACATTTGGACACACAAAGTGGGGAATATCACACACCTGGGCCTTTCGTGGGGTGGGGTGCTGGGGGAGGGATAGCATTAGGAGAAATACCCAATTTAAATGATGAGTTAATGTGTTCAGCAAAGCAACATGGTACATGTATAACTATGTAACAAACCTCCATGTTGTGCACATGTACCCTAGAACTTAAAGTATAATAAAAGCGTTCCTATTTCTCCACATCCTCTCCAGCATCTGTTGTTTCCTGAGTTTTTAATGATCGCCATTCTAACTGGTGTGAGATGGTATCTCATTGTGGTTTTGATTTGCATTTCTCTGATGGCCAGTGATGATGAGCATTTTTTCATGTGTTTTTTGGCTGCATAAATGTCTTCTTTTGAGAAATGTCTGTTCATATCCTTTGCCCACTTTTTGATTGGGTTGTTTGATTTTTTCTTGTAAATTTGTTTAAGTTCTTTGAAGATTCTGGATATTGGCCCTTTGTCAGATAGGTAGATTGCAAAAATTTTCTCCCATTCTGTAGGTTGCCTGTTCACTCTGACGGGAGTTTCTTTTGCTGTGCAGAAGCTCTTTAGTTTAACTAGATCCCATTTGTCAATTTTGGCTTTTGTTGCCATTGCTTTTGGTGTTTCAGTCATGAAGTCCTTGCCCATGCCTATGTCCTGAATGGTATGGCCTAGGCTATCTTCTAGGGCTTTTATGGTTTCAGGTCTAACATTTAAGTCTTTAATCCATCTTGAATTAATTTTTGTATAAGGTGTAAGGAAGGGATCCAGTTTCAGCTTTCTACCTACGGCTAGCCAGTTTTCCCAGCACCATTTATTAAATAGGGAATCCTTTCCCCATTTCTTGTTTTCATTAGGTTTGTCAAAGATCAGATGGTTGTAGATGTGTGGTGTTATTTCTGATGCCTCTGTTCTGTTCCATTGGTCTATATCTCTGCTTTGGTACCAGTACCATGCTGTTTTGGTTACTGTAGCCTTGTAGTATAGTTTGAAGTCAGGTAGCATGATGCCTCCAGCTTTGTTGTTTTGGCTTAGGATTGTCTTGGCAATGCGGGCTCTTTTTTGCTTCCATATGAACTTTAAAGTAGTTTTTTCCAATTCTGTGAAGAAAGTCATTGGTAGCTTGATGGGGATTGCATTGAATCTATAAATTACCTTGGGTACTATGGCCATTTTCACGATATTGATTCTTCCTATCCATGAGCATGGAATATTCTTCCATTTGTTTGTGTCCTCTTTTATTTCGTTGAGCAGTGGTTTGTAGTTTTCCTTGAAGAGCTCCTTCACATCCCTTGTAAGTTGGATTCCTAGGTATTTTATTCTCTTTGTAGAAATTGTGAATGGGAGTTAACTCATGATTTGGCTCTCTGTCTGTTATTGGTGTATAGAAATGCTTGTGATTTTTTCACAGTGATTTTGTATCCTGAGACTTTGCTGAAGTTGCTTATCAGCTTTAGGAGATTTTGGGCTGAGATGATGGAGTCTTCCAGATATACAATCATGTCATCTGCAAACAGGGACAATTTGACTTCCTCTTTTCCTTATTGAATACACTTTATTTCTTTCTCTTGCCTGATTGCCCTGGCCAGAACTTCCAACACTATGTTGAATAGGAGTAGTGTGAGAGGGCATCCCTGTCTTGTGCCAGTTTTCAAAGAGAATGCTTCCAGTTTTTGGCCATTTAGTATGATATTGGCTGTGGGTTTGTCATAAATGGCTCTTATTATTTTGAGATATGTTCCATCAATACCTAGTTTATTGAGAGTTTTTAGCATGAAGGGCTGTTGAATTTTGTCAAAGGCCTTTTCTGCATCTATTGAATAATCACGTGGTTTTTGTCTTTGGTTCTGTTTATATGCTGGATTATGTTTATTGATTTGCATATGTTGAACCAGCCTTGCATCCCAGGGATGAAGCCGACTTGATTGTGGTGGATAAGGCTTTTGATGTGCTGCTGGATTCAGTTTGCCAGTATTTTATTGAGAATTTTTGCATAAATGTTCATCAGGGATATTGGTCTAAAATTATCATTTTTTTTGTTGTGTCTCTGCCAGGGTTTGATATCACGATGATGCTGGCTGGCCTCATAGGGTGAGTTAGGGAGGATTCCCTCTTTTTCTATTGATTGGAGTAGTTTCAGAAGGAATGGTACCAGCTCCTCTTTGTACCTCTGGTACAGTTCGGCTGTGAATCTGTCTGGTCCTGGACTTTTTTTGGTTGGTACGCTATTAATTTTTGCTTCAATTTCAGAGCCTGTTATTGGTCTATTCAGAGATTCCACTTCTTCCTGGTTTAGTCTTGGGAGGGCGTATGTATCCAGGAATTTATCCATTTCTTCTAGATTTTCTAGTGGTTTTTTTTTTTTCGCATAGAGATGTTTTTAGTATCTTCTGATGGTAGTTTGTATTTCTGTGGGATTGGTGGTGATATCCCCTTTATCATTTTTTGTTGTGTCTATTTGATTCTTCTCTCTTTTCCTCTTTATTAGTCTTGCTAGCAGTCTATCAGTTTTGTTGATCTTTTCATAAAACCAGCTCCTGGATTCATTGATTTTTTTGAAGGTTTTTTTGTGTCTCTATCTCCTTCAGTTCTTCTCTGATCTTAGTTATTTCTTGCCTTCTGCTAGGTTTTGAATGTGTTTGCTCTTGCTTCTCTAGTTCTTTTAATTATGATGTTAGGGTGTCAATTTTAGATCTTTCCTGCTTTCTCTTGTGGATATTTAGTGCTATCAATTTCCCTCTACACACTGCTTTAAAAGTGTCCCAGAGATTCTGGTACATTGCGTCTTTGTTCTCATTGGTTTCAAAGAACATCTTTATTTCTGCCTTCATTCCGTTATGTACTCAGTAGTCATTCAGGAGCACGTTATTCAGTTTCCATGTAGTTGAGTGGCTTTGATTGAGTTTCTTAATCCTGAGTTCTAGTTTGATTGCACTGTAGTCTGAGAGACAGTTTGTTATAATTTCTGTTCTTTTACATTTGCTGAGGAGTGTTTTACTACCAATTATGTGGTCAATTTTAGAATAAGTGTGATGTGGTGCTGAGAAGAATGTATATTGTGTTGATTTGCGGTGGAGAGTTTGTAGATGTCTATTAGGTGTGCTTGGTGCAGAGCTGAGTTCAATTCCTGGATATCCTTGTTAACCTTCTGTCTCATTGATCTGTCTAATATTGACAGTGGGGTGTTAAAGTTTCCTATTGTTATTGTGTGGGAGTCTAAGTCTCTTTGTAGGTCTCTAAGGACTTGCTGCCCAGAGAATAGGCAAGAACCTTTGCAGATTGGAGAAAGAAGGAGAGTGGAAAGCAGGGAAATGTTAGAGCCACCCTTTTGCATCTGTGCTTCTCTGTGGGGTTGGAGAAGAGCCAAGGGAGTACTCTAGGCACAGGCAAGTCATTTTCCTCACCTTCCATTCACTACCTACAAGCTAGACAGATTCAGATGTGTTACTCTAGGACACCTGGGGAAACTTATGGGCCCTTTGGGGGTGGCTGGGATGTCTAACGCCAGAGATGTACGCGGACCCAGGGAGCTAAGCCAATTGTGGGAGACTGACAAAAATACCTGTAAAGTTTCTCAGTCAGGTAGGAGTATTGGAACATTGTTAAGCTGTGTTTTAAAGTGAATATATTTCTCTGGGCCAGAGGAATGGATAAATGAAAGGAGACAGGTGGGAAGAGACAGAAGATAAAAGTGAGAAAGAAGGGTCAGAGAAAGACATTTGGAAAGGCGTCAGAACGAAACAGGAAGAGAAAACCCAGGCTTTTCCTGTCTAATGCTAAATATTTGGCCCCTTTACTCACAGGTGCTAGCTATAACAAAATAGCATCTCTGCCCACCCCACCTGCAGTTTGCACAAATACACACTTCAGTGTGAAACTTATGACTTTGCATGTTTACATAAGAGAGAGAAGAAAAAACAGAAGTTATTTTTCTGCTGTAAATCTAAGTTATTCCTCTTGTCCTCTTCCTTGGTTTGCAGGGCCTGTGAATAGTTAGTATAGTACTCAGCATCTGCTTCTAAGAACCACCTTGACCAGCTCTATTAAAAATATCATATATTAAGAGAGCTCATATAGTGCAATTGGAGCACAGTATTGTTATTTGTTTCTTAATCTAATCCACTGTCTTTAGATGCTAGGAATGAGAATTAGTCAGAGTCTAATCTCTCCGGGGATGTTTTCTTTCCAGGCAAGCCTGCTTTGTCTCCAATAGAAAAATGGATGAAATCCAATCTTGGCGTGATATAACAGGAAAGGAAAGGAAAAGAGAGGCCAACAGGGTTGAGAGAGGCTCAGAGGATGCAAATGGTCATTGAATGCTGAGAAATCCTTTTTTTCTAGAATCGCCAGAAAATGGGGAGCTCTGTTCAAAGTCTACATGACCTATCCCAATCAGTTGATGTGGCTGGGCTAAAATAAGCCTCAATGATTGCGGGGGACCCAACTGAGGGGAAAAATTGTTGAATGTAAAAAAGAAGAGTAAACATTGCCACGAGAAAGACCTCATCCTTGTGTGTTATTTTACTTTTATTTTATTTTATTTTGACAGGATCTCACTCTGTCACCCAGGATGGAGTGCAGGGGCGCGGTCATGGCTCAATGCATCCTTGACCTCCTGGCCTTAAGCGATCCACCCAGTTCAGCCTCCCAAGTAGCTGGGACTAGAGACACTCACCACCAGCCAGCTAATTTTTTGTATTTTTCGTAGAGGTGAGGTTTTACCATGTTACCCGGGCTGGTCTCGAATTCCTAGGCTCAAGCACTCCTCCTGCTTCAGCTGCCCAAAGTGCTAGGATTACAGGCGTGAGCCACCATGCCCAGCCAGCTTCTTTTACTTTAAAACAATTGAATATTAGTCAGGGCATACACTCAGAATCAGAATTTCTGCACTCAGAGTCAGAATTCTTTTGACTTTTACTTTTCACACCCAGTTATCCACTGATCTCTTTCCCTTAGAAACTCCACACGAAGTCTGATATATAAAGACTTATATATAAAGATCTTATATATAAAGTCTTATATATAAAGATCTAGGCTGGGTGCAGTGGCTTACCTGTAATCTCAACACTTTTGGAAGCTGAGGCAGGAGGATTGCTTAAGCCCAGGAGTTTGAGGTCAGCCTGGACAACATAATGAGATCCCATCTTTACAAAAAAAAAAAAAAAAATTAGCTGAATGGATGTGGTGGTGCTCCCTTGTAGTACCAGCCTTGGAAGGCTGAGGGAGGAGGATGGCTTGGGTGCAGAAGGTTGAAGCTGCAGTGAGCCATGATCACACCACTGCACTCCAGCCTAGGTAACAGAGTGAGACGTTGTCTCAAAAAAAAAAACAACAAAAAAACAGATCTAGCCTGGGCAACAAAATGAGACTCCATCTCTACAAAAAAGAAAAAATAAAAATAAAAAAGTTGAGCGCTATTATAAAAAATTACCCATTCCAAAGGAGAAAACAAAAAGCTTCTCTCTGAGTCTCATGTAGCCACTGCAGCTCATTGTTCACCTGCCTTAATGACAAATTGTACCTTTGTCTACATAGAGATCCTGCAAACACTTCTAAGCCAGAGTAAAGGAAATATCAAATGTAGACAGGAATGGAATCTATAATTGTACTGTGGACTGATAGCATATCACGAGCTGTGTGGGTCACAGGCACACCATGCTGTGTATCCCTCACAGGGGAAGGAGGGCATCTGGGGATGAAATCTGGAGGAAAGAACAGATGGAGGGTTGATGAAGAGAAGAGATGGAGGAAGGCAGCAGGAAGTGGCCCTTAAGTTAAGGCTCTGCCACAAAGAATAGCACAAACTGGGGGAGGCTCTGGAAAGTGGCTTGGATGCATGGAGATAAACTAAGAATCTGAGTATAAAATGTTCATTTTTGGAACCCCTGGTGTATATATGTAATTAGCATGCTAAGGGCCAATCTGAGGGCAAAATAGGGCCTCCTGTCTCTTATTCTTCTGTTCTTTTTGCCTCTGTTTCCTTAGAAACAAATCCATCAATATCTGAGAACCCCATCCAAGAGAGAACCGCTTTGAAGATATTCAACTCCCAAGTGTTTTGAAGGCAGATGCCAGCTATGCCAAATGAGTCCTTGAAAGACCTAAATCATTTCCTGATTTAAAGCGGTACGTACAAAGCCTACCCATCTTTCATGGTAGGATGAGGTATAATCAAGTGCTCAGATGATTCAAATCGTGTGACAATGAGACTGAGGTTCTGGGCTCAAACCCCCTGTGGCCTGTTTGATTCTCTCCTCCCCAGTTCCCAGCAGTAGAGACTGTGTTCCTGTCCACAAATTGGTCCTCCTGACCTAGTCAGTTATCATGCAAGAACAAGCCACAGATCATATGAGATTCTGGGCAAGGGTCACAGTCATGTGGGGCTTAGTTGGTCGGGCTCTGCATTTAGACAGATCTGTGTTGAAAATTTGTCCTTCTGCTCATTACTAGGGAGACCTTAATGGAATTACCCTCTAAGCCTCAGTTTCCCCTCATAGTTAAGATAATTTAGCACATAACTACTCAATACGTTATACCTGTTACTATTCTTATCATTGTTAATAACGGGTACAGATTGAGATCCAAGTGTAAATTTGGAAGCTGATCACTACTGCCATGCTCCTCTCAAGAATTCTCAGAATGGTGGCACATGCTTGTAGTCCCAACTACTGGGGAGGCTGAGGTGGGAGTATCGCTTGAGGCCAGCAGTCTGAGATCAGCCCGGGCAACACAGCAAGACCCCATTTCTGTTTTTAAAATTCTCAGAAGAGATGCAAATTCACCTGACCGAGGGCCACCCTTTAATGCACCCCAAGAGGGGATGTTATTATCAATACACCTTAGTCATCTCAAGTCAGATGAAATCTATCTCCTTTCCCCAGCTGATTGCACCACTGGAACAAAGATCAAAGCTCTTGGCCTGTTGATGAGGTTGATAACTTTATCTTCACAAGTAACACGAAGGAGATAGTGCACTGGCCACTCATCTTAAAAACAGAGTACCAGGTTAGGGTACGGCACTTGTCTAAAGCTCGAATGGATGTGGCCAATAGCTCTCAGAATTCTCCAGGGGTTCCCCAGCTAGCTTTCCAAAACTGCTTTCAGCATATTGATTCCTGACAGCATTGCAGTTCAAGAAAAGAGCAACTACAAACTGCCAGCTTGCCCGCATCTCAAAATCAATCACACATGTAGCAGATGCTTAGGTTTCTTTCTTTCTTTTCCTCTTCCTCCCCTGCAGGAAAGTGTGTGGTTTCTAATAACACTCCTGCTACGTTGTGGCAGGGCAGGATGTCAGTTGCACCTGAGGCTACAGAAGTAAAAGGGTATTCGACAGAAAATTGGCCTACTTAACCCACTTAGGGTAGATTTGATTTCTGCCTTAGTATTAAAACATGAATATCTGCAATTGAAAATGGGGACATCCCTAAAGCAAACAATTATTGAGGGACTTATTTGCCAGACAGGGTGCTAGCTAGTCTCCACACAAAGTAGTTCATTGATTTTCACAACCACCCTCCAAGGTTAGATACATGAAAGAACGTATCACGTATGAGGAAAAAGGCTCTGAGAGATTAAGTCACCTGCCTCGGATTGCAAGAGTTTATCATTGGCAAGGATTTTGAACCTGCACTTCTCTGATTTCAGATCCAATCTGTTCATTTACTTTGTTATTCAAATATTGATTCATGAAATAAAGTTGATATTTACTTTTGTGTAAATTTCACCCTCAGGGACTTAAAATATTTCTTGCAACATCCAACTTCTGCAAAAACAAGGGATTTGCATTTATGCATCCTAATGCTTGAAATATATGTTGTCTGTGAAATGTTAGCTATAAAATACCTGTTTGTACATATTACCTGGCGCACGGTGGCACTCAATACATGTTTATTAAAACAACAACAACAACAAAAGAATGTGAAGAAATGCAGCCATTGGAAATGAGTCTTCCTCAGGAAGATGCTGGGTCTTCTATCTTCCATGCACCTGTGACTAGCTTAGCCTGGAATGAATAGGTTTATGTCTCGATTCAGTGGAGCAATTCCTTCATTACTGTATCATGGCCTAGACAGAAAGGAGGAAAAATGAGCAAGGAATCCAAGATTCTAAAGCGCAGCCTGAATTTGTAAGGCCAGTTTTTCACATCAACATTCCCAGTTGAGAGGAATATTAAAGCTAGAAGGGGGCAAGGCACGGTGGCTCACGCATGTAATCCCAGCACTTTGGGAGGCCAGGCAGGAGGATTGCGTGGGGCCAGGAGTTTGAGACCAGCCTGGTCAATATGGTGAGACCCTGTCTCTTCTTATTAAAGAAAATATAAACAAAGAAAAAATATAATAAAGCTAGAAGGGAACTTAGAGGTGAGTGACTGAAATCCTTTCATATTCTAAAAGACAAAACTGAGGCCCAAAGAGTGACTTGCTCAAGCTAGTAAGATCCAACCCAGATGTCCTGGTCACCATTTTCCTCATGTACTTTCAACTATATGATGCTGCCACCCAGCCAAGTTTTTCCAGTCTGTGTCAAGGGCAAGACCAGCAGTCTGAGTCCTGAAGAGTTATCTGCCTTGCCCAGTATGCCACAGCAAGTTTTTGCCTCTGCCTGAGCCCATGACATTTAACTGCATACCTTTCTTGGAACCCCTGAAATAAAGACAACAGCTTGACTCCTTCATGATTTAAATAGCCATATTATGCCAAGTTGAGTTTTTGATGATAAGGTAAGTGGCAGTTTAGGATTACAAGTCAAGAAAACATTTATCCGATGACAGTCAATAAATAGAATTAAGGGAAGGTTTACATTTGGAAGCCTGAGGAGTAATTTGTTAGTCTTGAACTTTGTTTCAACTTGGCTTGGGCTTTCTAGATTATAAGTAAATGTTTAATAATGTCGATGTCTGTTTAAAGTTAGTTTACCTCAAACCAAAGACTTTTTTTGTGCTGTCACTAAAGTTTTTTTTTCTTACTATGTAGTTGATTGTACACATATGTACATATATACATATATATGTGTGTGTATATATATATATATATGTGGCTTCCCTGTGAAAGCATGCTTTTCTCATTACTGTCTTATTAAGATTTAATGATAGCAATCACCTTTTGAGTTGATTTATCAGCAATATTGCAAACAGCACTCATGTGTACAATATTATTTGTCCTGGGGATATCCTTGTGAAGCAAGGAGAGTTTGGGATGTGTATTTTTCTGCCAAATATGAGGAAAGCGAAGCAGGAAGTGGGTTAGGCAGCAAGTCAAGGACCCACGGTTAGAACTTAGTTTCTTTCTCCTAAGATAGTGTTTTTTTCAACCAGTAGGTCAGGTCTCTTATCAAGTGATACAGTGGGGAGCAAGTGAAAATTGCTGCTAGAGGGATCAAGTAGGTTAGAAGTTGGAGATCCAAACAATGAAGCAAACTGTCAAATAAAAATAATCCACCAGATACTAGGGAACCATATGGAAAAGTCAGCTTGGTATCTAGAGACTATGGGAGACTTACAAATAAAGTTCAAAGGTTGAAGTACAGAGTTATAGAAAGGAAATATAATCAAACCAAGAAATAAAAGGCAGGGATGGTGATTCTCTACCCCTCACAGCTCTGATTAAAGAATTCTGCACAGTGGGGGAGCTCAAGTTATTGTTGCCTCATGCTGGAGACTCTGAATGGAGAGAGACAGTAAAGCTGCTTCTATACGACTAGACTCATCTAAAATGGTTGTATGATTTCTATTATGGGGAGAAGAGCTAGCAGGTAGCAATGGACTTAGAAAAATTCAGAAATTTGGAATTGCTCTTAAAAATAAAATAGCTGCCAGGCTGGATGCAGTGGCTCAAGCCTGTAATCCCAGTACTTTGGGAGGCCGAGGCGGGCGGATCACCAGGTCAGGAAATCAAGACTATCCTGGCCAAATGGTGAAACCCCATCTCTACTAAAAATACAAAAATTACCTGGGGGTGGTCAGGCTCCTGTAATCCCAGCTACTCGGGAGGTTGGGACAGGAGAATCGCTTGAACCCAGGAGGAGGAGGCTGCAATGAGCCAGGATCGTGCCACTGCACTGCAGCCTGGGCGACAGAGAGAGACTCCGTCTCAAAAATAAAATAAAATAAAAAAATAAAATAGCTGAAGATAGGAGCCTGGCATTAGCTTGAAGTGGAAAGATGAGAGAAGGAAAAGGAGAGCAGTTGTGTCCAGTTTGTGTTATTTTGGGGTCCACCATGGCATTCTGGGCTCAGTTCTGACGGGGAGCACAGGGGAGTATGAGGACTTTACTAAACTTTCAAAAAATAGGGTTGTGCCACGAGTGACCTCCCTGCCACTTACACCCCTCACCTGCCAAATATTAATCATGTTCTTTGGGATCATTCTGAAACTGGGAGGATCAGAATGCTTCCCATGCTCCTGGAGTCTAGAGGCTGAACTTACTGCAGCACATACTTTCCTCTTATTCCAGGAAGCTGGGTTGTGTGAAGTTGCTTCCCAGATTGTGTGAAATTGATGTATTCCAAGTGTCTTGAACAATTCTGTAGAAATACTCTATGCGGACCCCATTGTTAATATCAGCTGTGGGAGCACCACTGGAGTTATGGTGCCAGGGGTGGAGAAGGGCTTCTTGGCAACAGCAGTTCCCAGCTCGGCAATTAAAGAACTGAGCTTTGACCGGAGTCTGATTGGTTTTAGCATCTTCTACATTCTTAACATTCATTTCCTGACATAAGAAGTGATCTGATGAGCCTTACAGAATGCTGAGCAAAATAAGCCAGACACAACGAATTACATGCTGCACAATTCCACTTATATGGCATTCAAGAATAAGCAGAGTGAATCTATGGTGATAAAAATCAGGACAATGGTTACCTCTAGGGGTACGGATTGACAGGGAGGTGGGCATGAACATCTGGGTGGTGATTACAGGGGTGTACACATTTGTTAAACTCATGGAGCTGTACACTTACAACTAATAATGCATATTAGTGTATGTAAATTAAACCCCAAGAAAAAAGAGAAATAATTTAGGCCAAGCACAGTGGCTTACACTGTAATCCCAGCACTGTGGGAGGCCAAGGCGAGTGGGTGGCTTGAGCTCAGGAGTTCGAGACCAGCCTGGGCAACAAGGTGAAACCCCATCTCAAAAAAAAAAAAAAAAAAAAAAAGATACAAAAATTAGCTGGGTCTGGTGGCACAAGCCTGTAGTCCCAGCTACTTGGGAGGATGCCTTGAGCCAGGAAGGTGGAGGTTGCAGTAAGCTGAGATTGCGCCACACCACTGCACTCCAGCCTGGGCGACAGACCCAGACTCTGTCTGGTAAATAAGTAAGTAAATAAATAAAAAAGAAAGAAAGAAATTGAAAGCAGTGATGTCTTCATGGACAGTCAGCTTATCTACCAAGAACGGTATTGTGTATGGGATCGGGTTACTGGCTTTGGAGCTAGCAGATCTGGGATAAAATCCCAGTTTTGGCACATACAGGCAGTATGACTTAAGCATACATTTTCACATCCATAAAATGGGGATTAAAACAATAGTACTTACTGCTCAAGGCTGTTTGTCATAAGGCTTAAATGAGATACTATATGCAAAGCACTCAACCATTTAGTGGTGTTTGATCACCCTTAGTTAGATTTTCTTGCTTTACTGACTAGACCCATGGTAGTTCCCAATCTTAGTTTAAAAAAAATATCCATACTGGCCGGATGCGGTGGCTCATGCCTGTAATCCCAGCACTTTGGGAGGCTGAGGCGGGTGGATCACCTGAGGTCAGGAGTTCGAGACCAACCTAACATGGTGAAACCCCATCTCTACTAGAAAATACAAAAATCAGCTGGGTATAGTGGTGGGCGCCTGTAATCCCAGCTACTCGGGAGGCTGAGGCAGGAGAATCGCTTGAACCCAGGAGGTGGAGGTTGCAGTGAGCCAAGATCATGCCACTGCACTCCAGCCTGGGTGACAGAGTGAGACTCCATCTCAAAAAAAAAGAAAAAAAAAATTCATACTAAGCTCTACTCTCAGAGCTTCTGATTGTATTGCTCTGGGGTGGGGCCCCCAAAATCAGTATTTTTAAAGAACTGGCCAAATGACTCTAAAACAGCAGTCCCCAACCTTTTTGGCACCAGGGACTGGTTTTATGGAAGACAGTTTTTCCAAGGACTGGTTGTGGGGGAGCAGGGTGTGGGGGCGGGGTTTCGGTATGTTTCAAGAGTGTTACGTTTATTGTGCACTTTATTTATATTATTATTACACTGTAATAGATAATGAAACAGTTTATACAACTCACCATAATATAGAATCAGTAGGAGCCCTGAGCTTGTTTTCTTGCAACTAGATGGTCCCATCTGGGGGTGATGGGAGACAATGACAGATCAGGCATTAGATTCTCATAAGGAGTATGCAACCTAGATCCCTCACATGCGCAGTTCACAATAGGGTTCATGCTCCTATGAGAATCTAATGCTGCCACTGATCTGACAGGAGGTGGAGCTCAGGCAGTAATGGGAGTGTTGGGGAGCTGCTGTGAATACAGAAGTTGTTTTGCTTGCTTGCCTACCATTCACCTCCTGCTGTGCTGCCCAGTTCCTCACAGGCCACAGACTGGTGTGGATCTGTAGTCCAGGGGCTGGAGACCCCTGCTCTAAAGTGTAGGAGCCAGAGCTAACATCCAGTAGGTTAGATTTATTACATCCCCAATCAAATGTTGCCTCTTCCACTATGAACATGTTCTTGGCAATTCCTGCTCCTGGTGTTTTCCCTCTTTTCTGACCGGTTTTTTTTTTTTTTTTTAATTGAGGCATTACCGACATACAGTAAAATGTACAACTCTAAAGTGTGCACTCTATGTATGTTTACATATGTATATATCCATGTAACATCACTCAGATCAAGACACAGAGCATTGCTAGCATTCCAGGAGGTTTCCTCCTTTTCCCTTCCTGTCAGTATCTCTGGGGTACCTGCCAGGCTGACCTTTCTCCCCACAGATGACCTTACTTGGTGTTGAACTACGCCTGAGTTCTTTTCACTCTCCTTGTTGGTAAAAGTCACTTGACACATACAAGACTTGTTCTTGTGGTAGCAGCTCATGTCTGCTTGGCTTGTGTTTATACTTCCCTCATTTATTGTTTTCTAACCTCCCTTGTTTGTGAGTATCTCCCTAGCTGAATTTTAAGCTCATTGAGAGCAGACATTGCTCACAGGCAATAGTGCATTCCTATGAACATAATAGAGACTCAGAAAATACTTACGGAATGAATGCTGGTGTCGAATGTTTTGCGGAGTGGCAGAAGCAGTAAGCAGATAAGTCAAATTAAGACAAAGACTTCTCTCTTCATCCTCCATACATATGCAGTTTATTTTTACTGCTAACACTTCATATAATGTTGGGAGTGTGCATTGTTTTTTGTTTGTGAAAGATCATGTATGCATTCGACTCTCGGGTTCCATTGTGGACAGAGTGGTAGGAGTTGATTCAAAGAAAAAAGTGGAGAGAAGAAAAGGTAAGATGGTGAGGTCAAAGAGAACGAGCTTGCTCTGGCTCCTACTATTGAAAGATCACTGGACCAGGAGTGAGAACCTCAAGTTCAAGTCACTTCACTATTCTGAACCTCAGTTTGGTTGTGGTACAGCAGAGGTCATAATTTCTGACACTTTGCACTCCACAGTAGGGCAGCTGTGTTCATAGCTGGGAGGCACTTTCGCCACAAGTATTTAGAGCATTGTCTCCCCAGGCTCATATCTCCGTCAGGTAGGTAGATTATCTTTCTGCTTTAAGATTCAAACCAGACTGAGATAAAAGGCGGGAAGGTTGAGTTCGTAGAATCATAGCAGATTAATGCCAGCAGGTATTTTAGAGACCATTCTAGTCCAACCCTCTCATTTTGCTTCTCAGTGTACAGAAGCACAGAGAGATGGTTTTCCCCAAGGTTTCACTGAACCAAGCCTGGATTCCGGGTTCCGTTTTCACTGTTGTGCTTCAAGGCTCTACTTAAAAAGCAAAGTTGATTTGCTCTTGTTACTGGTTGGAGACAAGAAAGTTCTGGCCTGTGTCCCAGCAAAGAAATGATCGGGACTTTTGCCTGAAGCTTTTGTAGTTCTAAATTCAACATACTATTTTAGCTCAATTATTACCTGCCTTTTACTTATGGGGACAACAATCTCCTAGTGCTTATTTAGTGTCTACTAGGAGTTTGCCACTTTGCTAGGTGCTGTGGGTGGGGTTTAGAAAAGATTAAGATCCATTTCCAGCTCTCAAAGAGCCTGGTGTGGGAGACAAGAGTCACAATGAGAGAACAATGGAAGGCAGTATGTGATTCAGAATAAAATGAGTAGTGCAGGCAATAAATGCTGTACAAGTTCAGAGGAGGGAGCGAGCTCCGGGAGCAGAGGGAGGGGGATTGAGGGGAGTGAAATTTTACGTGGGCTTTGAAGGAAGGTAGGATTGTTTATGCAGATGCGGGGGAGGGCACTGAATTTGAGGTTGTGTGTGCATGCACGTGCTTGCGTGTGTGTACACATGCAATTGCAGGGATGGGTAATAATAGGGAGCACTTAGGGAACATTCTCTATGCACCAGACACTACCTTATGGTCCCCAACATTCAGCTCATTTGACTGTGCATAACCTCATAGATTTGATAATAGTATCTTTCAGTTAATAGATGAGGCAATTGAGGCACAGGGAGGTTGAGTAAATTGTCCAAGGTGACACAGCAAGTAAATAATATAAATGGGGTTAGATTAGAATCCGTATCCTAATGTTATTCTACTTGTAAACCTAGAATAAAATTTTAAGCCCCCCTAAATGACTGAACAGACACACCCCCCAACACACACCCCCCTACCTTGGCTAAGGGGATCTGGAAAGAAAGTTTGAAAAACTAGCTCAGGCTGACCAGGTGCGGTGGCTCATGCCTGTAATCTCAGCAGTTTGGGAGGCTGAGGCAGGTAGATTACCTGAGGTCAGGAGTTCAAGACCAGCCCGGCCAACATGGTGAAACCCAGTCCCTACTAAAAATACAAAACTTAGCAGGACATGGTGGCACACGCCAGTAGTCCCACCTACTCAGGAGGCTGAGGCAGGAGAATCACTTGAACCCAGGAGGCGGAGGTTATAGTGAGCCGAGATTGCACCACTGTACTCCTGTCTGGGGGATGGAGTAAGACTCCATCTCATGGAGGTTGGATTTTTTTTTAAAAAATTGCTTAATGGGTATAGGATTTCTATTTGGGGTGATGAAAACTTTCAGAAATAGAATAGTGACGGTTGCACATTGTGAATGTGATTAAAGTCATTAAATTGCACAATTAAAAAATCACGAAAACAACTGCGTGCGGTGGTTCACGCTTGTAATCCTAGCACTTTGGAAGGATGAGGTGGGTGGATCACTTCAGGCCAGGAGTTTGAGACCAGCCTGGCCAACATGACGAAACACTGTTTCTACTGAAAATTCAAAAATTAGCTGGGCATGGTGCATGCCTGTAGTCCCAGCTACTTGGGAGGCTGAGGCAGGAGAATTGCTTGAACACAGGAGGCAGAGGTTGCAGTGAGCCGAGATGGCACCACTGCACTTTGGCCTGGGCAATAGAGCGAGACTCCATCTCAAAAAAAAAAAAAAAAAAAAAAAGAAAAAAAGAAAAGAAAAAAATAGTTAAAACGACAAATTTTATATTTTACCACAATACAAAATCATTAGAAACCTTGACAGAAACCATCACAGAATTTCCCATGTTCAAAAAACCTCGAGGACATTCTTCATTATACCCCCTCTCTTTGGAGTTTATGCACAATTGATCAGCATTAACATTAAAATAGAGATCATACGACTGACAAAACAGACTTTTCGTGACAATAAGATACCAAATTCTAACCTGACCCTGGTATAGCACCACATGACAGAAAGCAGGCCCTGAAGGCAATCAAAGTATTTTACCCCAAAAAACATTTCTTTGACATATTTTGAAATGGCCTTGCAAAGTTATCTCTTGTGGAGAAAATGTACATTCTGTAGAGAATCTCCTTCCCTTTCCAGGTCCTTTCATGATCCAAGAGAGATTTAACTAAGAGTCAGACACCTTTTAAGGTCCAATAAGAGATTTTACATCTATTCTCTCTGAAGATTGCTACCTGTCGGCTTCATCTATGTAGCAAGAATCTTGGCTTCCACAACACCCTTTATCTTAACTCAAGCATTTGTTTCTGCTGACTTCAGCTCTTTGGATAAAGCTTAACTTTTTCAACCAATTGCTAGTCAGAAAATCTTTGAATCCACCTATGACTGTGAGCTCCCCCCAACCACCTGAGATGTCCTGCCTTTCCAGGCTAAGACCAATGTATACCTTACATGTATTGATTTATATCTTTGCCTGTAACTCCTGTCTCTCTAAAATGTATAAAACCAAGCTGTAACCCAATCACCTTGGGCATAGGATCTCAGGACCTTCTGAGGCTGTGTCACATGTCATGGTCCTCACATTTGGTGCAGAATAAATCTCCTCAGATATTTTACAGAGTTTGGCGTTTTTCTTCAACATGCCTGTGAAAAAGGAATTTATGGCTCAATATAGAAAACTGGCCTGGCTACAGTCATTATTAACCATAGTCATTGCTGCAAACTCAGGACAGTCTAGGCCAAATTCCCAACAGAAGCTCAGGTGGAAATTGGAGGGATTACTGAAGCCATTGGCTAAGTGCTATGCCCTCATTCTTGCTTCCTTGAAGATAGCAACTTGAGGTCTTGGGATGCTGTATTCCATTGCTAGGTGCTCCACAGCTTTGTCCTTAATGTTCCTTGGTTATGTTGCTGAGGATTTAACAAAACAACTAAGGAGAATGAACTAGTGAGCCTCTGAATTAAGCCTTGTTTGTTGTTTTCTTTATTAATTGGCACTTGTATTACCGGAAAGGGGTCTGGATGAAGACCCCAAGAGAGGGTTCTTGGACCTCGAGCAATAATTCGGGGCAAGAAAGAATTCGGAGTAAAGTCAAGGCAAGTCTATTAAGAAAGTAAAGGAATAAAGAATGGCTACTCCACAGATAATTCTTAGGGTTATTTCTTGACTATATGCTAAACAAGGGGTGGATTATTCATGAGTTTTCTGGGATGGGGTGGGCAATTCTTGGAACTGAGGGTTCCTCCCCCTTTCAGACCATATAGAGTAACTTCTGGACGCTGGTGGGAGTGACTTTTAGCATGCTAATGCGTTATAATTTGCATATAATGAGCAGTGAGGACGACCAGAGGTAACTTTCATCACCATTTTGATTTTAGTGGGGTTTGGCTGGCTTCTTTACTGCATCCTGTTTTATCGGCAAGGTCTTTGTGACCTATAATCTTGTGCCGACCGACCTCCTGTCTCATCCTGTGACTTGGAATACCTGACTTTTTGGGAATGCAGCTCAGTAGGTCTCAGCCTCATTTTACCCAGCCCCTATTCAAGATGGAGTCGCTCTGGTTCTAACGCCTCTGACACTTGGAGAACATCAGGCCTATGGTAGATGTTGTACAAAACTTGGAGCCACACAAGGCTACCTGACTACTTGTTAGGAAAACCAGACTTGGAGAAAACGGGAGGGCGATGGCCTGATAATACAGTAGATTGCATTTTATGTTTTGAGCCTGGCTTGCAGCCAACATCCAAAAGTGTTTCCTAGGCAAGGTGCCTAACTGTGTTTTTCTGGATATTCTTCTAACTCATTGTGAGTCTTCAATAAATATTAAATCAACATGAGGTAGGTCCTGAGAAGGTCCTTTTACTGTCCCTTGTTTCAAGAAAAGCAAACAGCCGATGGGTAAAAAGCAGCAGGTAGGAAGAGGGGATTTTATTTCAGTCAGTTGCCCTCATCCAGGTTTTGGGCTTAGAGCTGCTCCTCCACACTCATATAGTCCTGGCTGGCTTTTCCACGCATAGGTTAGGAAGCAACTGCTCTCAGGAGGGGGAAGGGGGAAAGAGGGGGAGGGAAAGAGGGGGAGGGAAAGAGGTCAGGGGAAGCCTCTCTTCCCCCCACTGGCCTACCATTGAAGGCCTGTCAGGAGAAAGGGGAGAAGTGGGGGAGGGAGAGGGCGTGGCAGGGGTGGTCTGTGTGGCAAGAGGTAGAGAGAAAATACTGGATCAGAGCAGGAGGGGGAGGAGCAGGGAAAAGAAGCCCCTGTCCTAGGCACCGAAGTGTGGAGTGGGGCTGTGGCTAGAAAGGGGAGAGAAGATGCCTTTCTGGTCTTGCATGAGTCGTGGCAGAAAGGAGGAATCGCGAAGAGGAGCCGGCCATACCCAGCACACACCCCAAAGCCAAGCTGCTCATTACTAGAAAGGCTTATTCGCTGCACAAGTAGTTAGGGCGGGCCGGCTAAGTGCCTACTATGTGTCCAGTATAGAAAGAAGTGCCCTGGAGAACCAGGTCGCGGGAGGCGGAGCCAGTCAACAGGCCTTCACCGAGGGGGCGAATTCTGTACACGGTTGTGAAGGAGGGTGGCTGTGCACGCGTGCAGGATCCGAGTGCAGAAGACGAGGCAGGCCAGGGAGGAGGAGGAAGGAGGCGGAGACTGAGCCGGAGGAGGGAGGAGGAGGGAGAGCCGAAGCCGCGGAGGGTGGGAGGTGTGAATGGTGGACGGGTGAGGGGAGTGCCAGAGGCAGAAAAGGGAAGGAGGCGAGGAGGAGTAGTCGTGGCCCGAGGGCGTGTGGTGGGGCGAGAGCTGAACTGGACGGGAGGAGGGAGGCAGTGGCGGTGGCAGCGGCGAGGGGGAGGAGAGAGGGAGGGGAAGAAGGAGGAAGCGAGCGCGGCTGCTGCAGGGGGAGGAAGACGGGGAGGAGGAGCCGTGCGCCGCGGCGGCGGCCGCCAGGGGAACTGAGCGCCCGGCGCGGGGAGCGCGGGAGCGGAGCAGTAGCCCGAGCCGGGGCCGCGGGCCGAGCTGCCGGTGAGTGAAGCCCCGAGGGGCGCGGCGGCTGATCCCCAGGGCCGGGCGGGAGGCGCGGGAGGTTGCGGCGCCGGGGCGGAGGGAGGGGGCCGGCTTTAGTCCAACCTCCGGCTGGCCCGGCCTCCCGCCCTCCCTCCGGCTTCCTCCCGCCGCTGCCTGCGCGAGGGGGGCAGGTCCCGGGCGGGCCGCGGGCTGGGGGTGGTGCTGCCTGGAGGGCGGGCGTCTGGGGCCGGAGGGTGGAGCTGGGGGTTTGGGGGTGTACCCGGGGGCGGGAGGCTGGACCAGGACCGCTCTAAATTGGCTGGAGGGGCCCGTCGGCGGCGAAGTTGCTAGCTGGGGGCAGAGACGGCCACGCGGTTGCAGGAGTAAGAGATCCCTCTGTGGCGAGTGCGTGAGACGAGGAGTCCGGCGTCCCTGCCATCCCCGTCGCCCTCCCCGCCTGCCTGGCCCCGCTAGCTCCTCTCCTGGCCTCCGCGTGTCCCCTAGCTCTGACCCCTTTTGGCTCCCGGTTCGCTGCCGCAGCACTGCCGGGTCTCCTTGGCCCCCGCCCTGACCCTCTCGGCCTCCGGCTTCCCCTGACCCCTGCTTCGCCACTGCCCCGTTCCCCTTTTCTTCCCTCGCTAGTTACCCCTCCCGCTTCCTAATTCCCGATGCAATTGCCTCTTTGAGACCTTTTTTTTTTTTTTTTCCTCTCCTTCCTTTTAGATTGGCCAACGGCTCCTTTCAACCCTGCCTCGTTGGTGGCCACTGGAGAAGCGCGGGGGGCTCCCCCAGACAGCCGTGGGGACAAGTTAGAGCCAGCACTTTACCCCGGGCCTTGCGTGTAGCTTCCCCTCCCCTACTCTCGGTGCCCTGGTGTCTGGAGGGGGGTCGTGGGGTGTGCCCGCCTTACATGGTCCACCACCCGGGCAACCCTCTGGGCTTGTGTTCCATCTCACTCTTGCCTCCTGCACTGTGGTCAAGGGGAACCACTTTGCATCATGTCCCGGTATAGCTACCAGAGCCTCCTGGACTGGCTCTATGGGGGCGTGGACCCCAGTTTTGCAGGCAATGGGGGCCCCGACTGTGCTGCCTTCCTCTCTTGGCAGCAGCGGCTGCTGGAAAGTGTGGTGGTCCTGACCCTGGCCCTGTTGGAGATCCTGGTGGCCCTGCGGCACATCCTGAGGCAGACGAAGGAGGACGGTAGGGGTAGCCCTGGCAGCCAGCCAGAGCAGGTGACCCAGCGGCCAGAGGAAGGCAAGGAGAGCCTGAGCAAGAATCTGCTCTTAGTAGCCCTGTGCCTGACCTTCGGGGTGGAGGTGGGCTTTAAGTTCGCCACCAAGACCGTCATCTACCTGCTCAACCCCTGTCACCTGGTCACCATGATGCATGTGAGTCTGTTGACTTTTTCCTAGGCAGCCTAAGTGATAAGAGTCATTTGTGTGCTCAGGACACTCCATAGTGTACAGCATCTCATCCCGGCGGGGAGTGGGACCCTTAAAAATGATTTTCCAGCGAGTGGCTGCCTTTGTGCCGATTTCAGGTTTGGCTTTCTTTCACCTTTGCACAATGCGTCAGCCCCACAGTGGAGGTGAGGAACCTTGTGCCTTAACCTAGGAACGACTGGCACTCACACTGGCTGCCCCTCCCCTCCCAGCCCAGCCCAGCCCTGCCCTGCCCTGCCCTGCCCTGGCCTTTCACAAGCCGGAAGTCCAGCCCCAGCCAGGTGTCCTTTCTGAATCACATCAGTGGACCATGACCCAGCTCCCTTGCCTTCTGTGGTAGTTAATTTCCCCGGGGCCTGGTGACACTCTTTCCTGGAGGTGGTCACATAAACTTTCTCATCTACACTGTGGTACTTTGGGGAAATACTTTTACAGGTTTCTCTTAATGACTCTTTCATTTGGGAGTGTATGCTCTTAGAGTGAGGTCTGCCTTTTCATTTTGAGGCATTGGAGCAGCACCAAGCTCCTACTAAGTGAGTTCTGAAGCAGGTTCCCAGGCTGACTTGTGAACTTTGGGCTGGTGATCGTTACGGTGAGAGGGTATTTCTTTTTTTGCAAACCTCTCCATCTTATCACTGTCATTCTGTCTCCTGTGGTCATAGTCCAAGGGTGCTTAGGAAGCTGATTTCTTTACCTCCTCGACTTCCACCCATTAGCAGTGCTAAGGAAAACAAATGGGATTGAAAAGGCAAGTTGCCAGATACATAAAAATAATCTGGGTGAGGACCAAGAGTGAGACTGTCTGTACTCAGCCTGTGTGGAGAGATGTTCTAAAGCTATAAAATCATAGAGGAGGATGAAGAGGAGACTGGGAGAGCAATCAGTCTTTTTTAGATTTCAGACTGTGGAAAACCCAGTGTGTTTTATTCAGGGGCAGTTTTGAAACCTGTCATTAGCATCTTTACTGTCTTTATGGTTGTAGAAGGTTATTCTTTGGAGACTTGTGACAGCCTAGCTTGGGGCAGGAGGTTGAGATTATTATCTCCATTTTACAGGCCTGGCGGGGTTTATGAATGACAGGTCATTTGCTTGCAGCCAAAAGGTGAATTAGTGCTTGGGTTGGAAAGCAGATTCATCCACCTTGAGGTTGTAAGCTGTCACCCCCAAAGTGAGGGTGGCAGTGGGTGGTGGGGCAGTCCTGTGGGAAGTGTCAGGCAGATGAGCACCACGCTGTCTACTCATGGCTTGGATACTTGCACTGTGTTCCTAGGAACTCATTTGATTGCAGGCTCCTGGATGTGGTGAATGACCCCGGCCTCTTCCCTTCTTGCAGATATGGTAAGAAGGTGTGGATAGCTTTGGAATAAAGCGGCTGTTTTTGATTGGGTGGCGTAAGCATCCGGGTTGGAGTGGGCAGCATTTTTTAAGAAAGGGCTTCTTGGGAAGTGATGCCATTCACAGGAAGTCCAGGGCTGCCCTAGCTAGACCTTCTGTGTAAATTTGAGCCAGTCTTCTTTCTTTCTTTTTTTAATGAATGGGCTTTTTGTTAATGATAGGAAACAACGCATCTCAGCCCATGCTGTGTGAGGCTGTCGGGACAGGAGTGCTTTTTTTTTTAGGATGGCAGGTGGTGAGGGTCAAAGGGTGCATCTTCTACAAAGTGGCCTTGAGGGCTCTGGCAACCATACATCTACAAGGTCAACAAAGGACTAAATTCAGCCTGGCTGCTGCTAGTGTGATGACGTCAAGACTGGCAAACACCATGGTTTTTAGAAGAAAGATTTTTAGAGGCTCTTAGAAGACTCTGGAGACCTAGTGCTGGCATTAATTCATTGTGTGACTTTGGAGAAAGTACTAATCCTGGTCCTCAGTTTGCCTACTTATAAAATGAGGCAGAGTTGCCCTCCTAGCTCTTGATGGTTTATGTGATTCTTGTCCCCATAAGTCGTAGATGGGTATGCAACAGAGAGCTATCCTGAAATGCTTTTGACCTCCTGTGTGGAAAAAAAAGGAAGCTAGTTTCTTCTCTGTGGAAGTCAGGTGGCCAGTCCCCATTCATTGTTTTCTCCCTGTGTCTCTCCAGTAAAATAAACTCAGCTGGGCCATGCTTGGGAACACATGCAGAGGATGATGGCATTTTAGGACTTTGAAGCCTTAGGATGGGGGCATGGAACAGAGCCATGCCAAGGAGTTCTCGAGCCCCATCAGAATTATGCTGCTTTGCCCTTTTCTCCTATATCACTGCTTTGTATCATTTAAATAGTAACCCCTGGCGTACCAGGAGACCTAGCCTCTGATTCATCCAACTTTCTATACCCTCCATATGGCTTTTCCTGGGAAGCAGGAATCTATGGATTTTTAAAATTTGATGAGTCCTAAAAAAAAAAAAAAATTAACAGCAGATGGTTGGAAATAATTTTCTGACTTGGTTGCAGCAATGACCAATAATAGTATGTATACCCAGCATACCATAATACCTTGCATTCATCTAGCACTTACTGTTTACAAGGCACTTTCATATACATTGTTACATTTAGCTTAGGCCTGGAGAAAGGGATGTTAAAATGTTTCCTGCAACAGCATATATTCCAAAGAGCAGATGCTATATACAAAGAAATGTTTAGCAAGTGAACTAGCTGAATTAGGCTATGTTGTAGTGGCAAATTCTGTGGACTTTAGAAGTCCTAACAAGGAAAGAGAGATACTAGCTGAAGTGAAAGGGATAACTTAGCAGAGACATGTCTGATGTGTGTCTCTCAACAGGATGACTCAGTTTGGGCTTTATAAAAAGGCCTTCCTCAGAGAGTCAGTGTAAGTTTGTAACAAGTGAGGTATTGCTTTAGGCCAGGAAATAGATAAGTTGGAGGGAAATTGGTTAGTCTCCCTATCTCATTTTTCAGTCTGCAAAATAGTCATTCCCAAGGCCTTGTTACACAGGCTCTCGTCATAGCCATGCTGCCTTTGGGTGACTGCCAACTTCAGTAGCATAAGGAAGGGCAGTACTTGTGTCCAAGTTCTGTTATTGATTAATATTCATCCTGTCAGGTTTCTTTTTGGCCTTGTCTGATTTCTCAAACGTGTCCTGGGACTGTAGACTGATCCAGGCATGTATGGTTGACGTTGCACTATCTCATAGCTAAGCCTCCAGCCAGAGATACAATTTGAGTGTTCTCAAGATCAGCAAGCACCAAGGTTAGCACATGGTTGCTAAACCCCTTGCTAAATATCAGTGGTGTCTATCAATTATACCAATAAGTATTTCTTCAAGCATGGCTAGTCCCTTTTTGCTTATGATTTTGGCAGGTATGGGTGACAGGGAGTGAATTTATGGAGTGACTATACTGTCTACCAAATATCACCCAGTAAGTTAGTGGCACAGGTGGCTTTAGAACTGAGCTGCCACAGTGGGAATCTGGGCTTAGCAGGAAGAGATTCTCATAGCTATTTAAGTCTTAAAAATCTACAGTTTCTCAGCAGAAGGGTTAAAATGCTGGATAGTTTGACTGATGGTTGTAAAGACTGCTGGTCTTAATTTAGTGGCCCTTTACCCTCCTTGAGTGCAGTTATATTGTCTTTGTCTTAGAAATTTAAGGAAAAGATCCCATTTGGGATGTCTTGTTTAATTGTCCAATTCCTGTTGGTTCTGTATGTGTCTGTGCCAGCATCTCCTGATTAGACACAGAACTTAGTGGGGTGCAGCATATGCCGTTTAACCCTCGATGTCTAGGCGCATAAGGCAGGCTGTATCCAGGCTGGACATTTAGCAAAGAATAATTGGTGCTGTTGACCCCTTAGTCCCAAGCTGTTGGTTTTTAGTGAGTAATGCTGAATCCCATCCTTTTTTAGAGTTGCTGTAGCTATTTGATTTTTTGTCTTCTTTACAATATATTAGAAATCTAACTTCAACCAAATATGGCTTACCCGCTTTGGGTTCACTGATTTTCTTACTTCCTCCCTCCTTGCTAAAAGTGTAGAATGACACACACTCAGAAAGTCCTGAGCTTTTCGTGAAACCCGTTGCAACTCGCTGAATACATACTGTTGCATTCCAGTTGTTATGCGATGAATTTGTTTTAGAGAAAACCTGATGGATTTGAGAAACTTGGCTTTCTGTTTTCCCCCTTGACTTCAGACCAGACACACCTCCTCATTCTCCATCTGTTGTCTGGAGCACTGATTATCATTCCTGCTTGGAATTAACGTTGGTGGGTAATGGGTACAATAAGGGATCCAGCCATCTGCTGACAGCTTATCAGATGGACTGTGTCCTGTGTCATCAGTCCAGGGGGATACAAGGAGATGATGATTATAGGGGCCTCACTAGTGAGACACGACATTCCTTTTTAGTTTATTCCTCCCCCCAAGGAAATTTGCAGAGAATTTTTCCATCTTTCATTGTTACAGTCTTTGGGGGTGTCCATATAAAGAGAGGTGCTGTAGATCGGTGAATTAAACAACCTACAGACAGCCCCGAGATTTAAAATTATGATGCTAGTTTTGCTCATGGCTTGCTACAGGAACCTCAGCAAACTAACCTTTTGCTATCTCAGTCTTCTCTGTGAAACGGGCCACGTGGAAATGAAGTACTTGAATTCTCTGAATAATTATGTGGTCACTTAAACAGAGAAGCTGGGCAAAACTGGTCAAAGATGGCAGATGACCAATATAGTTTTAACTTCATACTCAGAAACCGAAAAAGCTCAACTCCTTACACCTATCTTGATAGCTTCTAGAAGGCATTCCTCTAATCATTTTTGTTACTTTTCTCTGGATCCTTGCCTGTGTCTGGATACCTTTCTGATGCATGGCCTATAAAACTGGACACTGTAAACTTATCAGAGGTCCAGCCCACACCAAGCAGAGAGGAAATATTTTTTTCCCAGTCTTTTCATGCCTTGCACCTGTTAATACAAGTCAGCTTGCTTTTAAATAACAGTATGTTGCTGGCCTCTACTCAGTGGATGATCCACAAGCTCCCACAATTTTTATTCCTTTGCCACACATGTGCCACCTTCTTCTCAGTCTTTGTGGGACTTGTTTTTAGTTTCCTCCCCTCTGTAAATACTCCCCTGAAGAAACCTTTCCAGAGGAGCCTGACCTGACTCCAGTTATTCCAGTCATTCAAGTAACACTTTTTGTCCTCCTTTCTCAGCCATCTGAATACTTGTCAGAATGTTGGGCTCTTTGATGAATACCTTTGTATGCATGTAGGTAATCTTGTGTTTGGCCAGATCACTTGTTTTTTTTTTTTTCATTTTTCTTTAATGTTTCTCTACCATTAGTGGGAACACTTTTTTAAAGTAAAGGAATAGTGGGTTTTTCCTTTGTAACTCCTTGTAGAGCTGAATATAATACTGTATATGCACATTAATTGTTTAATGTGTACTGGATAATGGTGACTGATTGATTGGTGGAAGTGACTTTCTGCTTTCCTTTTCTCTTTCTCCACTGGTGGCCTTATGTTCCTGTTAAGAGAATCTTCCGACCGGGCATGATGGCACACGCCTGTAATCCCAGTACTTTGGGATGCCAAGGCAGGCGGATCATGAGGTCAGGAGATCAAGACCATCTTGGCTAACACGGGGAAACCTCTCTACTAAAAATACAAAAAATTAGCCAGGCATGGTGGTACACGCCTGTAATCCCAGCTACTCGGGAGGCTGAGGCAGGAGAATCGCTTGAACCCGGGAGGCAGAGGTTGCAGTGAGCTGATACCGCGCCACTGCACTCCAGCCTGGGTGACAGAGCGAGACTCTGTCTCCAAAAAAAAAAAAAATCTTTCTGCCTGTTTTTTTTTTTTTTTGAGACAGAGTCTCGCTCTGTCGCCCAGGCTGGAGTGCAATGGCTGGATCTCAGCTCACTGCAAGCTCCGCCTCCCGGGTTCACGCCATTCTCCTGCCTCAGCCTCCCGAGTAGCTGGGACTACAGGCGCCCGCCATCTCACCCGGCTAGTTTTTTGTATTTTTTTTTAGTAGAGATGGGGTTTCACCGTGTTAGCCAGGATGGTCTCGATCTCCTGACCTTGTGATCCGCCTGTCTCGGCCTCCCAAAGCGCTGGGATTACAGGCTTGAGCCACTGCGCCCGGCCTCTGCCTGTTTTTTGAAATAGCCACAGGAGTGAGGCAATCTCAGGTCCTGCTCACACATCTTTTTGTAGAATTTCCATCACAAAGAACTGGTTATTAGAATCTCCACTCTTGGCCCAAAGTGTCTGTTTGCTTTTCTCCCAATCAGGAAATTATGCTGTTGGATCTTGATCTTAATCTCTTGGACATGCCAACTTTCTTGCTTCTTAATATCATATAAATAAAAAATGTTATTAAACCAGAGCCTCACTTTTCCTTTTTCTCTCCTCTTGTATTTTTCAGTGGATACCTCATTGTTGTCCCTCATTGAAATGAAGAGCCAGGTTTCTCTGCTTCTCCCGGTCTTTCATATATTTTGTTAAATTGAGAATGTCTTGTCTCAGGTGCTCTTCTCCCTGCCAGTAACTGGCTGAGTGAACACGAAGAGACTATGGATGTGGAGAGCAGTGATTGTCAAACTTTATTTGTAAAAGAGTCTCTTGGAAGCTTGTTACAATGCAGATACCTTGTTCTCCACACAGTGATTCTGAGCAGGTCTAGGGTGAGGATGGGAATCTGCATTTATACCAGCTCTTGGGTGATTCTAAAACTGGTCAGCCTTGGACCCCACTTGTAGAGACATTATGTAGTGGCTGAAGTAATTAGGTGGGAAGTTGGTTTCAGTGCCCGTCCTAACTGAGCATGAGTCTGGGTGATCTGTGGGCAAGGCATTAAGTCTTCTGGCACCGTCTCAATACCTGTTAAATAGTGTGATTCATATTAGAGGATGAGGGCCCCAAGTTATCGTGAAGAGGGTTCTTAGGTAGCTGTAGAGTTCCAGTGGCTTGTTTGCTGACTATTAGTTATGTCAATGGAGTATTTCAACCAGGCCACCTTTATTACCTTCCAGTGATATACGGAATATATCCTTCCAGTCATTCTATATCCCCCCCTTTCCAGTCTCTAAGATCTGCAGGGACTAACAAGAGGGAATGTTGACACATGGTTGTTGCATGCTAACGCTCTTGTTTGCAGGACTCTTGTTTTAAATGTTCATGGGAGTTTATTGTTTCTTGCATTCACTCAACAGATATTTCTCGAATGCCTATTGTGTGCCAAACATTGGTGCCAGGCATTGGAGATTCAAAGAGAAATAAGAAGCAGTCATTGCTGATGTACCTTCTAAAGCAAAAGCAAAACCAAAAAAAAAAAAAAAAAAAGCAGTAGCCTTTGCCCTCATTTTGCTTACAGTTTTGATGAGATGGACAAGGAAATAGAACAACTAAATTACAGCATTACATGTATAGTAACAGGTTTGAACGAAGCATACAGGACAGGGGTCTTTTTTTTCCCCTAATGCAATTAAGGAAAGCTTCCTAGAAGAGGTGGCATTTGAGCTGGCTCATGTTAGCGCCATGAAAGCAAGGACCCTTGGTTTTTGTTCTCTTAGTGTCTAGAACAGAGACTGGCTCTAGTAGGTGCTCAATAAATGTACTTGAATGAGTAGGAGTTCATTGGGTGATGGAGGAAGGAAAGCAATTCTAGGCATAAGAAACAATAAGTGCAAAGGCTATGTGCTATCTCCCCATTTCTCCTATTTAGTATCTGTTCACTTACCCAGAGTTCAAGTGGACAGGAAGCGGATGGATGTGGAGAGCAGTGATTGTCAAACTTTATTTGTGAAAGAATCCCTTGGAAGCTTGTTACAATGTAGATGTCTAGCTCTCTTCACAGCATTTCTGACCAGGTCTAGGATGAGGATGGGAATCTGCATTTATAACAAAATCCCAGATGATTCTAATGCCTGTGAGCCTTTGACCTCACTTTGAGAGATCCTAACATAAGTTCGCAGAGTTGCTTCCTCCTTCACAGAAAAGTGTCTCAAAAAAGTGTCTCAACTGTAACCTGGAATTATTTGCTGCTTATTATCAGGGGTAGATGTCTTCTCCCTTGGCCAACTAAGTGAAACTCTAGGAATGCTCTGTTATTTCTAGGCTGTTGATAAGCGAACTGCAGATGCCCTTGCATCCTTGATAGGGGATGAGATAGAAAATTTTGTTCTCTGTGCTGTCCCAAGGAGGGCCCACACTGTCAATGACAGAGGCACAGAACATTGGCGTAAGTGAGCAGACATTAAATGTGAGAAATGAGGAGATAGCAGGCATCCCACCTGCAACCAGTAGATGATTTTTAGTGGCTCATGGATGGTTACTGCTCTAAAGTTCACAGCAGCACTAATGAAATGTGGTGCCATCTTTCTACCTTTCTTTCTCATATCTCTTCTTCCCTGTTTCCAAGTCTCTCCACCTGATCCACCCCACACAAGCTTGGCACCTTCCAGAGTACTGCAAGCTCCAAAACAATCCTTTCTGTAATTCAAAATGTCCATCTCTTCAGAGGAGATGATAGCCATGGGGGGATTAGGAAGAAAGCAGTTTTATTTCAGAGGTTCATACTGAAGTGTGAGTGGACAGACTCCACTGGGCATCAGGGAGAGGATGAGTTTTAAAAAAGGGCCTGTTACCCTAACATTATATATAATTGGTAGACTGTGTCTAGTGTTTTTAAGCAGATGTTCTTTCTCATGTCCCTTGCTCAGGTTTTGGCCTCTTCTCTCCCCCAAAGCCCCTGATCAGGAGAACTGGAGTTATCTATGCCTTGCCACCCTACGTGCTGACCCTCAGGGTTTCATATTAATGTAAATCTCCCTCCACAGTGCTTGGATGCAGCAGTTAATCTGAAGGCCTGGGGAGGACCCCTTTTCTGGGCACCGGTCAGTCCTCTGTGTTTACTCAGCTCTTTCCTGGCTACGTAGGGCAGCGCTTGTACATCTGTCAGTTCATGGGCATCAAGGCACTTGGACCTGTTACCAGCATGAGATCCTGAAGGGGAGAGTTTGGGGGATCTCTTGATTGGTTTTGGTTCCTGTCTAGTAGCTGCTGGAGGAAATGGCAGAGGGAGGAAGGATAATAAGAGTTTTATTCTGAGCTGGGTCGTGTTGAGGGAAGAGAATATTGCAGGAGCCAGGAAGTCAGACAGGATTGGCCTGTTTGGCGAAAACAGTGCAAACTCTGCCCTGTGGCCATGTGTTTAGGTGGGTAGGAGAGGGAGGAGTGAGATCATCTGGAGGGGAAAGGAAGCATGGTACCATCCTAATTCTAGCCAAATGCCTTCAGTCTCCCCATCTCTATCACATGCCAGTAGTGGTATAAAGTCAGGGTGTATTTTGCCTGTGAATTGAATTGTTTTTGCCAATCGACCAGCTGTGTTTGCAGAAAGACTCTGACTGACTGTGCTCTGGCTGTTGCTAGCAAAGAGACATTTCATTCAGGTGCTGATTAAATAAGGTACAGAGCCAGATTGCACATTAAGGCCCTTAAGTATGGCTCTGGGAGTCCTGGGTAAACACTTATTAGATGTTCTGGGCAGAGTGCAAAAAGGCTGGTAGTCAGGTGTTCTCTTCAGAAATCAGGCTGAAGGAAAATGGGGTAAAGAGAGACTTCTATAAAGAGTTTTGGTCTTCTTTTCCTACATTAATCAGATCTGAGTGGCTGGTATGTACACATCAGGGCCAGATAAGTTTCCTCATTGGCATTTACTTGCCAAATTCTTGCTGGGACATTGTAGGCTTGGATTGGGACACAGCAGGGATCCTGACTTAAGTAGGGCAGTAGAAATGCTTCATTTTCCTAATGCAAGTTCAGCTTGGTGGATAGAGCCTTTGGACCATATTTCCTGGGTTTGGGTTTGAGCGCCATCACCATGTGACCTTAGGCATGTTACTTAGCTGCATCTGTAAAATGGGAATACTAATAGGGTTGTTGTGAGGGTTAAATAAAATAATTTGAATCAAATATTTAGCAGAATTTCTGGCTTATTGTGTGCACTAAATAAATGTTAGCAGTTTTTAAATAATAATAGTATTACTTAACATTTCAAGATCATAGTAGTGTATTGGGTAAGAGTATAGGCTCTAGGGTGGTAAAAGCCTAGATTCAAATTCTACCACTAGCTCTGTAACCGTGGGCAAATTACTTAACCTCTCTGAGCCTGTGTTCCCACATTCATAAAATGGTATGATCAAACTTGAACATTACCAGAGTTGTTGTGAGGATTAAGTGAGAAAAATGAGAGAATATTAATAAAGCATTTAAGATAGTATCTGGCACATAAGAAATATTCAGTACATTTTTTTTCTTTTTTTTTTGAGACGGAGTCTTGCTCTGTCGCCCAGGCTGGGGTGCAGTGGCCGGATCTCAGCTCACTGCAAGCTCCGCCTCCCGGGTTTACGTCATTCTCCTGCCTCAGCCTCCTGAGTAGCTGGGACTACAGGCGCCCGCCACCTCGCTCAGCTAGTTTTTTTGTATTTTTTAGTAGAGACGGGGTTTCACCGTGTTAGCCAGGATGGTCTCGATCTCCTGACCTCGTGATCCGCCCGTCTCGGCCTCCGAAAGTGCTGGGATTACAGGCGTGAGCCCCCGCGCCCGGCCGAAACATTCAGTACATTTAAACGATGATGATGATGATGATGACAATGATGTCAGCAACTAAGATGGTGAGGGTGATGATGACGGTCATCATCATTCTCACTATGGCTGCTGCTTCGAGCCTGGGTGCCTGTTGTTGCAATAAGATGGTAGGGATTTGCTACAGGAAAGCTTTTCCAAGAAAATCTTCCCTGGTATCATAATTGTATACAGTGGGCAAAGGTGTTGGTTCCATGAAGTTAGCACCCATGTAATAATTTCTGCGGGACAGGGTTGCTTGACTGTTTGAGGCTTAAGGACATGTTTGTGGGTAATGTGAAGATACTTTAAATTATCCAGTCCTTTCTGGGTGACTGGGTGATTCTGTTTAAAATGTCAATTCTTCTTACATCTCTAAGATTTAAAGAATTTAGAGGGTGGCTCTCATTGTTAGGAAGCTTAGCTTTCCGGGGACCTATTGGCTTCATTATTACTGCTCTTTATCAGTGGGCTGGCTCCATGGTGCAAACCGTCTTGAGATTGGTAGTCTAGGAAACCAGTGAGTTTGTGACAGAAGTATGAAAGGAGTGAGTTTGGGGGAATGGGGTGGGCATAGACTGGTGAATGAGTTTTTTTTTTTTTTTTTTTTTACTTTTTCATTTATTTCTTTTGATTAAGGGGAGTGTAACCTTCTCCAGTGCCAACTATTACCAGAGTTAGATAACTATTAGAGGAGAAAGGGCCACCCCCAGAGCTCCTGGGTGAAAGGCAGGTTTCAAGTGGACCAGTATCTTAGCTGAAGGAGAAGCACAGTATAGTGGAAACTGTACTGCTTTCAGGAGACTTCACTGTGCCTTGGCTTTTCGCATCAGCAAATGGACAGAAAAAACCCAATTATTCTTACATCTCTGGGATATGGTAATCCTCTCTCCTTAAGACCAGCTCTCCTCCTTTTCAAGACTTTGTTCTGCGGCCTCGTTTTCAAGACTGCTCTGGGGCCTAAGCATCCAATCACTAGAGAAGGCCCCCTTTAAGTGCAGCCTTCTGGGGCCTAGACCTTGGTCATGTGATTTCAGGCTTTGAGATGTGGGGGATGTGCTGTATCCTGCTAAGGCCATTGGAAGGCCTCTGGGCATATTCCCAAGTGTTGTGGGTAAGAAGGCTGTTTCTTAGCCTTGGAGGTGGGAGAGTTGAGAAGGCTAAGATCATGTTTTCTATAAACTGGTTCCCTGGAAGAGGAGCTGGTTTAGAGCTGGTTCTAAACAAACAGCAACCCAAATAAACAGCAGCTCTTGGAAATTAAAAGCTATGAAAGTTCACACATTCTAAGACCTAGGGAAGATTGTAACAAAGGGTCCTCTTCATATCGGCACTTGTTCTTTGTTGGTTTGCATTTGTTAAGAGTTTCCTTTTTTAAGTTCCAGGAACTTGAGTGTGTGTGTGTGTGCCTGTCACTTTATTCTCTGCACCCTGCAGGAATGTTGCTCAGGGTCATGTGCACAAGTGCCTCATTATCAGCAGTGCTTTCATACTTGGTCCCTTGGGCTGCCACCGCTACTGGCTGCTGCTTCATGTGGGTATTTCTTCCTATTTCCTGGACCCCCAGCCCCACAGGGAATGTTGGCACCCTGAGGAAAGGGGCCGCCTCTACATTTGGATCTCTCTTCTGCTGCGTAGCAGCTGACTTTACTCTGCTTTCAAGTTCACCTTTCCTCAGAATAGCCCTGCAAGCTAGCACCAAGCCAAGGTCATGTTTCCTTGCTTGCATGTGGGGTTTCTGGCCACTCAGCCAAGCGAACTGATTGACCCCCAGCCCTGTGGGGAATTTCAGGGGGGGTATTGTCTTGGTCATCAGAGTCAGGGGTGGCCTTCAGGCCAAGGCCGCGTTAGCTTTGTGGAGAAGAATGTGAAGCCCGCCGTGTCACAGGGTCTCCTGACTGGCTGGGTAGTGTTTGGTCATATCTCACAGCCAGTGCTGTGTTTGCTCAGATGGACACACATGGAAACCAGGCTAGGATCATCTTCCCAAATGTCTTACTCCCTGCTTTGGGTCTGTCCTAAAAAACAATTTGCCAAGTACATTGTGGTCTGCACCTGTTGTTTTTTCATCCCCCTCTTCCACAATCAGTTTGCAGTGAACGGAGGATTAATCCTGGCTCTTGCCACTTGTATTTTCTCTTTCCCTTCTTTCCTTAGTGTTGGGTTTTTGCTTTTCAGTTATAACTGTCCATGGACATTAAGGACAGCTGGTGCCCCTGCTCATTCAGGGCCTCCCTTAGGCCTTTTAAATGCTGGAAATGTGTAACAGGGTCAGATGGGCAAAAAAGAGTCAAATTTAGGAGAAAACTCACTATAATTTCTGGTTATCTTTGTACACTCGGAAAAGTGACTAGTAGTAATAACACTTGTAACATTTTTGAATACACGTTAATTATGCTTTAGGCATGGTACTTAGTCTGCTGCCTGTATATTACCTCATTTGCAGCCTCCAGAAAGGTTGCTTTTGTTTCATGTATTTTTTTTTTTTTTTTTTTGAGACAGGGTCTTGCTCTGTCGCTCAGGCTGGAGTGCAGTGGTTTGAATATGGCTCACTGCAGCCTTGTCCCCTTGGGCTCAAGTGATCCTCTTGCCTCAGCCTCCCAAGTAGCTGGAACCACAGGCACGCATCACCATGCCCAGCTAGTTTTTATTTTTTGTAGAGATGGGGTCTTGCCATATTGCTTAGGCTGGTCTTGGATTCCTGGGCTCAACCGATTCTTCTGCGTCAGCCTCCCAAAGTGCTGGGATTATAGGAGTGAGCCACCACATCTGGCCTGTTTTATCTAATTCTTCTTTTCTTTGCTTCTAGCTGATTTCCCCTTTGGTGGACTATAGGCACAGGATGTTCTAGCTGTACTTTGTCAGGTTGTTAAAATGGCAGAGTGATACCAAGTCAGAGCTGAAAGAAATCTCTGAGATCAACTAATTTGTCTCTCCTTCATCCCTTGTTTTCCAGATGAGCAAACTGAGACCCAGAGAGGTGAAGTCATTTGCCCAAAGTCACACAGCTAAATAGAAGCAGAGCTGGGTCTCCTCACTCCCATTTCAGTATCTCTCTATAATACCACACATGGCCTCCTTCTATCCCTAACCTTCTGGCATGAAAGGAAGTGAAGGAAATGGACTTTTCTTCTTGCTCACTATTAGAGAAATGGAAATCTTGTGTTTTTTGAGCGTCACTGTTCATTGCCTTCTTGAGAGTGAGGATCTCCTGGCTGCAGGCCACCCTTTTTTTTTTTTTTTTTTTTTTGAGATAGAGTTTCACTCTTGTTGCCCAGGCTGGAGTGCAATGGCGCGATCTCGGCTCACCGCAACCTCCGCCTCCCGGGTTCAAGCGATTCTCCTGCCTCAGCCTCCCGAGTAGCTGGGATTACAGGCATAAGCCACCATGCCCGGCTAATTTTGTATTTTTAGTAGAGATGTGGTTTCTCAATGTTGGTCACGCTGGTCTCGAACTCCCGACCTCAGGTGATCCACCTGCCTCCGCCTCCCAAAGTGCTGGGATTAAAGGCGTGAGCCACTGCGCCCGGCCTGCAGGCCACCTCTTTACCTGGCTGGTATAGCAACTGTTTTTTTCAGTTTACTTTCCTGCCCTTGCTTCGTGTCTTCCGCAGAGGAGTCTGGCCCTGGTGTCACTATTACTTGCTGTTTGCCCTGCACAGGCAGTTCACAGGGATGTGTGTGCTTAATGAGCCTGCATGTAGAGCCAGTATGGGTTGCTTATAGATATTGGTTGTTTGGAAATGGGACGCACTCAGCTGTGGATATAACTGAGGCCATCATTTCCTGCCTCCAAATAGAGGCCTGCATCTGATCCTAGTAAACAGTTGTATGAGGCTCCAGGGCAAGGGATCAAAATTAGAACCTTAGTGTAGCAGAGGTGACAAAGGCCAAAGAAGAAAAACGTCAGAATTATCTGTCAGCCCAGTAGTAGAGGTTAGTTCATCTTGGTAAATGATGTTGAGTAATAGAAACAGCACTGGATTAAGGGTTAGCCAGACCTGGGTCCTGGTTGTAGGTTCATCAGTAACAGGTTGACAAAACAGAGTCATTTTGGCCATTCAGGTAGCCTCCCTGTGCCTCAGTCTTCTTATATAATAAGAAATAGAGTGTGGTAGTTAAAAGTGCAGGCTCTGGAGCCAGACTAGTCAGGTTCAAATCCCAGTTCTGCTGCTTTCTAGCTGTGCAACTCTGGGAAAGTTAATTGACATAGCTAGGCATGGTATTTGTTTTGTTTTGTTTTTTTTTGAGGTCTTCCAAGTTCATTATTTGTCTTGTTTGTTGCTAGACCAGTATACCTAAAGCCTCTAGGCCTGTTTTCTTACCTGCAAAATGGGGATTAATAGTAGCATCTACTTGATGGGGTTCTTGTAAGAATTAAATGCATGACTACATGTCAAGTGTTTGGAATAGTGGTGCATGGCAAATGTTTAGTAAATATGAGTATGGCTGTTATCATCTGTAAGACAGAGATGGTCTTTGCCCTTCTTACCTTATAGGGTAAATATGAGAATCAAGTGAAATAAGGTATGTGAATGGGCTGTGAATATAAGAAAGTGCTATCAAAATGAGAACAATCATCATGTCTTGAGAGCAGGAATATTTAAACGTTTCTTAGACCACTGTTTCTAGGATCAGATATTGATAGTTATTTCCTTGGTAGCCTGGCAAAAGGGAGAAAGGTAGGTTTATATGTAGGGTTACATAAATGCTGGGGCCATCAAGCAATGTAGATCCTGCTTTATTCTTCCCAGTGTACTCAAGAGGGCTTGAAAGCCATGCATCCTAAGGAAAGTGGTTGGGGGATTTGGAATGTAAAGGAAGGACTGCTATGATACTGTTCCTTCAGTGTTCTTATCTTATTTAACGGCATCACAATCCATCCAGTGACCCAGGTTAAATCCCTAGAAACCTCGATACATCTCAATTCCCTCCTCTTCCTTCTTTTCATCATCATAGTCTCAGTCATCTTGATTCTGCCTTTCATCATCTCTTCCATTTCTCTTCCTTTTCCTCTTTGATTCCCCTGCCCTGGTTCATCTTGTTTATCATTGTCATCATCATCACCTGGCTTGTTAGAGCAACCTTGTGATTGATCGCCTCCTCTATCCTTTACACTACTCTATCCTTTACTCGACCTACTACTCGACCCTTTACTGCCAGAATGATACAAGTACAATACATGTTGGATCATGCCATTCCCCTCCTCCAAAACCTTCAGTAACTCCTTATTGCCTTCATCAGGGATGGTAAACACATAGATGCATACACTTTATATTGTCCCTGACCGACTGTGCTAATCAGTCATAGGCACGCTTTCCCAGGGAGTCTCCAAGTAGGTTTAAAATCTTTTTAGCATAGCATTCTAGGTAGCCACTTATCAATCAGTCCGAGTTGGTATTAATATATAGACTAGGGATGGCACATAGATAAAGCCTGTAGAGAAATCCTAATCTCCGTATGATAGGATTCAGTATCTTCTATGATTTTGGTCCCAACCATTTTTTGCAGTCTTGTTATTTAGTATATTCTTCCATGCGTTCTCTGATCCAGCCACCAGCACCATGCACTTCCATTTTTCTCTGAGTTTATACTTTGTTTATGCTGCATGCACTGTTAGACAGAAATATTCTTTCTTTTCTCTTCCTGTTGAAATGCTAGTTATCATTCAAGGCTCAGCCCAAACACTCCCTCTTATGAAGCTGTCTTCAAGCCTCTAAGCCGGATTTAGCCTCTCTTGTCTATTTTAGCATGTTATTCTGCCTTATATTATGTAATTGTTTGTGTATCTTCCCTACTCCTTAGATTGTATGTTCCCCGAATGTAAGGTCTATGTTTTTATTAACTTTTGTATCCCCCACAGCTTCTGGTACATTCTAGACTCCTGTTTTTAAAAAAATTAAGTCTAGTCCAATCCCTTTGTTTTCCAGATGAGGAAACTGTGGCTTAGAGGAAAAGGTCGTTGGTTCATTTTGGGATTTGTTGATTTTCAGATGTTTGAGATGTTGAGGATGGATTGTCCAGCAGGCTATTGAGATGTAGTGAAGGCTAGAAATGTTGATTTAGGAGGTATTGGCTTCGAGAAGATAAAGGAGGAGAAGAGGAGAGCATCATGCAAGCTAGAGAAGAGAAAGAAGGAAAGTATTCTGGGGAATGTCTCCTTTGGGAGCAGAAAGAAGACTCTTGACGGAGCAGCCATCCAGGAAGTGGAATGAGATCCAGGAGAGGAAGGAGTTTCAGAAGGCAGGAGCTGTCCTCTGTGTCATGAAATGTAGAGGGTGAGGCCAAGGAAGACCTGAGAGAAGGTAATTAGAATTGGTGATTACAGGCTGGTCCCTGTGGCCAGCCACCCCACCCACTTTAAAATATTTACTCTACAAATGTTAATGTGTGAAGAGTTGCATGCCAGAATATTTATGGCATCAGTGTTGGTGGATACAGAACATTGGGAAACAACCCATTAATAGCAGAATGGTAAATCTGGCCAATGAATAGTATAGCTTTTTAAAAGGAAGCTGATGTCTGAATTCACTTTCAAAGTTGTTCACAATATATTGCTAAAATACAACAGTGTTGCAAAACCATATGTATGAGAGAAACCCCTTTTTCTGAAAAAGAAAAAAAGAAGCCCAAGCAGCCCCTTTATATGTGCATGTTTATGAACACATTGTAAAAATCTAGAAGAATATATACTAAATAGCACTTACTCCTGAGTGATTAGGGAAAGAGAGGCATTCTCATTTTTTAATGACCACATTTCTGTATTATTTGAATTTGGTATAAGTATAGATTCCTTTAGTAATTAAGAGAAATACTTATTTAAATAAAGAAAGGATGATTGGCAGCCTGCGAGAATAGTTTTACTTTTCTAAAAAAGATTCAATGGACAAAGGAAGTCAACTCTCGAGAGAACATTTGGCAACTGAGGAGAAAACATCATGTGTTTTGGAGGCTGTGCCACAGGTGCCTTGCTGTCTGTGTGGCTGGTGGGGGTGAGGCAGGGGGCATGGAGAGATTATTGCTGGAATGAGGCAGTTACCCCATTGCCAGGAAGTTCAGCGAAAAGGGAGGGGATAAGTAGAAGAGTAGCTAAGTGGCCAAGAGGCAGGCAGGGGCTGATTAAGAAGGAATTAAAAAAGCAAATCTGTGTGTGTGTGTGTGTGTGTGTGTGTGTGTGAGTCAGACAGATTCAGTGCTGAGCCGCAGAGAGAGAAGGAAGGGGACACTCATTGCTATGAGGAAACATCTGTGAAGCGAGGAGCAGGGTCGTTGAGAAGGGACAAATGAAATACCAATTTTAGTAGTAGGGAAGCTTCCAGAAAAGCATGAGATCTCAGGCCACTTAAGCCTCTGATACATGGAATGGTTGGGGAATAGGCTGGACTAGCTAATCGCCTTCTCTAATGGTAGATTAAGAAAGCTCCTTTTTGTTTATGTTTTGGTTACAAAAATGTTTTGGCAGTAGCAGACTTAACTGTACTGGCTCAGAGAATAGTCTGGTGAGTGACTGAAATGGAATTTTTGTGAGCCCTTGAAGGCCTTTAAGTCATCTGGACCTGCTGCTAAGTTTGGGACTAGAAGTGGAGATGGAGAACAGTGGAGGTCAGAGTCCTCAACCCTAGCTGCATCTCTCAGTCACCTGGGGCAGCAGATAATAAAACACAAACCAATGTCTGCTCCCACACCCGGTTCTTAGATAATTGATTACAGTTGGGGCCTGGACATAGGCATTTAAGAAAAAACTCCTCAAGTGATTCTAATCTGTAGCCAGGGTTAGGAATCAATAGTTGAGAAGACTGGATTCAATGTGTTCTGAGCCTAAACTGACCATTAGAAATGCGTGTGTGTGTGTGTGTGTGTGTGTGTGTGTGTGTGTGTATTGAGAAATATCTCAATATAGTTATTTCCTCCTCTGTATTCCCAAAGCCTTGGGAGTGGACTGCTTGTAAAGTGTTGGTCCCATTGCATGCTAGTTAGTTATTTACCTGTCAAGAAAGATCTGAGATGTAAGATTCTCAATAATAGTAACTGCCTTTATTGGGCCTTTTTCAGACTCACCCTGAATCATACAGCTTGTAGGATGGGTGCCAGCACTAGGACCAGATCTGCCCCTTTTGAGCAGAGTGCCTGGCATATAGGTATTCGATCATTGTCACATGATGTGACAAGGAGCTTTGTTTGTTTGTGCGATGCTTCTTTTTATTAAAAACCCAGCAGTGGTAAAATCTGACATACTTGAAAAGTCTGGTGGAAAGAGGTTTGAGGAGAACTGCCTGGCATTCAAAAAGCTTATGATATGTTAGGTATTGTGTGGTGAATCTAGATCACATAACATGTATTAAGCAATCACTCCAGGCCTAGTCGTACTAGAGAGATACAAAAGCATTATATGTGGTTTCTGCCCCCAGGAAACTTACTATCAAGGCTCATTAACAGTCTGACTACTGTATTTTTAGGTGGCAAGTATGTACAGAATTTATGACGAGAAAATGCTAGAGATCAGAGAGGCTTTCAAGTTCCTGAAGTTCAAGCCCATCGTTTTGTAGATAGAGAAAGAAGCCCAGAGCAGAAAGCTACTGGCTGAAGGTCACACCACTTGGGAATGGCAGAACCAGGGCTGGTGTATATGGCCTTACCCTTTGAGGTCCTATTACACTGTGTTCTGTCGCCCTTGAAGGACAGGTGAACCTAATGGCCCATGTTAGAACTTTAACGATAGTTCTATTTTGTGCTTTATGCCTCCGGGCCTCCTTATGATTTGGGGGAGGGAAGGTTAAATTTTAGTCTTTCTTAAAACCTTGAGTGGGAAGGGCCAGCACTGGTTACCTCTGGGTCAAGCCCAAGCGTTCCGAAGATGGCTAATTTTCCCTTTACTGAAACAACCATTGATTCTAGTCTAATTAGGGCACTTTTCTACTCCTCCTAAGGGTCTTTCCCAAGCTCAGTGTGTTTGTGACTTTTCTGCTTCAGTTCCTCATTTTTTTTTCCTTTTTATGAAATTCACCTTAAAGATAAGAGGTGCCTGTCCTTATGGGTGGGCCTGAGAATTAGAGGAGTGGGGCCAATTCCTAGTAATATTAGCATCAGGCTGGTTCTTTTGGCCCTGTCCCCTACTACTTCCCAAGCCAGCAATTTAGATCTAAGTTTGGGGCTTTCTCAGAAGATTCAGGTATAATTCAAGATAGAGGTATTCTTCCTTTCAGACCCCTCTCCCCATACAGTTAGTATTAGGGTATAATTCTAGTCACCACTAACATCTATTGAACACTTACCAAGTGCCAGGCACCCTGTGGAATAGATGCTATTATTTGCATTCCCATTTTATAGATAAGAAAAATAAGGATCAGAGAGGTTACGTAACATACCCAAGGTCACACAGCTAGAAAGTGACCAAGCTGGTATGGATGTATAGATCCGGTTGACTCATTACTATTAGGCTAATAGAGCCTAACATGAAAATAAGTCACCAATTATATTTTTGCATTGATGAAGAACGATTTACCAATTTTCTGCAAGTCAGTTTAAAGAACTGGTTGAAAGAGAAGCATCCTACCTATAGTTCTGTTCCACTGTGGGGTGGACTCTATGAAGAGGCTTGCCAGTCACCTACATTTGTCAAGTAAGTCACTTCCCTTCTCTGAGATTCAGTTTTTGCCTCTGTAAATGAGAGGGTCAGACCAGATGGTATCTAAGACCTTTTCTGGCTTCATTTGCTACTTCCTGGTAGAATGGGAAAATTGTAGAATTGGATGAAGGACACAATGCATTAGAAACACAAATGTGAAGAGAATACATAGTTCATCATGGACGGGTCATTTAGCCAGTTGCACATTGTTTCTGATTTCCCTTGTGAATTTATAATGAGACAATATTGTTTTGTGTGTGTGTGTGTGTGTGTGTGTTTTTTTTTTCCAGTGAGCTCCTTGCTAACATCAGAAAGTACTAGCTTTCCTTTTTTGTTGTTTGGTTCTTTTGTTTGTTTGAGACAGGGTCTTGCTCTGTCACCCAGGCTGGCTGCAGTGGTGTAATCACAGCTCAACTGTAACCTCAAATTCTTGGGCTCAAGAGTTCCTTCCACCTCAGCCTCTCAAGTAACTAGGACCACAGGCACATGCCACCGCACCTGGCTGAGTTTTAAAATTTTGTAGAGACAGAGTCTCACTGTGTTGCCCAGGTTGGTCTTGAACTTCTGGCCTCACATGATCCTCCTGCCAAAGTCCTGGGATTACCGATGTGAGTCACTGTGCCTGGCCTCTAGCTTTCTTAAAGTAGCTGTTATCTAATTTCAGGCCTTGTAGTCTCTAAAACTGTTGGTAAACATTGAATAAGGGCTGAAAGGTAACAGGGCACTTAAATATGAGACGCCATGTTTTATTGCTCTGTGTGAGAATTAGTAAAATTTGTGTTCTGTTTTACAAGAGGGCCTTGGGAGATGATGGTTTCTAGAAGAGAAGCAATTTAAACAACAGATTGTACATGTAACTTTTATCTCCTTGCAGAGTTTAAGAGCAGGCAGATACAGAACTAAGTCTAGTGTATGGCATTGTTCATTTATCTGTGTGTCGTGAAAAGATCTTGTATTCAGAACACTAGGTTAATAATCTACAAAATCTAATACTATTAGAATGGTAGGCTTGATCTTAAAATGTTTGTGTTGTTATTGTTGGGTGTGTGTGTGTGCGTGTGTGTGTGTTTGCATATGTGTTCTTGAACCCAGTGGCCTTTATTTCAGATGGTTTGTGTATCAGCTTGCGTCAGGGAAGGCTCTGAGGGCTTGCCCCCAAAGCCAGGCTCTTTCCTCCTCTCCTGCTGATTCACGTATGTCTCCAGGTTCTTCTTATAAGGCAGAATAGACTAGGTACTGCTATTAGAAGAAACAAAATTATTTACCTTGGGACAGGAAGGAGAAGCCCTAACAGGTGGGCTCTGATGGCAGTGCTGCTTGGCACACAGTCAGTGCTACACAAATGTTAAGCATTCTGCTCACTGGTCCTAGGTCGAAGCCCTTGGGATGCTCATCACTTGTGGGCTCAGGTATCAGGGCAGCTGAGTTAGAAAGCCCTACAATATTGCTATACAGAAGGAGTTAAAACCCAGATGGCATCAAAACCCAAGCTACACACACATTCTGTTCTTCAGCTGCCAACCCTGTACCTCAATCTGATTTTGCCTTATTCTTACCTAGGTCTGGGTAAGTTCATGTAATTGCATGTTCCTGCCATGAATATCCTGGTTTTCAGAAAAAGAGTGAGTGAGATGAGGCCACAGTGTGGCAGTATTTGTTTTTTTGTTTGTTTTTGTTTTCAATCTTGCTCAGTCATGCCACAAAATGGGTACCTCCTAAACACTCAGTTGGATACCCTGCTGGTTTGCTGCCTTTCAGTTTTCTATTCACATAATTATTGTTTGCATTCCCATTCTAATTTTGGCCTCTGGTCTCAGTAAGAAAGATAATTGAAATACTCAGCATCACACGCATTACACCCACCACCCTCATTCATTTCACAAACTAGCCTCCTTTCTTTCTTCTCTTCTTCTGGCTTGGCATAGGGCTTTTGAGTTAGATCTGAGCTCAAAGCTAATTTCTATTACTCACGAGCTGTGTGCCTTTAAGCAAGTCACCTAATCACTGTCATTATGTTTTGCATTTGAAAAATGGGGCTAAAAATTCTATCTACCTCTTCAAGTTATTTAGAGAATTATGTGAGTTAATATTTCTTCAGCTCTGGGAACACTGTGTGGTACATATTAGGTATTCAAAAATATTAGTTACAGTCTTCCTCCTTGCTCCCCAAGAAATAGAGCCAGTAACAACCACCTTTCTTCTAATACCTCACGAACTTCTCCTGGCATTAGCTGTCTGAAGAGGCTGAAGTTTGCCTTTTTCTTTTAACGATGGAGATTAGTCATTAGAAACTCTAGATTTCATCCTCACAGGAAGCTTGAAGTTGTTGACTTTTGTTCCTTGTTAAAGAGTTGGTAAGACTGGGGCGGAAATCTCCAGAGAAAAGGGCGTGTTCCTCTACTAATTACTCTGTAGACAGCAGGGCGTGTGAGTAATGAGCTGTATGCTGGGTGTGGGAGTTCAGTGCCCAGCCTTCAGGAAAACATGGGTAAGTTTCATTGGCTCTTAGAGCAGTTTGTGGCTCCCTGACTCTGTCTACCCTGGAGATGTACTGGAGTCCAATAGTTAGAACCTCAGAACCGTGGGTAATAGGGCTATTACCTACTTCTTCACAGTAATGATAACAGCTCACATTTATTTTGCCCTTACTTTGTGCCAGGCACTGTCCTAAGTGCCTTATGTGCATGAACTCATTTAATCCTCACAAGAATTCTAGAAGGTAGGGTGCAGAGCGACTAAATAGCTTGCCTGTAGTCACACAGCTAGTGGGCTGGAGCTCGGATTAGAAGCTAGGCAGTCTGAGTTCAGAGCCCAGAAACTTAACCAGCTGCTTGGTTGAGTCTCTAGTCCTTCGGTTTTCTTTTTTTACTTAACATGTTGTAATTTTGTAACTGCTGGTCTTTAGAAATGCAGTTGATCTTTGTGCATCATTTTTGTATCCAGCAACCTTGCTAAATGCTTTTAAGTTAATTATAATTAATATGTCCGAGGATTCTTTGGGGTCTCTATGTTGGCAATCATACATAATCTGCAAATAATGAGAACTTTGTCTCTTCCTTTGTGGCCATTTTTTTTTTTTAATATCTTTTTCTCGACTTATTGTTTTAGTTGAGACCTCCCGTATAGCGCTTAATACAAGTGACAATATTGGGCAACTCTTACCTTGTTTTCTGCCTTAAAGGATATGCTTTCAGTGTTTCATCATAAAGTATGATCTTTGCTATAATTTTTTGTTGGTATTCTTTATTAGATTCTAGAAGTTCCCTCCTATTCTAAGTTTGCTAAGATTTTTTAAAAATCATGAATGGATGTTGCATTTTATTAGAAGCTTTTTCTTCATCTGTTGAGATGATCATACTGCTTTTGTTCTTTAGTCTTTCAGTGTGGTCAATTATACTGATTGGTTTTCTAATATTAAACTGTCTCTGTATTCCCAGAATCAAGTCACCTTGATCATGATGTATTATCTTTTTTATTGTTCCTGGATATTGTTTGCTAATATTTTACATGATATTCTTAAAAACTGTGAGTGGGCCGGGTGCGGTGGCTCACGCCTTTAATCCTAGCACTCTGGGAGGCCAAGACAGGTAGATTACCTGAGGTCAGGAGTTCAAGACCAGCCTGACCAGTATGGTGAAACCCCCTCTCTACTAAAAATACAAAAATTAGCTGGGCGTGGTGGTGTGCGCCTGTAGTCCCAGCTACCTGGGAGGCTGAGACGGGAGAATGACTTGAGTCCGGGAGGTGGAGATTGCAGTGAGCCAAGATCGTGCCAGTGCACTCCAGCCTGGGCGACAAAGCAAGACTCCATCTCAAAAATAAATACATAAATAAATAAATAAAATAAAATAAAATAAGTCTGTGAGTGAATCTGGCTCTAGTTTTCACTTTTCATAGTACCTTTGTCAGGTTTTGGTATTAAGTTTGTGCTAGCTTCATAAAATGAATTGGCCAATGCTGCTTCCTCTTTTTCTAAACTTTGGAAAAGTTTGCGTGAGATCAGAGTTATTTGTTTCTTAAATGTTCGTTAGAACTTGCCCGTGAAACTATCTGGGCTTTGGTATTGTCTTTGTGGGAAGATTATGGACTACTGATTCAATTTCTTTAATGGTTATAGGAATTTTCAGACATTCTATTTTTCTTTAGTCAGTGTGTTTAATTTATGTTTTGCTAGGAATTTGACCATTTTGTCTAAATTTACAAATTTATTAGTTTAAAATTGTTAATAGCCTGTTAACTATAAACACTACAGATATTTAAAAGATTTCTTCCTTTTCTCTCATACTATTATTTACTATTAAAAAATCAATCTCACCAGTAGTTTGTAAGTTTTATTTATCTTTTATAGGAAATAATTGGGGCTTTGTTGATGGAGCTATTATGTTTGTTTTCTATTTTGTTAATTGCTGCTTATTTTAAAAATCTGTTTTCTCCTTCATACTTTCTTTGGAGTTATGCCTCTTGTTCTTTTCCTAACTTAGGTGGGATGCTTAGCTTATTTATTTTTAGACTTTCTTATTTGACTATATGCATTAAAAGGTTAATAATTTTTGCTACCTACTGTTTATCTACATTCGACTAATATTGATATGTTATAACATTTTGTTATTGCTCAGTTCCAAGTGTTTTGGAATTTCCATTGTGCTTTCTTAACTCATGGGTTGTTTAGAAGGATTAACAGTTTTTTTCCTAAACCTTTTAAAAGTCATCTTTTTGTTGCTGATTTCTAACTTAATAACATTGTGATCAGAGAATGTGATCTGTGTGTTCTGTTTCTTTGAATTTTGTTGAGATTTGTTTTGTGGCCCAGTATGATACAGTGTCCACTAGATCAACCTTGTTAATTTTGCTGCTCTTCAATCACCTTACCTTATTTTTTCTCTGCTTCATCTATCAGTTACTGGGAGAGTTTTTAAAGTTTACTACCACAGAGGTAGGTTTATCTATTTTTTCTTTTAGTACTGTTAACCTTTACTTTATATATTTTTGAGGTTGTATTATTAGGTATAGTATGTTACTTTTTACATTTATTGTTACATCTATTGATCAATGTTCAATATAGGGGTCCCGTGGCAACTTAAGAGTGTGGATAGATCTACATGCTATAAGGGAGGCTTGGTAATGGTGAAAGCATCCCTCTGGGTGGGCTGGGTAAATTGGATTTTCAGCTCCAGGGAAGAAACACCCTTAAAATCAAAATTGCACCTTCTTAAAGAATTCTTAAATTCGACATTGCCAAACAAAATTAACACCCTCATATCCTCAAGTGCCAGAGGCTTTTGTTGTTATTAAAAACACTCTTAAAAGCTGCATTCCTTTTGGGATGCATGAGGGGTTGGGAAGGAAAGCTTTATTTTTCATGGCCCTTACAGACATTACTTCTGGTTGGTCAGACATGTTTCAGACCTTTGGACTTTCTTCTTCTTGCCTAGTATTTTCTATGAAACCTGACCCAAATCCTGTTACCTCTCTGCCTTTTAGAATGACTGGTTCCCCTTTCCCCTGACAGAAGTGAGGTGTGGAGAAATGGAAATAATAGTTGCATAGAGGTTCTAAGTAATTTATTAGTTCCCTCACTTGCTCTGCAGGAAAAAAAAGTCTATAGAAGACAGTGTTCACAAGGATCAAGCAACAGAAATGATGTCAATGATTCCCCCTTTTATTAGATTTTCTAATGAAATCAGACTATGTGAAGCTGGAAGGCATACAGAGAGACAAATTACATTTGGTCACATATGGGTGGGAATGGAACTTTTCAGCTCCAGCTCTTGAGCCTATGTGGTGCTGAGAAATCTTATTTTCATGCTCTGTTAGGGCAGCAGCTCCTGATTCTGATTGCATTTCCTAAATAAGCACTCTGAGCTGGTCCTCTTGGCTAGGCCTTCCTTCCTACTCAGAGAGTTTCAATGAAGGGGGAGCAGGTGACAGTTAGGGTCCCCTGTTTCAGGTGTTCTTTCATTTGAATGTAACAATACTTCTCTGTCTCTTCTTTAAAAAAAAAACTTTATGTTTTGATTATAGAAGTAGCATATGATCACAAATTAAGAAATTAGAAATATAGAAATGTATAAAACAAAAGCGAAAGTTTCTGGTCATCTGTCTCCCTGACCTGTTCTCTTCTGTCTCTTTTTCTCTGTGTGTGTGTATGTGTGTGTGTGTGTGGGTGTGTGTGTGTGTGTTTTTTTTTTTTCTGAGTCTGGATCTTACTCTATCACCCAGGCTGGAATGCAGTGGTATGATCATGACTCACTGTAGCCTTTGACTTCCCTGGACTCAGGTGATCCTCCTGCCTTAGCCTCCCGAGTAGCTGAGACTACAGGTGCATGCCACCACACCTGGCTAATTTTTGTATTTTTGTAGAGACAGGGTTTCACTGTGTTGCCCAGGCTGGTTTGAACTCCTGGTCTTAAGCAGTCCTCCCATCTCTGCCTCCCAAAGTGATGGGATTATGGGCATGAGCCATCGCATTCAGCCTCTTTTGTTTTTTTAGCACTTTTTTTTCCATGTTTTTGAATGTGGGTTTTATTATTGTTCAGATGTGAAAATGCCAACGGATCAAGAGACAGTTGCCATTTAAAAGATAGTACATTCGCTGGGTGCAGTGGCTCACGCCTGTAATCCCAGCACTTTAGGAGGCCGGGGTGGGCAGATCACTTGAGGTCAGGATTTCAAGACCAGCCTGGCCAAAATGGCGAAACCCTGTCTCTACTAAAGATACAAAAATTAGCTGGGAGTGGTGGCGGGTGCCTGTAACCCCAGACACTACAGAGGCTGAGGCAGTAGAATTGCTTGAACCCAGGGGACGGAGGTTGCAGTGAGCCGAGATCGTGCCACTGCACTCCAGCCTGGGCGACAGAGCAAGACTCCGTCTCAAAAAAAAAAAAAAAAGAAAGAAAAAGAAAAAAGAAAAGATAGTACATTCTTTTCAAATGGAACTATTATGGTACATTGTGTCTTATAATTTTTACATATTTTTTAATTTTTTATTATACTTTCAGTTCTGGGATACATGTGCAGAATGTGCAGGTTTGTTACATAGGTATACCTGTGCCATAGTGATTTGCTGCACGCATCAACCCTTTGTCTACATTAGGTATTTCTCCCAATGTTATCCCTCTCCTAGCCCCCCACTCCCCGACAGGCCTCTGTGTGTGATGTTCCCTTCCCTGTGCCCATATGTTCTCATTGTTCAACTCCCACTTATGAGTGAGAACATGAGGTGTTTGGTTTTCTGTTCCTGTGTTAATTTGCTGAGAATGATGGTTTCCAGCTTCATCCATGTCCCTGCAAAGGACATTAGCTGATTCTTTTTTATGGCTGCATAGTATTCCATGGTGTATATGTGCCACATTTTCTTTATCCAGTCTATCATTGATGGGCATTTGGGTTTTAATATTTTTTAAAGAGTCGATGTCTCACTCTATCACTCAGGCTTGAGTAGAAGGCATGATCAGGGCTCACTGCAGCCTCAAACTCTGGTGCTCAAGCTATCTTCCCACTTCAGCTTTCCAAGTAGCTGGGACTACAGATGCACACCACCATGTCCAGCAAATGTTTTATATATTTTTTTAAGAGATGGGGGGGTCTCACTATGTTGCCCAGGCTTGTCTCGAACTCCTGGCCTCAAGTGATCCTCCTGCCTCAGCCTCCCAAAGTGCTAGAATTACAGGCATGTGCTGCCGTGCCCTATCCTAGTCTTCCTTTTTGTAGTAATTTTAAAAAGGTTTTTTTGCTTGTTATTATTTTTAACCCATAATACTTTATATATTTTTGGAGTACAGTGTGAGATTTTGATACACATATCCATTAACCAATGTCTCCCTAATCCCTCCTTTCCCCCTACCTTTCCCCACCTCTAGTAACTACTACTGTACTCTCTACTTCTATGAGATCAACTTTTTTAGTCCTGCTTTTTTTTTTTCTTTTAAAGACCTCGGCTAATGTGAAAGAACATCTCCTCCTCACTCTCTGATCCTTTCCTTTAAATTTGCATTTCTCACAAAAATGTAATGTGAAAAAAAATCCAACTTGATGGGGGAGAGGGCTCCAGATTTTACAGAATATGGCTGCATGAAGTAAACGTCAGGGGCTGAAGGAACTGGAATTGAAAATACCAATTACTCATCTTTATTTAAAAATGGGTAAATATAAGGCAGAAAATAATATTTTAGGTATACACATCCTGATCTAGCTATGTTTATGTGTGTTGGGGTGATGGATGGACAAGAGGTATAGTTCAAATGAGATCATTTTTGTGAAATGGCTTTGTAAACTGTAACATGCCCTATAAATATGAGATTAGCGTTAATATTGGCCCTGACTCTCCAGTGTGGCTTTGTGTGTTTGTCTAAACAGTTAGTTAATATCTGTCTGTGGTCCATTGCACAAGGAACTGCCACAACAGTATCCTGTACCTCTGTTGTTGTTGTTGTTGTTGTTTTGCAATTCTAAAAGCTTAGTTAATTGCCTTCATTAGCTTAATATATACCACGTGAAAAGCGTAGAAAAGCAGAACTCAAAACTCAGAGAATAAAGGACAGAACATAACTAACTACTGATGTGCACAGTAGTTACCTGATGCAGGAAATGGAAGCCTATAAGCTTCATCTAGTACTACCTCAAATACAGTAAAGTGGATGACAGCACGCTGTAAACTGTAAAGCTGAATAATAATGCCAAGGATTGTTGTCATCATGACTACTGAGATTGGCTGTCACCCAGTGACTTAGCTGTGATATGCTTCCAGGCAGTTCCTGAGAGTTCCTGCAATCCCCTTTCCTGTACAGGTGCTAGAAAGTGCCGTAGAAATAGTCTCCTGATGACTGTAAAAGCCAGGCAGCTAAATTTAATAAGACATTTGTCAAGGAGATGGAAGATTGTGGCCAATTTTGGTAGACAGATAGTTGCCGGCTAAAACAAAGCATGTATTGAACTGTTTTGGAGTAGGAAGAAGCATTGCTATGACAACAAATTACTTATATTTGATTTAGAAGAAGGAGAACAGGGTAGCTTAATGGTTTAGAAAGCTCATGAGAACAATTGTTGGCACGGGTTTATGTTAAAATATAAAATGTTAAGTATGATCTGTTAAATAATTGAGCACCTCAGTGCATTCTGTCTCTTCTTTCACTCACTCTAACCAATAAAAGACAATATAAATAAATTTAAAGAAAAAACAGCTAACAGAGTTACATGCAAATTGTTCCATTTTATAAGGTGCCCAAATGAAATTCACAGCTAAAATTTGCTGGAATGCAAAAAATGTCATTTCTTTACAGGAAAAAAAGAACCCAGAGACCTATTCACTGTATTTTCATGCCATCCAAACCTGATGATGGTAGTTGGGAGTTTCTCATTCTGTAGGTGATTAATCTTCTTTGTGATCGGTAGTATGTTTTATTTGAAAAGAAACTACACTTCAGACCATTTCTATCCTTTGACCATGTTCATGCCTGAGAGAATGAGTAAACAGTCATTTGTATGAACTGGTTATTTGTAGTTCCCCTGGGGAAGTAGGTATCAGGCAGGTAGCAAGGCATCTAGCATCTGGAGGAGGCTTGTGGATATGGAGGCTTTCTCTTAGAAAGATAGCTCTTTCCTTTTCATAAAGGTGAAACCAAACAGATGGCCCATATTCACTGTGGAAAGGTCTCAGAGTCTTCTTCATCACGTTATGAGGTTGGGTAGATTTATAAGGACTCTTTGAGGGCTCTTGAGGCAGAGGATCAGATACTTTCTAATCTCTCCTTTTTTGCCTTTCCCTGCTCCCCACTTTTACCCAGTACCATCTTCCTGTTTTCCCCTTATACTTCCAGAACAGTACAGTAAAGTAGGAAACAGGGAAAAGCTTGTAAAATGGAGGACTGACTCCAAGAGGACAGGAATAACTACCCTCAACTTTTAAACTGCCTCTGCAGGCAAAACTCATAAATTTGTATTCCCCCCCGCCCTGCTGCCCACCCAACTTCTTTAGAGAGAAAAATTCCATTGGTCATTACTGTTGGGAGGCGGCCGTGTCATAGAGTTCTTTCAGAGGAGGAAGTCTGAAAATAATAAGCCAGATCTTAGGCTAACCTTCTCCTGTAAAAGAGAAGTGGCCCAGAATCACAGCTGTTTGATGAATCATAGAATTTGCCTGGCATACAGTTTAAATTTCACCTTTTTATGTGACTTGGTGTTCTGTGTTTTACTAGTTGGCATCATGTCAGATCATGTTCTACCCTCCTCAGAAACTTCTAGTGCTCTCAGTTACTTACAAAATAATATCCAGAATTGGTGAGCTGTTCCTTAAGGCCCTTCATGATGTGGAAATAGACTTCTTAGAAAAAGGTTGCAAAAGCAACACATTCTCATTATAGAAAATCTGGAAACTAAAGAATTTGGCAAACTTTCACTGTAAAGGGCCAGATAGTAAATGTTTTAGGCTTTGTGAACCATGCTGTGTCTGCCACAACTACTCAACTCTGCTACTGAAGCACAAAAGCAGCCACAGATAATGACAGTATGTAAGTGAATGTGTATGGCGGTGTTCTACTAAAACTATATACAAATCAGTCAGTGGGCCACGTTTGGTTCACGGGTCATTGTTTGCTGAACACTGCTATAGAAAATAAAAATCACTCATAGTCTTGCCACAAAAATGTTAACATTTTTGCTTATTCTCCTTCTCTTCATATTATTTTACATGCTTGTGTCTATACTATATATTGCCAATTTTATACCTGATTTTTTTCACTAAGCATCCTCATAAACGTTTAAAACTTGTTGGCATAACTCTTAATGCGTATGTGGTACTCCATCCTGTAACTGGATCATAATTTACCTAGTCATTTCCTTTTTTTTTAGGGGGGGATGGATTCTTGCTCTGTCACCCAGGCTGGAGTGCAGTGGCACGATCTCAGCTCACTGCAACCTTTGCCTCCCAGGTTCAAGCGATTCTCGTGCATCAGCCTCCCAGGTAGCTGGGACTACAGGCTACCATCACCATGGCTGGCTAATTTTTGTATTTTTTAGTAGAGATGGGGTTTTACCATGTTGGCCAGGCTGGTCTCGAACTCCTGATCTCAAGTGATCTGCCCACCTTAGCCTCCCAAAGTGCTCCTATATGTGTGTGTGTATACATATATATATATATATATATATTTTTTTTTTTTTTTGCAGTTATAAACTTTAAAAAGTTTCTTGTACAAATGTTTGTGTTTCACATTATTTTGTAGGTCACTTTCCTTGAAGTGGAGTTACCAGGACGGTGGTATGGATGTTTTTAAGGAGCTTAACATCTCTCTCTTTTTTTTTTTTTAAAGGTAGTGCTTATGTACATTCCTACTAGCAGTGGGGACAGACAGAGTCTCTTCCACCTCATCCTCACCAACATCAGACATTCTTACTAAAGCAAAATCCTTTTTTAAGCAAATTTTTAAAAAATGGCATCTAAGTTAATGTGTAATTCTTTTATTATTAAGGTGATTGGAGAAAAAGTTTCAAATGATTGTTGAATGATGAATTGGACCACATAGTTCTTCTTTGACTCAGTTTTTCATAAATGTACCTTGGGCCCTAACTTGCTTCTCCTTTTCCTCATGCAGTTCCCCCCTTTCATCTTCCTGGCCCCTTCTGTTAGAATTCTACTCATTCTTCAGGGCTCAGTCCTATCTGTATTCAGGTACCTGTCTGTGGAGTCCTCCCTAGTTCCTCCTACTCGATATGATCTCTCTGCCTTTGAATCCCTGTAGCACTGTGTACCTCTCTTGTGGGATTTATCTCTTTCTGCCCCTTTTTGTGGTTATCTCTGTACTGGCTTTATGCCTGTAGCATGGACACTAGGTAATGTTATCTTTGCGTTGACTCACGGAGCCTAGTAGAGAGCTTAGTGTATAATGGACTGATTAGCCTACCAGAGCTATGTTGAAAGGTGCCTGAGGTCTGCTGCAGATGATCTTTCAAAAAATTCGATGTTGCAATTACCTGTGATGTTTACAGAATGGATTGGGATCACTGATAAGAGATGCTTTGCTGGTTACTTAAGATGGGCTTTATCTATAAGTGCTAGTCACTCTTTTTTGTGAAATTTGGATCATCAAGTTTTCCAAGTAGTTATAAAAAACAATTTTAGCATATGTTAGGCTATTATCTTGTATATCTGGTAGAAGTTTATGTGATGATGGAAATATTTTATGTCTGCACTGTCTGATATAGTAGTCACTGGCCACATGTGGCTGTTGTGCACTGTATATGTGGTTACTGCAACTGAGGAACTGATTTTTTCTTTTCATTTTACTAATTTTAAATAATTTAAATAGCTGCATGTAGCTAGTGGTAACCATATGGGACAGTGCAGGATAATGTAGAATATTTAAAGTTATGGTCTCTTTTTTATGGCCAAGAGAAGCTGGGTATGTATAGTGCCATGGTAACATTGACATTGTAGTTGTCTGGAATTTTGGAGAGACAGTCTAGACCCTGGTAGAACCATAGAGAGAGAGAGAGAGAGAGGAAGCCGTAAGTTTGGTTCAAAATGGAAACTGATTCCAGCGGGAGGTCTATGTTGTGAGAAAAGGGAGATGATGCCAGATTGGTAGGATAGAGGCAGAGTACAATAAGCTGGAGTACCAAGAGGAGACATTTGGACATGATACGATGGGTGGTAGGGAACCATTAAAGATTCATGAAAAGAGGAGTGACAGATGAGTGTGGTGTTGCAAGGTCACTTTTGCCAGGTGTATGAAGCTGTTGGGAAAGGATGTGAGTTACTGGCCCCTCCTTCAGTGGATAGGGTTGGGCAGTAGTGATTCACAAACTCCATCAAAACCCAGCCACATCAGAAAACACAAATGGTTTATTTCTGCATTAGCTTCCAGTTATTGTGTACCTTCCTGTGGTTCAGATATACACCACCATATATTGTGGAGGGCTTGTAGTTGGGGGGTTATGGAGAATGGCCACCTGTGTGAGGGAAGGCAGGCCTGTCACCTCTGCTTAGCCACAGGCAGAATTGCCATCTGTGACCCTGGTGCCTTGACAGGTGTGTCTTGAATGGCTCTTTGACTCTTCAGAAACAATCTGGGAGCCCATTCATTCTGTTCTCACTTGCCTGCTTCCTTTAGGGGCTGATAGCAAATTTCTAATTTTACTGTTAGGAGAATATTTTCAATCTCATTTTTTAACCTTTAAATTAAGTTGAACCTTTCAGTTAAGTTGAATTAATATTTCTTCCCACTACCTACTCCTTACTGTCCTCACTCTATCCTTTATTAGATTGCTTATATTTCTGTAACTGCGTAGTGACCTTAGCACATGGACTTAATCATTAACTATCATATTCCTAAAGAACAGCTTTGGACTCATTTTTAAGAAAAAGAAAAACACTACTGAAGGGATTCTTTCTCTTCTCATACTCTCCCACATGTCCAGCTAACCCAGCCACCCTCGTTCTCTACCCTACCTGTACTCCCACCCTCCAGGCCCACCTTGGCTCAGGGAGACGGTCCAGCTGAGGAACAACCTCCCTTTTGGGAAAACATGCTCCAGTTCAATCATACCTAGAAGTGTTCAGAAACCCTTGACCCGGGAGGGCCTTTGGGACACAACTGACAATTAAATCTCCTGGTGTCAGGGGATCTTGCAACTGAGAACTGAATGCCCCTTCCACCTCACTCATAATTGACAGAGGCCAGTGCCTTGTGTGGGCCTCACCTCACCTGGCATCACCACTCCTCACCCCACCTTACCCCACCTTACTTCACCTTACCTCACCTCACCTTCTTTCCTGCTCTTGAGAGACAACTAGGTAACTGTGAGTAGCTCTTCTCCCTTGGCATAGTGAAGCAGCTTCCTCACTGTTGCTCAATTCAATGAAGGAGAAAAGTTCTTGCCTTGAGTTACCATGGGGCGGGGGGGCGGGGAAGGGGAATTTTTTTTTTAAAACTACTTTGAGCGTCCCACTTAAGATTTTTACAAAAATCAGTTATATTTGGTTTCTCTTTTGATCACGAAGGTGGTATGGTTTAAGGGTTGGGGCATGGATACTAGTAGAATCAGACACTAGTGGACTAGAATTTTGGTTCTATCACTTGCTAGCTGTTTGAACTTGGGGAAGTTTCTTAACTTCTTTGACCCTCAGTTTACTTGTCTGTAAAATGAGGATAATAATGCTTGCCTTGCGTGGTGGTTGTAAAGATTAGAGAGTGTCTGTACAGCATGATTCCTGGGACCTAGTAAGGACTCAATAAAAGGTAGTTTCTGTTATTATTAAAGCAGGTCATTTATGTTTGTAACAACCACAGGGTTAAGCTCATTGTCCCAATGTCCTTTTTTCTCATCCCTCAGCATGCTTGCTTTTGCCTTCCTGAAGCTGAAGATATTTATCCTCAGGGCAAGAGACATTGGGTGTGAGGGATTTAATGAGACTGATTTTCTTGACAGAGGGATTCTTAGGTGTTGGATGAGTGAGGAAAACTCGAGAGTGGCCTTTGCCGAGGAAATCTAAAGCAATTGCCACCCTGTCTGAGAGGTTTCTGTCCTGTCTGAAGGTAGGAATGGGGGGTGGATGGATGAATGGATGACAGCCTTCTGCTGGCCTTTTGAAGAATACATTCCCAGGAAAATAGCCACTACTTTCTGCAGTGTGGGAGTGAGGGCGGGGGGTGGATATCGTTTTTGAGTGAAGGAAACCTTGTGTTCCATACTTAGGGGTCAGGTTCCCCCACCCTGGGATGCTCTGTTGGCCTGATTTAAGGAAAGCTTTCCAGTTGATCTTTTAATCTTCAGAAATAACACCAGAAATCAGTTATGCCATCACTTTCCTTATAAAAGTAACTAGCTTCCACTTAGCAGATTGTGTTCCAGGGATTCAGTGTGCCTGGATATTTAATTTTTGTACTGCTCGGGCAAGGTTTTCTGAGAGTGGTATGTGTGATGTGTGTGGATAAGGGGTTGGGGGTGGCTCAGAGGGTGAGGGTATGGAGCATTGTCTTCAAAATCCCTGAGCAAGGCTGAGGGCGTTTCCTTGTCTACTGCCCTAACGAGGATTCTAGCAAATAGGGCCAGGGGCTGGCTTATTCATAGATATTAAAATAAAATGCTAAGGGGACTTCCTTCTTTTTTTTTTTTTTTTTTTTTTTTTTTTGAGACGGAGTCTCGCTCTGTCACCCAGGCTGGAGTGCAGTGGCCGGATCTCAGCTCACTGCAAGCTCCGCCTCCCGGGTTTACGCCATTCTCCGGCCTCAGCCTCCCGAGTAGCTGGGACTACAGGCGCCCGCCACCTCGCCCGGCTAGTTTTTTGTATTTCTTAATAGAGACGGGGTTTCACCGTGTTAGCCAGGATGGTCTCGATCTCCTGACCTCGTGATCCGCCCGTCTCGGCCTCCCAAAGTGCTGGGATTACAGGCTTGAGCCACTGCGCCCGGCCAAGGGGACTTCCTTCTAAGAGCCAACTCTAAGGCATTCTCTCCAAATTTACTCGTCTGTGTTGCTCTCTCTTTTGTTAGAATGAGAAGATACTCTTGAAAAACTGTTTATGATACAAATCTATATGTTAAATCCTACTTTTAGTGCAGAGAGGCAGCTTGCAGAAAGTAAATTCCATGGAGAGCCTTTTAGATAAACTCCTTTGGTAACGTGAATTATAGCCTTTGAATTTCTTGGTTGTTAAATCTTGATTTTTATATATAGGTTTGCTTCAAGCAGTTTACCTATTTTTTACTTTTTAGTAGAATGACTGGGTACATTCCTTTTATAAAATACTCAGGGAAATGGAACCAGTGTCAGGGTCTCCCTTGATCTGAGTTCCGAGAGACTTAAGACCTCAGAGCTGTAGCAGCAACTCAGCGAGTTCCATCAGCATACCGGTTCCCAGCAGCATTTCTCTGTCTGTATTTTAAGGAGTTGTATACAGTGTCACTTTTCATGATGACAAGATGCAGGGTAATATGATTTGAAAAAAGAGCTGAATGAATCTTTTTTTTCCCCTCTGTATTTTAATGAAGGCAAACTGAATGAATTCTTTCCTTAGTCCCCTCTGCTGGTCTTTGCCTTGGTTGAAACCTCCTTTCCCCTTTGCTCACCTACCGTCTGGGGTTACCTGCTGCTTGGGCTGAAGTCCTAAGGCTTAGCAACAAGTAACCGTGTTGCCTCCGAGGCTAGTGGGCACAGCTGAACACTAATATTTGGACCCTAACTTTCAGCTTGATTTGAAGAAATGCCACTGCTAAATGTCATCTTTTTTTGTGGATCCCTATTTGACCCTTTGGATAAAACAGGTGGGCAGGCAACAAATTAAGTGGGAAATGTTTCTGTGAAGCAAATCCATTTAATAGGGTTACCTCATAAATAGTAACAAACACAACTCTACCCCCTAACCTGCACTAACCCATATAGCCAGAATGGAAAAGTAGATTGTTTGTCGCTTCTGTTATGGTTTTACTTAAGTGAATTATCAGATCAGACCCCTGTTTGTACAGAAGTTTCGAGAATATTTGTTGTAAATTGATCTGAGCCAGTTTGGTTTTCCACAGTTAATTAGATTCTATTCTGGTGGATATCATTAATCTCCAATAGTCAGAGGTAGGTAAGGGCTGTAGGTTTTGCCCCCACAACCAGTAGATTACAGTGAAAGGAATTCTGATTAAATTCTGCCACGTAACTGTGTTAATAATCAGGCACAAGACAGTTACACAGTCTGACCTGTACACCCAGAGACATTCCAGTTCTTTTTTTGCAAACCACCATATTGTGTGAAAGGTTCACCGGAGATAGATGTGACGGTATTTTAGCAGTAGGATTCAGCTTACCTTCTAATTAGAGGGTACATCTGAGTCCTCCATTAAGTGTCTGGACATAAGATTTGTTGGGACTCCTGAGCCTAAGGTGTCATTTTAAAGGGGTGAAGGATGTTGGGCTAACCAAAGTCTTATATCCAATTCATGCAAAAGTGGGAACAACTGAATATTTCTAGATGAAATACGTATCTTTAACACTAGGCAGTTTCCCTAATGAAATATTTCTAGTATCCATTGTAACGAACAAACGATCAGAAGTACTTCAGAGCTGAAGCATGTAAGTGACTTTTTTCCCCATTAGAAAAAAGTTAAGGTATATTTAATATACAGTAAAATTCACCCTTCTAGTGATACAGTTCTGTGAGTTTTGACAAATGCATACAGTTCTATGAACACTCCAGTCAAGATAGAGAATATTCCCATCACCCCCAAAGATTCCCCTGTGCCTTGATTGTGGGACTTTCTAAGAGCAGCTTTACTGAGATATAATTCATATACCATAAAATTCACCCACTTAAAGTGTATAATTCAGTGGTTTTCATATACTACATTTTAAAAAAAATTGTGGTTAAATATATACATATAAAATACAAAATTTGCCATTTTAAGCATATTTAAGTGTACACTTTGGTAGCATTAATTTCATTCGGGATGTTATGCAACTACCACTCGTATTTCCAACACTTTTTTTTTTTTAAATCACACCAAACAGCAGCTCTGTACACATTAAGCAATAACTTCCAATTCTTACCTCCCCCAGCCCCTGGTAACCACTGTTCTACTTTCTCTCTCTATAAATGTGCCTATTCTAGGAACCTATTATAGGTGGAATCATATAATATTTGTCCTTTTATGTCTGGCTTGTTTTACTTAACAAAATGTTTTCAAGGTTGTAGCATGTATCAGAACTTTGTTCCTTTTTTAAAGGTGAGTAATATTACATTGTATGTATAGATCACATTTTATTTATCTGTCAGTGGACATTTAGATTGTTTCTACCTTTTGGCTATTGTGAATAATGCTGCAATGAATGTTGGCATACAAGTATTTGTTTGAGTCCTTGTTTTCAGTTCTTTTGGGTATGTATATACCTAGGAGTGGAATTGCTGAGTCATATGGTAATTCTATGTTTAGCTTCTTGAGGAACTGCCAAACTGTTTTCCACAACAACTGGCCACTTTACATTCCCACCAGTAATGTACAAGGGTTCCAATTTCTATATATCCTCACCAGCACTTGTTATTTTCTATTTTTAAAATTATAGCCATCCTAGCAGTATGAAGTGGTATATCATTGTGGTTTTGTTTTGCATTTCCCTGATGACTAATGATGTTGAACATTATTTCATGTGCTTATTAGCCATTTGTATATCTTCTTTGGAGAAATGTTTGTTCAAGTTCTTTGCCCATTTTTTGAAAAAACCTAGTTTGTTTTTGTTGCTGAGTTGCAGGAATTCTTGATTGTAGGCTTTGATTAGAAATTTCAGTTGCTAACTAATATCACCCCTGGAGTTTGTATTCTCAGTTAGGGGTCTTCAGATGTCAACAGTGGTGTGTGGTAAATGTTTAAAGCTCTGATTTATGGCATTTGCCAATTTCCATGGTCAATTTCAAGCTGCCAGTCTGCCCCCTCACTAAGGTAACAAAGGAGTTGGGAAGAGATGTACACAATCAACTCTTTCTAGCCAGTGCTATTGGGCTCCCAGTATGCAACAGAATGTTGACTCACCACCCTGTGGTGTAGAATAAAACTAACACAGAGGCGTATTTATCACAGTGTCTACACTGAAACTATTTAAATTAAATTAGACATAACTAAAAGTAAATGAAAATAATTTTCAATTACAACAATTTAGCTCCCTCAATAAAAGTGAGAATAATTATTTGTTGAGCACATCATATGCTAGACGTGTTCCAAGTATTACGAGATATTATCAGTAAATAGAGGAGGAAATTTAGAATAAGTTAGTAGTAGGCTGGGACTTGAAGTCAGACTCCAGAACCCATGTGTTTGATATCTTTACCCTACTGTCTTCTATCCCATTAGTGGAATTTATTTTCTGAGTGTTGACTACTATAAATGGAGTAGACTACTTTCTTCTAACCCCAGGGATGCTTCTTTGTTACTTTGTACCCCCCAGCCTCTCTAAATCCTGTTCAAATTGGAATTGAAAACTAAAGCTGTGGTGGTACCACATATCAACGAACTGTAAGGGGTTAAAAATATCTTTTTCCTGGTTGCAAAAAAGCATGTGTTGTAAGAAAAATTTAAGCAAGTGAGAAATGGCAAAATAGAAAGTGAAAGTCCCCCATAAACCCATCTGCCAGAGATAATCATTATTAACAACTAGCATTTATTCTTTCAGAGCTTTTTCTTTACACATTTTTTAAAAAGTAAAAATGGGATGATTCCTTCCACTCTGAGACTTTTTTCACTTGGTAATACAGTTAGGCTATTTTCCATGCCAGTGTGTATAGTTTTCCTTCATTCATTTTAACAGCTCTACTTCATTCACTTTAACAGCTACATCATATCCCTTGTGTGAAGGAAATGTAAGGGATTTCGAAGGGCTATTTTGAAGAAGTGATGATAGGTGGCACATGGGACAAAAGGTTGAAAACTACTGTTGGAAACAACAATAGAGCACCATACTTTCCATTTCTCCCCCCAGAGGCTACTATAACTTACTTACCTGAAGCGGTAAGACGAAAATCCATGAGCACTGGGAAGAGTTACAGGAAAACTCAAACTAAGCTAGTCAGGGATAATTGAGAGATAAGGCTACATATCAAATTCCTTCACATGTCTTTAGGGCTTTACAGCTCTGGTCTTTGAAATCCTATTTGGAATCTTTCTTAATCTCCAGTAGGCCCTGCTTTGAGTTCGGGAAACATTGTTTTCCAGGAAATACAACCTTTTAATTTCTCCTCATTTGTTCCTCATCTTGAGAGATGGCCACCATCATGTTTTCTTGTTGTGATAATCTGTCAGGTTTTTTTTTTGTTGTTGTTGTTGTTTGTTTTTGAGACAAAGTCTTGCTCTGTCACCCAGGCTGGAGTGCAGTGGCGTGATCATAGCTCACTGCCACCTTGAACTCCTAGGCTGAAGCAATCCTCCCACCACAGCCTCTTGGGACTGCCACCATTCCTGGCTTTTTTTTTTTTTCCCCTTTTTTCTACAGATGGGGTCTCACTATATTGCCCAGGCTATTTTGGAACTCCTGGGCTCACATGATCGTTCTGCCTTGGCCTCCCAAAGTGCTGGACTTACAGGCATGAGCTGACATGCCTGGCCTGATATGTCAGTTTTCAGTGGTTGTCAGTGTTTATTTGTTTTCTCCTCTGTCCTAGGCACTTGTCACTAGGTAAGTGCCTAATGACTCCATCAGGTGTGGCATTTATTATTGTTGCAACAGGGAATTGAGAAGAGAAAAGAAGGTTATCTAGGGGATGAGTTAACCTAGAAGTGGAGGAAGAAGACAGCTGTTACTAGGTTGCTGTCAAAATAGCTTGCTTTACTCCCTGGCATGTATCACTCCAGGGAATAAAATAATCCAAGAATGATAAGCTCTCAATTGCCATCTGTTGGTTTGTGATGCTGCTTGCCTTGTTCTAGTTAACATTGAACACTGACCTCACATGGCACTTGGAGAAACTTAGAGGAGGAGAAGATGATCATAGGGTGTAAAGCAAACTGACTGAACGCTTGCAGAGAGATGGGCTAAAGGCCAGTGGTGTCAGTTTATCAGGATTTGTCTGCCTTACACTCTCTTATCCTTCCCTCTTTACCCCAGGGAGCTGGCAGAATGGTGTTTCCTCTGTAATATGACATATTTAGATTCTTTTACCAGTTTAAAGAAGTTAATTTAATGGGAGTAAAGGGGACTAAGTTTTTAGAGTTGGGGTCAGGTACTATCCTTGATAAGAAAGATTATGGATGTTTGAAGCTCATGAATGGACATGTCATTATCTTTCAAATTACATGCTAAGGATCAGGCTTGTGTCATATGTATTTTACTATGTCTTCCGGTCCATATCCCAGACAAACCACTCCATGCCAGCTGTGCTAGGTGCCAGCAGCCATGAACTATGCCAGAGACCCTGCCTCCCTGACTTAGGTTGATTGGACTGAGTGGCCACCTGTCACCAAGACAGCCCATCTGTCACCTAGCAGGTAACATGGGCTTGACCAGCTGAGAGCTGAGTCTTTCATATTCCTCTCCTAGGAAATTAGAATTGGGAAGCTGAGAGCCTAAGGCAGTTTGTAACAGGGAAAAGAGCCAAAAGATGATGGGGAGTGGAGTAGTCATGACAGTCCATGTCCTAGCTAGTTTTATGAAGGGACAGAAACCATGAGCAAACAGAGGGACCTTGCAAGGGAGGAAGAGAGATGCCTTGAGAGACAGAAGAGCTGTTTCCTACAGACACCATGAACCCAGAACCACCTTCCAGTTCTCCTGAGGCCCAGCTTTATCCTACCCTAGGATTCGAATGGGATACCTGTGTTCTTTCCACAAACCTCCCTTTTCTTGGGCCAGCTTGAATGAGACTCTGTTTTCCCACAGTGGAAATTATCGGACCAGATATAGGCCCCTACCTTTACAATCGACTTCTGGATTGAGTCAACAACAGTTGGTTTACATTTAAGGCTAACATGAAGTGCTGAAGACTATTCTAGGTATTACGGGGAACAGTGGAAAAACACAGATACGTGATTATTTCTGTCAAGCTCAGTGCTGACGTTATGGGCTTTGAATCTGTGTTCCTGGCAAACAGTGAGAATGAAAAGAGGCAGGGATCCTGACTGTTCATTTATCACTTCACAGCTCTCAACCAACAGGGGGCCTTCTTTAACCTATTTAACCTCTCAGTAGAGTATTTGCCTTTTGCTTATTCCTCTTTCCAGTCAACTCTTGATTATTCATGTAATAGAGGAAAGCGTTAATGTGAATGATAGAAGACTGCCCCACCTTGGCCTCTCTTCCCTGCCACAGCAGCATCCAGTCACAGAAATGGAAACAACTAGCAGGAGAGGTAAGGAGGCTGAAAAAAGGTGGGATGGGGCCAAGCAAATTAACATTGTTTCTTCTACTTTTATATCTTCTTTCTGTTAATAAACGCTGCGTGTTTGAGTTTCTCTTCTGGTATCACTAGGAGATTGCTGGAACAGCAATGCCATTTGCTTGATTTAAGTCAAAATATGGGATCTTTTAAAAAACTAAAATAGAGTTGGGGGCAATTGACTAGGATGCTAGTTTCCTCTCCCATCTGTTGTACCCCCTTTTTGTTGGTGCCACCCAGCTTTCTTGTTGGCTGAGTTTAATGTGGGCCCCTAGCAACCATTCTTCGTTCAGGACTTGGGACTCAGCTAGCCAAAATATCCACAATAGTATTTCTCAAAGTATGGTTCTTGACCCACTTGCATCAGAGTCACCATGTGTGCTTATTAAAAATGCTGATTCCTTCCACCTTGAATGCACTGAGGGAAAAATGCTAATTCCTGGGCCCTATCGCCAAACTATTGAGTCCAGATATTGGGATGGGGGACAGAATGGGCTTAGAAATATGAATTTTAACTCACCCACCTCCAGGTGATATTTGTGTGCACTAAACCTTGAGAAAGGCTACTCTGTAAAATGACAGGAGGGGATTTGGAGGGTAGCTCTGGGAAATTACCAACACTTCTCTTTCACTCACTATTTGTAGAGCAAGTGAGTGGGTGGGGAGAGGAAAGTGGGGCATTCCAGGTGTCAGAAGGTATTTTTCTAAGTGCAAAGAGTTAAAAGCTGTCTACTGAAAGGAAAGTGAAGAAAAATAGAGATGCCAGCATGCTAAATTATATGACACTTAACACTCAAACATTTGCTGAATTAATGCCTGAATAATTAAGAGTTGATTGGGCAGAGACACAGGAAGATTCTGTTTAAGTTACAGACTTGGCTTGCATCCGTGTTTCCTTCTAAAGAGACCACCTTCTCCATTTCTGCATTGTCTTTCTTCAGAGTGAAAATAGATAGTCATTCCCAACATATTTGGGGTTTTGTGGTAATTTAAATATCTAATAGGCACTGCATAATGCCATTCAATGGTTGTGCCTAAATACAACCCTACTAATCAAAATGAGGATATTGTGTTTAAGAGTCTGGCTATGTAGTCTCTGGTCTGGTTATAGTGTTGAGTCTTTTTTCAAAAACTGTCTCTATGGAGTAAAGCAGGATCCTGTGTTTCATTGCTTTCCACACATTCCCTAACAAGTGTTGAATGGATTTTGTTGCAGAAGTTTCTTTGGAAGTCTATTTAGAATTCAGATTGCATTTTCCCAAGGACACAATATTCTTCTTGTGGTTCAGGTTCCCAGACCAGCTGGCAAAAGCCTATTTAATGGGAAGTGGAGTAGAAGTACAACCCCTCCAGCCCCTTACCAGAATGCCTAAAAGTATTTTTGATGGGGAAAAGCCTCAGGGTTCAGACCTGTGATCCTAGGCGTACATCCCAGCTTCATTCTCTGAGCATCACCATAGGGATTTATTATTGGAGGGAACAATTCAAACTCCTTTTCTAGGCCTCCTAGGCTTTGTGTGATCTGACTTTTCTGCTCATCTCTCCAGTATCATTTCTTACCATGTTTCCTCTGGCACTCTATACTGTCTAGGCAACAGGAACTACTTTAAGTTCCCTGAATGTGTCTTTGTAACCTCTGGGCCATTTAAGCCTTTAGCTATGCTCTTCCCTCTACCTGGAGCCTTCTCCTCTTTCCTATGCCTTCTCACTGGTGTTTTGTGTTACAGCTCTCAAAGCTCTGATCACCGTTTTTATTATAGAGTGATTTGTATGCTTTATGTCATTTATCTTCCCTTCGGCCAGACTGAATACTCCACAGAAGGAAAGACCATGTGTATGTTACTCACTGTAGTATCCCCAGCACTTAGCATAGTGCCTGGCAAGTAGCAGGTTCTTAATAATGATATGGCCGGTTCTTAATAATAATGATCTTGTACAGGGGTTCCCACCCTCTTTTACAGATGTGGACTCTGAGATTTAGAGGGGCCAAGTTTTTTTTTTTTTCTTTTTCCAAGTCCATAGTTAGCAGCTGTTTTGGAATTAGAACTTCGGCCTTCTGACTTCCAGGCAATGGTATTTTCTTCCAGAGGTATATGTTTCTACAAATAAAGTCTGAATGCATTGGAATAACTTATCCTGGGGGTTATTTGTAGCAGTCTCAAATCATTTGATCAGGCTCACTACTGGTGATATATAGAGGGAAATAGGAGAGTGAAGTAATGCAGAACATACCTTCTGTAATTTAGATTTAGATCATTTTTGCTGGGCCTGGAGAGGAGGAGCTAGGGGAGTACAGTTTACCCATGGCGCTGCTTACAGAATTTAGACATAACAGATGGCTGTTCATTATTCTGGGATTCCACATCTGTACAGAGTGTAGAACATAACTGAATGCTCAGCGGGTATTTCTTGATTATGTGATTTGCTACAGTCTCTCTGCTAGTGTGTTCAAAATACCATTTAGAGTTTTCTATTCCATTTACCATTTAATTGATAAGCATGTGGTTTGATAAATGTTGTTGTCATTATTCGTAGTAGTGGTTTTATGTAGTTCTTATAGAGATATAAGGGCCTTTAGATCATTTGATTTGGGGCCCTGCCTTAGCTATTAGAAATTGCATAGTATCTTAAATACCTGTTGCCTAATGTTATTTGCCTTCTCATTGTGGCTCTTGGGGGTTTCTGCTGCTCAGAATAGAATTCCATAAGACTGGATTAAAGGGCATACAGCCTAATACAGCAGTCTCGAACCTTTTTGGCACCAGGGACAGGTTTTGTGAAAGATAATTTTTCCATGGACTGAGGTGGGGGGCGGTGAGGGAGGATGGTTTCAGGATGAAACTGTGCCACTTCAGATCATCAGGCATTAGATTCTCATAAGGAGCATGCAACCTAGATCCCGAGCATGCAGTCTAGATCCCTCTTCATGCTCCTATGAGAATCTAATGCTGTCACTGATCTGACAGGAGGTGGAGCTCAGGCGATGATGCTCACTCATCTGGCACTCACTTCCTGCTGTGTGGCTTGGTTCCTAACAGGCCATGGATTGGTACCATTCTGTGGTCTGGGGCTTGGGGACCCCTGGCCTAATGGATCATCTTAGTAAAGTTCAGAGGCATTTAGGAGGAAGGACCCATCAGATGACGGGCAAGGAGGAAATATCTGTAGACCCCTGGAGAAGAGGGAAAGCAGTGCTTTTCCATGTGTAAGCTTGGGACTGAGGGTTGGATTTTCGTGGTAGGTACGTGACCGGGTGGAGAGGATGACATAGCTCCTTTCTCCACTTGGCTTTCAGTAGGACACACTTCAGGAGTCCCACATCAGGATGGCTTTTTTTCTCCCTGTGGTGAAGAAAACAGCTGGCAAGTGGCTAATTAAAACCATTGTAAGCCCAAAAGCTAAACTCAAAGGGCTTTGAGAGCCTTCCATTGGGCTGCCCAAAGTCCTTAGAGGCTAATATAATGAATAATAAAGGAAATTCATTGAACACCGTTAAGAAAAGGTAATGCATGTCTTCCTTCAAACCATCAATGCTTTGCCCCATCACTGATTTGCTTGTGCGACTCTTCCTTTATGTCACTCTGAATAAACTCCCCTTTGTCTTTCTGGGCCAAGGGAACCAAATGAGTATAGAGGGACTCTTCTTAGAGTCACGCATTTCTTTCCTCCTTGTGACTGCCAAACCACCAAACTCTGGGCCATTTGCATGTGGCTTAATTTCTCCTCATAATGTGGCAAAACACATTTTGGTGCTAGGTACGATACAACCATTCCCGGAGTGAAGCAAATGTAGAAAGTGCTGTAATTTGAGGCAGTTTTCAGAAAAGAGCCTCTTCTGGTACAAAAAGCCCCGTGTTCCTTTTTCCTTTCTTTTTTTTCATTTATGCCTCATCACATTTTGTGCAATTTCAGCTCATCTCAGGCTGCATTTTCCTTTTGATGTCGGCTTTCTAGAATAGCCCTTGCCTGAGAAAAAAGAACAAAAGGCCAACTCTGTGGCTTTCAATTTGCAGCGTCCCCAGCCCTTTTATCCATCTCAGTACTTCCCTGGTTGGGAACAAAACCCAAGCTCCAGGGTCAGAGTACATGTGGAGGAAGAACCCTTTTTGAAAATCCAAACACATGAGGAATTCATGTTTCATTGTCATCCTGCTTTGCAATTGGGTCAGGTACATATGTGGAGGAGAGAGTGGGCTTGGAAGAAAAAAAAAATTGGTTTGTTACCTCCACAAAAGCAGACATTCTCATTTTCCCCCAGAAGTTCCATTAAGAAAAAAGCAAGTTTTTAAGGGTTTAATTGCTAATTCAGGGTTGCTTTCAGCTGTTAGGGCATCTGTATCAAGGCGCCTAGTTTGGGAGGTGGAACAGAAGTTTGACGTGCTAACATTTGGGAACTTTCTCAGACAGGATGTCTTTGTTATCTAGTTTCTTTCCAGTTTTTCAGTACCTGCTTTCAGACCTCTACTTTTTCTCTTCTGCTTCCTTTGGTTTCAGATCACAGAAGACCTATCTCTCTGTGCTCCCAGCTTGTTGTCTTGGTTACAGGCTTCTTTGGCTTGCCTTCCTTTGAGGGGAATATACAGCCTAAAGAAGTTTTTTTAAAATGGTGACTAAGGTCCCTTTCTCTAAGGTTACTGGGATATTAAGCAGTGGGTAGAATAGTGACTTATAAACCGGCTGTACGTTGAAATCAGCGGGGGCACTTTAAAATACTGATGCCCAGACCTCAGGCCCAACCAGTTGAGTAGGGATCTTGAGGAGTAGGCCCCAGAAAATTTTTTTTTTCTTTTATGAAACAATAAACTGCCTACGTGAGTCTAATGTGCATTCAGGATTTAGAACCGCTGAGTTTTACAGCAAAGCCAAACAACTTGGTTTCAGCTGTTTGAGCCAGGTGAAGTAAATAGAATCAACTTTTCTGTACCTTAGTTTTACCTGCCTAGAACAGAGAAGCAATAAAGCTTAAGAATTTAAAGAGGCTCACTGTGACCCTCCTGTCATTACTATTGCATACAAAAGAGAGGTAACTTTCTTTCAAAAAAGAAAAAAAAGAAAAAGAAAATCCAATTATTCAGCTGGCTTGGCTTCTGGACTGTAACAGTGGCTTGAGGATTAAAATAAATCTTTCCAGTGTGTGGAGGAACAGCAGCTTCATTCCCCAGTATGGTTTGGCCAGTGCTTTCCAGGTTTTCAAAACTGCCCCAACTTTCAGCTGACTCCCTTCTCATGCCCCAGGTGGTTAGCAGAGTTAGGCACCATACTTATATTTTTAGTGAAATTGCCTTTTAATAGTATTTTCCTAACATAAAACAACACATGTTCATGATTCAAGCCCAGAAAATTATAGGAATATGACACATAGCAAACAAGAGTCCCCTAGAAGTCAGTCTCCCAGACATATCCACTGTCAGCATGTTTTTCCTTCTGATTTTTATCTCTGCATATGCTAAACATTTTATACTTTTATTTTAAAAATGGGATCATTCAACAACGTTTGTACTTTTTCCCCTTAGTATCTTAGCCATCACTCCATGTAATAAATCAACCTCATTCTTAAGGACCCCTGATTCTTAGGATTTTAGTCACACAAGGGCACAATGTCCTTCCCCTTCCCTCCAAGATTTCGCTTTCCTATGGAAAGGCTTGGGTTTTGTTTGTTTGTTTGGGCTTCAAATAGAGCAAATCCATTGTATCGGGTATATTTATGTTTGGTTGTTATTTAAAAATTCGTACAATTTTAAAGAAATAGAATAGCATATATGATTCCCTCCAACCTCTGACCCCTAATCCACTAGTTCTTCTCCCCAGAAACAAACTGCCATTACCAGATTCTTGGAAATCTTGAGAATTACTGCATGCATAAACAAGGCTTGAATATTCTAAAATGGCTTTTGCTTAGGTAACCAAGTCTATCCATATTGTATAGAGACATCTTGTTTCATTTATTCATTCAGCAAGTACCTGATGAGCATCTCGTGTGTTCCAGGCACTGTGTTAAGTTCTGAACCTACAGTGAGGACCATCACACAGCTCAAACTCTCCAGGAGCTTATGGTCAGCAGGGAAGATCAACATTTAATCAAAACATAGCTAAATATAAATGAGAAATGGTGATATGTGTTGTGAAGGAAAAGAACAGCGTTTACATGCTTTTTTTTTTTTTTTTTTGAGATGGAGTCTTGCTCCGTCGCACGGGCTGGAGTGCCATGGTGCCATCTCGGCTCACTGCAACTTCTGCCTCCCAGGTTCAAGCGATTCTCCTGCCTCAGCCTCCCGAGTAGGTGGGGCGCATGCCCAGCTAATTTTTTTGTATTTTTAGTAGAGACGGGGTTTCACCATGTTGACCAGGATGGTCTTGATCTCTTCACCTCGTGATCCACCCGCCTTGGCCTCCCAAAGTGCTGGGATTACAGGCGTGAGCCACTGCGCCCAGCCTACGTGCATCATTTTTTAAAACAGTGATTAATGGAGTCCCCTTCCCCAATTTTTAAATATAAAGGTGTGGATGGGAGATTTGCAGCAAAGATAGGGAAGCAAAGACATAACCCACAATCTTTACTCTTGCCAACAGGTCTTACCTTCTTTCCCACCAAAATTTTCCTTTGATAAAATGTCTTGCTGAGAGTTAGGGTAACTCAACAACCAGCTTTATTATTGGTTGACAGGGTGCCTTAGAAGACCTTTGTTAGCCAGACTGTGAGCTTCTTGCAGACAGGAATTATGTCCTGCATCACTGTGTGCTCAGAACCTAGTACTAACTGATGTAGGCACCAGGAAATAGATGCTTTTATTACATTCTCATTTTATGCCTTAGAAGCACTGCAAATGGTAGGTATTCGTATTTCTATTTTAAACGATGAAAAAACTGAGGCTTAAGGAGGTGTAAAAAATACTTCCTTTTAAAAAAATACACCTCTCCCCCACCCTCATAAAAACCCCAACTTTGACCGTAGAGTTCATTGGTGGTGGAGCACTGCAAACATTAGCTGTCCCATGTGACTTTGGCTCTGACACAATTGGTCCTCTTGCTTCAGGGAACTGGATATCATCCATTCCTCCCATGGGTTGGCCTAGGCTGTGTTACTTCAGAGTTTTCTTGATGAGTTTCAAGGTAACCAGGTCATCCTGTTCTAAATATTTTTCTGGGATTGAGGTCAGGGAGCAGCAGGATCCTCTCTTAAATGGGTCAGAGGAGGACGACTCCTATGGCTCCTGGAAAAGTCAAGCCCCTTCATGCTAACTACACTGTCTTCCTGTCTATTCCAGCTTATATCCTGGGCTGAGCTATGGATAGGGAGCAGAGGTCGATGTACGCATGTGTTCTGGAGGACTTTTATATGTCCGATGGTGTGTTAGGCACTGGGTGGAGTTGGGGCAGAGGGAACTCCAGAAAAGACAAATTATCTTATGGTGGAGACAAAAGGTAGTATTGGCAATAAACATGACCTCTGGAATCAGATAGTTCTGGGTTCCAGGCCTGACTCTTTGACTCACTTGTCAGTTGTGCAACCTTAGGCAATTTGTTTAACCTTTCTGTAGCTCAGTTTCCTTGTATGCAAACAGGAGGAAAATAATAATCTCTTACATAATAGGATTGCTATGAAGAGTATGTGAACTAATACATGTAAGACATTGACTGTTGTGCCAGGCATCTAGTAAGCACTCAACAAGGAATAACTACTGCTGCTATTGTTGTTACTAACAACAGTATGAGACTAATAAGTGATTAGTGTATAGTACCAACAAATACAAATGGAGTTCAGAAAAAGAATGCTTAATTTTTGTGAGTTATTCAGGAAATCTCTAGAGGAGACAGAAGAAGTGGAATGAAATATTCCAGGTGGAGCAAATATGGAAGTGGGAGGCTGAACTGAGCTGGAGTGGGGAACAAAAAGAAGAAACAAACCCAATGTCTGGCACCCCTAAACTCTATCACCAGCTCACCTGTTGTCACTACCAATATGTCCAGTCCTTTATGGCTCTCCATTTTGGAGTGCCCTGAATTACTGGTTGCAGTTTTGACTTAGCCAGCTAGTTGGCCGGCTGCTCTGGCTGAGCTTGAGGGTGTCTGTGCCTTGGTGGAGTTGACACGGGTCCTAACTCTGCAACTTGGTTCGTAGGTTCAAAGCCTAATTTTTATCAGCTTACCCACGGCCGTTGGTTTCTAGTGGACTGAGTCACACTCCCCAACATTACAAAACACTTCTTTTTTTTTTTTTTTTTTTTTTTTGAGACGGAGTCTCACGCTGTTGCCCAGGCTGGAGTGCAGTGGCGCGATCTCGGCTCACTGCAAGCTCCGCCTCCTGGGTTCCCGCCATTCTCCTGCCTCAGCCTCCTGAGTAGCTGGGACTACAGGCGCCCGCCACCGCGCCCGGCTAATTTTTTGTATTTTTAGTAGAGACGGGGTTTCACTGTGGTCTCGATCTCCTGACCTTGTGATCCGCCCGCCTCGGCCTCCCAAAGTGCTGGGATTACAGGCTTGAGCCACCGCGCCCGGCCCAAAACACTTCTTAATAAATAAACTACCAGGCTGATAAGTCAATTGACGATGAAAGAGAGACCTTTATAGAGATGAGAACACTTGTGTGTATCAGCCCTGTCTGATATCAAGGTACCTGAAGCCAAATTAAACAGAGATTGGTTTTTTTTTTTGTTTGTTTGTTTGTTTTTTTTTTTTTTTTTTTGAGACGGAGTCTCGCTGTGTCTCCCAGGCTGGAGTGCAGTGGCGCGATCTCGGCTCACTGCAAGCTCCGCCCCCTGGGTTCACGCCATTCTCCCGACTCAGCCTCCCAAGTAGCTGGGACTACAGGCGCCCGCTACCACGCCCGGCTAATTTTTTTGTATTTTTAGTAGAGACGGGGTTTCACCGTGTTAGCCAGGATAGTCTCGATCTCCTGACCTCGTGATCCACCCGCCTCGGCCTCCCAAAGTGCTGGGATTACAGGCTTGAGCCACCGCGCCCGGCCGAGATTGTTTTATAACCTATAATCAGAACCTAATGGAGTTGAAAAATCTCATGAGTGAGACCATATAGGCTTTGGTAGTCCATGGAAAATTGTACCTTTTGCATATCTGTCATAGGTTTGTAGTGTGATCAGAATGTGTGTACTGTTCTCTCTCCACTGCTGGAGAAACATCAGTAACATTTTTTCTCTTGGATGTTCCTGTTTTAAATTCCATGCAAATGCTGTTTGTGTGCTATGACCATGCTATTCTCTTGAGTTTCTTCCTTGTTGACAAGATTTTTGAGTTGCCTACTTCATAGCGACAACATAGTGATTCTCTCCTTGAGTGTTCTTTTTGGCTTTGTTCCCAAACACTAGGAATGTTTCCAAGCAGGGCCGCCACGAATGGCTATGCACTGCACAACCCTAGGAGAGGGTGCCATTCACATAGACTATAATTGAATGGCGCCACTAGGGTTGTGCAGTGCACAACCTGCACAACTGTACTCGGCGGCCCTGGCATAATGTAATGTCAGTACTTTCTTCATCAAGGTACCAGTTTGGGATTGTCCTCAGGGTAAGGGGGCTGTAGCAGTGAGCTGCTGCTGTGACCAAGAAAGGAAGAAAGAAGTAAAGTTGTGGCTTTGGGAGGATTATCTTCTGAAGACGAGAGCCATCGTATAGGAGAACTACGTACCTTCATTCACTCAGTAGTTTTCTGAGTGCCTACTATGTGAGGGTTGAAGAACAGGGAGGGGTTTGCATAGGAAGGAGCATTTGAACTGGGCTTTGTGAAAGAAGTAGAATATTAACATGTGGAGATGAGTCAGGAGGAGAGAATCTCAGGGGAAGGAGTAGCGAGAGGAAAGACAGATGGGAGACCACAAGGGGTATATGGGTAATGGTGCCTAATTCATCTTAGTTGGATAGAAAAGCATGTAAAAGGGAGTAGTGAGCAATGATGCTGGTTGGGGGTCAAATGATGATGTAGGAGGGGAGGGAGTTGAATGCCCAGTTAAGGAATTTGGACTTTTATTTATCAAGCAATAAGGAGCTATCCAAAGTTTGTTTTTTTAAACAGCTTTATTGGGTTATAATCATATACCATATAATTCATTCATTTAAAGTGTACAATTGAATGTTGTTTAGTATATTCACATATATGTGCAGCCACCACCACAGTCAATTTTAGAACATTTTAATCATCCAAAAAGTAACTCCATACCATTTAACTCACCCCCCTCCCTACCTTTCCCCCACTCACCAGCCCTAAGCAATGGTTGATCTACTTTCTGTTTCTATAGATTTTATCTATTCTGTACATTTCATATAAATCGAGTAATTATAATATGTGACCTTTTTCCACTGGCTTCTTTCATTTAGTATGTTTTTAAGATTCGTCTATGTTTGGCATGTATCAGTACTTCACTTATTTTTATGGCCAATTAATATTCCATTTTAAGGATATGCCACATTTTATTTATCCATTTGTCTGTTGGTGAGCATTTGGGTTGTTTCCGCCTTTTGGCTATTAGAGATAATACTTCTGTGAACATCTGTGTGTAAGTTTTCAGGTGGACATAGGTTTTCATTTCCCTCAGGTATAGGAGTGGAATTGCTGAGTCATATTGTAACTCTATGTTTAACCTCTCAAGGAGCTGTCAGACTGTTTTTCTAAAGTGGCAGCACCATTTTACATCCCTACCAATGGTATAAAAGGGTTCCAATTTCTCCACATCCTCGTGCATACTTGTGATAGACTTTTTATTTTAGCCATGCTAGTGGGAATGAAGTGTCATCTCATTGTAGGTTTGATGTTGATGTGCATTTCCCTGATGACTAATGATGTTGAACATCTTTTCATGTGCATGTTGAGTACCTGTATGTTTTCTTTGGAGAGATGTCTGTTCAAGGTTATTTGTCTTTTTATTGTTGAGTTTTTTAATACTTTGGCTATTTTTTTTTTTTTTTTTTTGAGACGGAGTCTCGCTGTGTCGCCCAGGCTGGAGTGCAGTGGCTGGATCTCAGCTCACTGCAAGCTCTGCCTCCCGGGTTTTTACGCCATTCTCCTGCCTCAGCCTCCCGAGTAGCCGGGACTACAGGCGCCCGCCACCTCGCCCGGCTAGTTTTTTGTATTTTTTAGTAGAGACGGGGTTTCACCGTGTCAGCCAGGATGGTCTCGAACTCCTGACCTCGTGATCCGCCCGTCTCGGCCTCCCAAAGTGCTGGGATTACAGGCTTGAGCCACCGCGCCCGGCCTACTTTGGCTATTTTTAATGTATATATTTAAGGTTTCAACTTAATGATTATATATATATGTAAACCATCATAATTAACACATTCATTACTTCATAGAGTTATCATTTATGTGTGTGTGTGTGTGTGTGTGTGTGTGTGTGTGTTGGAAATATTTAGGATCTACTCTTACAGCAAATTTTAAGTATACAGTACAGTATTTTTACCTATAGTCACCTTGCTATACATTAGGTATTCAGGATTTATTCGTCTTGGAAAATTAAAACTTTGTACTTTTTGACTAACATTTTACTTTCCTAGCACCAACCCCAGCTAACCATCATGTTATACTCAGCTTCTGTTAGTTTGACTAATTTACATTTCATATTTATGTGACATCATAAGATATTTTTCTTTCTGTGTCTGGCTCATTTCACTTAACATAATGTCCTTTGGGTCCTTCTGTGTTACTGAAAATGATAATAGGATATCTTTCTTTTTAAAGGTTGGATAATATACCACATTTTCTTTATTCATTCATCTATTGATTAACATTTATCTTGTTTCTATATCTTGGCTATTGTGAATAATGGTGCAAGGAATATAGAAGTGCAGATATCCCTTTGAGATCTTGATTTCAACTCTTGGATAAGTATCCAGAAGTGGGATTGCTGTGTCATAGAACAGGTCTTTTCTTTTTTTTTTTTTGAAATTATACTATTTTTGATAATGGCTCTATCAATCTCCATCAGCAGTTTTCCAGGGTTCTATTTTCTCCACACCCTCCCCAATATTGCCATCTTTTGCATTTTTTATAATAGCCATTCTGACAAGGGTGACATGAGATCTCACCGTGGTTTTCATTTGCATATCCCCAATGATTAGTGATGTTGAGCACCTTTTCATATACCTGTTGTCCATTTGTATGCCTTCTTTGGAAAAATGTCTATTCAAATCTTTGCCCATTTTTAAATTGGGTTATTTGTATTTCTGCTATTGAGTTTATGAGTTCTTTATATATTTTAAATATTGACATCAAATTTGTGGTTTGCAAATATTTGCTATATAGCTTTTTAGGTTGATGTAGTCCTAATTGTTTTTGTTTGTTTTTCACTTTTCTTGCATGTGCTTTTGATGTCATATTAAAAAAATCATTGCCAAGACCAATTTCAAAAAGTTTTTCCTGTTTTCTTGTAGGAGTTTTTTGGTTTCAGATGTTACATTTAAGTCTTAAGCCCATTTTGAGTTGGTTTTTGTGTGTGGTGTAAGATAAGAGTCTAATTTCATTACTTTGCATGTGGATATCCAGTTTCCCCAACATCATTTAATGAAGCAAGCATCTTTTCCCCCATTGCGTATTTTTGACCCTCTAAGGTTCTTCGTTCCTTTTCATCCTTTTTTTTTTTTTTCTTTTTCTCTTCTGATGAGGTAATTTTAAATAACTGTGCTTCAAATTTGCTGGTTCTTTCTTCTGCTTGATAAGTCTCCCGTTTTTAGTTCAGTCATTGTATTCCTCAGCTCCAGAATTTGTTTGGCTGTTGTTTACAGTTTCTATCTTTTTATTTAACTTTTCATTTTGATCATACATTGTTTTCCTGATTTCATCGAGTTGTCCATCTGTTACTTGTGTTTTTATTGTTGAGTCTTAAGAGCTATTTATTCTGGATACTAGACTCCTATTAGATACATGATTTGCAGATTTTTTTCTCCCATTCTTTGGGTCCCCTCCCCTCCTCTCCCCTCTCCTTCCTTTTTTTTTTTTTTTTGGAGACAGATTCTCACTCTGATGTCCAGGCTGGAGTGCAGTGGTGTGATCTCAGCTCACTGCAACCTCTGCCTCTCTGGTTCAAGCACTTCCCCGCCTCAGCCTCCCAAGTAGCTAGGATTACAGACATGTCATGTGCCACAACGCCTGGCTATTTTTTAAAAATTATTTTTAGTAGAGACAGAGTTTCGCTATGTGGGCCAGGCTGGTCTCGAACTCCAGGCTGGTCTCGAACTCCTGACCTCAAGTTATCTGCCCGCCTCGACCTCCCAAAGTGCTGGGATTACAGGTGTGAGCCACCATGCCCAGCCTGGGTTGTCTTTTCACTTTCTTAATAGTGTCATTTGAAGCATAAAATATTTTAATTTTGGTGAAGTACAGTATATTTATTTTTTCTTTTGTTGCTTGTGCTTTTGGTTACATCTTAGAGTCTATTACCAAATCCTAGGTCATGACATTTATCCCTATGCTTTCTTTTACAAGTTTTATAGTTTTTGCTCTTACAGTTAGGTCTTTGATTTTGAGTGAATTTTTGTATATGGGTTATGAGGTAGGGGTCCAACTTAATTCTTTTGTATGTGGATAACCAGTTGTCCCAGCATCATTTGTTGAAGAGACTATTCTTTCTACCATTGGATGGTCTTGATGCCTTTGTCAAAAATTAGTTCTGAGGGTTTATTTCAGTGCTCTCAATTCTATTTTATTGGTCTCTGTGTCTTTCCTTAGGTTAGTACCACACTGTCTTTGTTACTGTTGCTTTATCATAAGTTGAAATCAGGCTGTGTAAGTCCTCCCACTTTTTCTTTTCAAGGTTGGATTGGCTATTTGGGGTCCCTTGCATTTCCATATGAATTTTAAAATCAGCGTGTCAGTTTCTACAAAAAAAATGTCAGCTGGGATTCTGATAAGTACTGTGATGAATCTGTCATTTAAAACTTTCAAGGAGGAGTGTAACAGGATCAGAATGCTATTTTAAGAATAGGAACCTGACAATACTGTATAAAATTAGAGCAAGCTTGTCCAGCCTGCGGGCTGCATGCAGCCCAAGACAGCTTTGAACGCAGCCCAACACAAATTCATAAACTTTCTTAAAACATTATAAGATTTTTTTGCGATTATTTTTTAAAGCTCATCAGCTATCGTTAGTGTTAGTGTATTTTATGTGTAGACCAAGAGAATTCTTCTTCTTCCATTGTGGCTCAGGGAAGCCAAAAGATTGGACACCCCTGAATTAGAGTGATGAAGGAAAAACACCGGATACTTGGAGATCAGATAGGAAACTGCTGTAGTAGTTTAAGAAAATGATAGGGACCGAACTAGGAAAAGATAGTGAGGGTGGATTTCAGATATATTGAAAAGGTTGGGCTGGGTGCTGTGGCTCACACTAGTAATCCTAGTGCTTTGGGAGGCTGAGGTGGGAGGATCACTTGAAGCCAGGAGTCCGAGACTAATCTGGGTAACAAAATGAGACCCCATATGTGCAAAAAATAAAAATAACTAGGTGTGGTGGCACATGCCTGTAGTCCTAACTAGGCAGGAGGCTGAGGTGAGAGGATTGCTTGAGCCTAGGAGTTTGAGGCTGCAGTGAGCCATGATCACACCAATGCACTCCAGACTGGGTGACAAACCAAGACACTGTCTGGAAAAAAAAAAAAAAAAAAAAAAAAGGAAAGGTCTGAGTGTCAAGACAAGATTTGGGAACTGAATACATGTGGGGCTGAGAAAGGTGGGGGATCGGGGATAACTCTGGGTTGTGAAGAGAGGCTAATGGATTAGATTATAGTACCTTTTAAAACTTTGTATTAGTTTGAAATGACTTTTGACCTACAGAGGAGTTGTAAAGATATTACAGAGAATTCCTGTATATCCTTCACCCAACTTCCCCTAATGTTAACATTTTACGTAACTATGGTAAAATTATTAAAACTGAAAAATTATCATTTATACAATGCAACATGAACTTAACTATAGTCTTTATTTGGGTTTTACCAGTTTTTTTTCCACAGGTGTCCCTTTTCTGTTGCAGGATCTATCTAGGATCCTTAATTGCATTTAGATATTATCTCTCTTTAGTCTTCTCTAATCTGTGGTAGTTCCTTAGTCTTTGCCTTCACAACCTTGACTATTTTGAAGAGTACTGTTCAGTTTACTCTGTAGAATGCCCCTGATTTGGGTTTATCTGATGTTTTTTCATGATTCCATGGAGATTATACAATTTGGGCATCCAATAAGGATGATACTATCAATAGCTCATGCTTAATTTATTCCTTACGGTGTGTCAGGCACTTGAACTAGGTACCTTAAGCATTTAAATTTTATAGTTACCCTATGAAATAATACTATTGTAATCCTCTTGACAGGTAAGGGAACTGAGCCTAAAGGGTTAAGTATTCTCTGTAGGCAGCTGGACAAGGGAAACTGAGTAATATGTCAGAACGTTGTTATTGCAAACGTGGAATTAAAACAAGCGAAGTTAGAGGAATTGAAAATTTAATATGATTTGTTGCTGATGTGGTGCATAGTAGGGATGAATTTTCTATTGAAATCAGGATAATTATGGCTATTATGTATTGAGTGCTAGCTATGTGCTAGGCACTGTGCCAAATGCTTTTCTTGCTTTGTTTCATTTTGTCCTCTCCCAAACCTTGTGAGACATAGGCACTATTTTTATCCCTATTTTACAGGTGAAAATTCCTCTAATCTCTTGCCCAAGGCCAGAGTGCTGGTGAGTGGCAGACCCACCATGTGGATCCAAGTCTGTCTTTTTTTTTTTTTTTCATTTTTATTATACTTTAAGTTCTAGGGTACATGTGCACAACGTGCAGGTTTGTTACATATGTATACTTGTGCCATGTTGGTGTGCTGCACCCATCAACTCGTCAGCACCCATCAACTCGTCATTTACACCAAGTCTGTCTTAACTCTAAAGCCTATACTCTTAACCACTTGGCATTGCTGACTGTCCTCCTCCCATCTTCTTAGTAGGGATGAATTTGCCAATGGGACTAGAAAACATATTTATGGGCTTGGATGTAGACACTGCTTGGTTGTGGACATTACCAAATACATGTTTGCAACTCTCCTTATTTTATACCTCAGTGGTTGGTCAACCCCATTCTTTCTTTGGGTTTATTTCAAGCAGGTTACAATCTGGTCTTTCAAGTCTGGGATTTTAAAGCTTAACTCTTAGTAGGCACACTCTTATATCCCTTTTATTTAAATTATTGAGGGAAGCTTCTTTATAAACTCCTTAGACTGACAAAAATAGTAAAATCTAGAAATAGGCAAATCAAGGGAGATAATGAGATGACCCAGAATTGGCATTTAACCGTGGAGTGTAAGGGAAGCTTTCCTGGAGAAAATAATGTTTAATTTTGCATTTGAAGGGTAGATAAGAGCCACAAGAGGAAAGTTGGAAAAACCATCTTGAAGAGGGAATAGGATTAGCAAAGGCACAATTTCTTGATGTGGGTGATTTAAATTTAAAAATTAAAATTATGAAAATATTAAGAAAACAATAGGTGACGCTCTAATCCCACTGTTATAAAAGATTTTCAAAGCATAATATCTAAGACAGAAGCCATAAAGGGAATGACAAATACATCTGATTACATAAAGATTTAAAAAGCTTCCATAAATAAAAACCTACCATAAACAGCTGCAACAATGACAGCCCGGGAAAATTTTTTGCAATAAATTTCAAACAATCTGTATTAGCTGTCATTAATATATAAATAGCTCTTTACAACTCAACTGAAAAGAACACACCAGCTGAAAAATAGTCAAAGTGCACAGATGGTCACATCCCAAAAGAAGAAATATGGCTGGCCAATACACCTGTTAGAAAATAGTTTAACATTTCTGGTAATCTAAGGCATGCAAATTGTGTGTGTATGTTTTGCCTTTTAAACACGTGATAATTACCAAATGATAGTGACCTGTTTGTCAGGTTGCAGCAGAAAACAGATCCTCGTATATTGCTGGAGGGAATAGCAATTTAAATAATTTTTCTGGAGGGCAGTTTAGCATTATGGGTCAAAAAACCTTCAAATGGATATTCCCTTCGAAGATGTAGACTGTCTTCTACCAATGTGGGCTAAGGAAATAGTAAAGGAACTGAAAATTTAGATGTAATTTACATGTGCAACCAGAGGATATTGGTTGAGTAAATTATTGCATATCCATATAATTGAATAAAATGGAGGTATTGGAAAATGAGATAGTAGAAGTGTAGTCATTGACATGAATATGTTCAGGGTACAGCTTGACATAACTTACGAGGCTGTCATGCTGGAGAGGTAGGCAGGATCCAGAGCAAAGAAAGCTTTGTCCGCCATCCTAAGAACCTTGAGCTTTTTCAGTAGGTAGTGGCAAGCCGTGGAAGCATTTACAATGGCAGATCAGAGGGACCTTTTAGATAGATCCCTCTTACAGCAGTGTGCCTGGAGGCAGGAGACCAGTAAGGAGATTATTGCAGTGATCCTGGAAGAGATGATGAGGGCCTGAGGGTATGAAGTGGATAGAGTCATAGGACCAACTTTGGGCAGCCCAGGGAGTTAATCTTCCTTATGGTGGGTAACAGTCATAAGCACTTGGCCTCAGCGATCCCCAGATAGCTGTGTGCCATCACAGGAGGTGGTGACAGGAGAACTGAAGCTTGGGGAGGTTGTGTGCTAGGCCAAACACGACTCTCCTGTACCTCTCTCACTCTCTGTTTCCCTTTCATTTAGTTTGCCCATATCCCTTCATTGCTTACCCTGGCTAGCCTCTCATTTAGGATGGCCTGTGGTCAATGGCCCTCCTTTCCAATTATATTTCTCATAGTACTAACACTTGCTCCAGTGTACAAAAGCTGTCTTCTTTAAGAGTTATGAAAATGGGGATTGTTGAATGTAACACTGGGGTGGAGAAGAAGTGGATGGGAGGCTGAACAATGGTGGCAGTGAACTTGGGGCTGATATGACTGGGGGAACAGGAATGGGAAGCAGGCCAGGTGTTGACTGAGAGGTTGGGTAGGGAAGGTGGGAACCTGGAACCAGAGAGATTCACAGGTAGAGGATGAACTGGGATAACAGCTGGTGCCTAGATTGGATGCTTAGGAAAGAACTAAAGGTTAGTACAGGGATCTTTCCTGAGGAAGCTGAGAGAGTGTGTGGTTTTGAATGGAACCTGTGGATTTTTCTGGGAAAACCAGCCAAAAAAGACCTCAGTTTTATAAGGATTACAAGTGCCCATCAGACCTGGGGATGAGGCAGGCAGAAGCTATAATGAACCTGTCTTTGGGACTCTGAAACTCACCTGTGAAAACGCAATTTGCTGTCCAGTTGAGTTTGTGTTTTGAGATGTCTCACACTGTAGAGAGTAGATCTTATGAGTTGGCTGATGGCACAGGTGTGGGGCTGTTGGGGTGACTCCCTGTGTGCCATGTGGTCAAGGGCTAGGGCTAGAGTCTAAAGAAAAGGAGCTCCCATGAGCCCTGGTCTGTGTCAGGTGTGAAGTGGAAAGTGCATTGAACTGGGAGTTAGGGGACCTGGGTTCTCGTCAGAAAGCTTGTCAGAACCTTTTTCCCTCTGTTTCCTCACCTCTGAAATGGGGTTTAATAACATGGTCCTGCCTGCCTCCCAGGCGATGGCAAAGTGGAAGTGCTCTGTAGCACTTCTCTGTATGCTACCTGCTCATGCCTTTTGTTTCAGGTGCTGATATGGGCAGATTTCAGTGTGAATGCAAAGTGCCATGTTGGTACTGGGGTATGCTCAGATACATTCTCATCTTTGTACCATCCTTGTTTGAACTTCTAAGTCTCATCTCTTCCTATTCTATTTGCAGCCAAAGTGATAGTTTAGCTTTTTACCTCCTAGTCTAAAAATGCATGGCACCAAAATTTTCAGGCAGTTGGAAGCCAAGCAAAGAAGAAAGCAGGGATATTCAGGCCAAGGCTGGGGGCCCTTGCACCTCTGAATTAAAATGTTAGTTCCATGTGGCTCTGTTGGCTAACGTTGAATATGAATGTGACTCTAGCATGACAGGGTGAAGAGGTTCAGTATCATAAATCTGAGAAGTTGCTAAAGGAGGCAATGAGTTTACTGGAAATGGAATATAAATAATCAGGAATCCCCAGATAACTGTGTACCATCATAGGAGGTGGAAGGTAATGTAATAAGTAATCTTTCAATCAGATACATTTAGTTATATCAAGTCAGCAGATTTGAAAAAGGACCCTAGAGGCCAGGCACAGTGATACACCTGTAATCCCAGCACTTTGGTAAGCTGAGGCAGGAGGATTGCTTGAGGACAGGAGTTCGAGACCAGCCAGGGCAACATAGTGAGACGCTGTCTCCACAAAAAATAAAAAATAAAAAAATAAAAAAAGTTAGCCGGGTATGGTGGTGCACACCTGTAGTCCCAGCTACTCGAGAGGCTAAAGCAGGAGAATTGCTTCAGCCCAGGAGTTGGAGGGTGCAGTGAGCTATGATTGCACCACTGCACTCCAGCCTGGATAACAGAGTGAGACTGTCTCAAAAAAAAAAAAAAAAAAAAAAAAAAAAAAAAAAAAAAAAAAGATACGCTCTATACTGCTATGCTGGTGATAGAAATAGGCAAGACAGAAAAGATGAAAGAACTGAAGTTAGATCCATGACTGATGGAGGATAACAGGACAACCAACTGGGTTGAAACTGGAGGCTTGTTCTCTTTGGTAGTTTTCTGAGCTTCTAGCCTAGGGAAATTGTGGATCAGAAGCAGCCAAATGGACTTGTAAGGGAAATCTGTGCCCTAAAATCTGCTTGCCTTCTCTTGTCTGTGGGTATAGAAAAGTAAGATTTAACTGTGGTGCCCAGTGTTGCATTTTTACTTCTCTGTTTAGCATGTTGGAAGTGTCTTGGGTATTCCAGAAGCTCAGGAAGGCTGCTGGCATGACTCTGGTGACTCCAGAAGTATTGAGGACCTTTCTAAGGTGGTTGGGGCCCCTGCCTCTTCTCTGTGTACTGTAGCTTCTGAGTGTAGACTTTGATGGGCCTGATGCTGGGTAACTATGTGCAGCCTCCAACTTGGTCCCTTACCTAAGGTGAGTAACTTTACTGCTGGATCAAGGGTAAAGAATATTAGCTTTGTTTATTTCTTGGACTGCTCCTGAGGGGTGGGATGGGGAGTGGGGATAAGTCAGTGTTTGGATAATTGAAATTTCAAGTCTGTAATCCTTATCTAAAACCATTAAGATCAGATATATTTCAGAAATCAGAATTTTTTGGATTTCAGAAAGGCCATACAGTGCATGTAGAGTCTTTTACATACACTCCCAGTGGGGTTTGAGGCAGCACCCCACAATTAAATACATTATTATTTTTATGGGAAACATGAATATTCACCATAAGTGGAAGAAACAGTCTATAAATCGTCTCACCTCAATTCAAGTTGTATTTTGCTGTAACATTAGCTTTGAAGAAAACTTTCAGCTTTTAGAGCTTTTTGGATTTTGGGATTGCCAACAAAAGATTGTGGACCTGTAATTATCATGGGCTTTGTATTTTTAATGAAATTGATCAAGGGAAAAGGCACCTTCTTGATACGTATTTCCTTTGATGAGGTATCATGCAGGTGATGGTCTCCTGACTGTGTTCTTTTTAAGTCCCTTTCTTATTTTCATTCTTCTTCCTCTTCTTATTGGCAGGGATTCATGCAGGCGTCTTTCCTTATAGTGATTTTTCTTGTAATACCCTTTTCTTCTAAATATGGGCTCTGAGAGAACAGAAGAACCACATACTAAAGAACATACAAGTGACAAAGCCAACAAGTCCATAATACAGATATCCTGTATTAATAAGAGCTCTCAGCAATATAGGGACACATGTCAACGATTCAGTCACTACAGGCGAAGAAACTCCACAAACATGAGTTTCATTCCTTTGTCAATCCTCAGTTCTGCTGAATGTTTTTGACTCCTGTAGTAGTTCAGTCCAAGGGCAAAAATTCAGGATCTCAGGCTACCAGGAGTGATTCAATCTCCTGGGACATTTGTGAAACATGAGGATTCCTGGAGTCCCATGCTTGGGGAATCAGAATTCTTAATGGGGGAACCCAGGAATTTGTATGTTTTACAAGCTCTGCATAGGACTTTTTTGTTCCTCTTGATGGTTGAGCACCACTGCATGGGGGAAGGTCAAACTGCCACAGCTGCAGGGTTCCAAAGGCTGTAATCTGGACCTATGTCACACCAGGTATCAGGGAACTGATTTGTCTATTAGGACAAGGTTCTTTTTGTTTGGTTTTACCTGGGAGGAGAATGGAAGAGTAAAACCACCTAGGCATGTTTAGAAATAAAAGAATCAATCAAAGGGAGGCTTGGAACCTGGGAGTGGCAGTTTGATAGGGTTGCCAGCTAAAATAAATACAGGACAAATTTATACTAAAACTATTCCTTGTTTATCTTCAATTAGAATGTAACTGGGCATCCTGTATTTTTATTTGCTAAATTTGGCAATGTTGAGTATTGATAAACCTACCTTCTCCCATGGGAGGCAAACCAGATGGCATGTGTGTGCGTGTTCCATGCTCAGAATCTATTTTTACCTGCCCTGGGTTAAGTTTAAGACTGACTACTTGTGTCATCTTGAAACTGAAGCATTGAAATACTGAGTCTTCTCACCCTCCTTCTCCCTTTCTCATGTGCACACACACACACACATGCATGCATGCAAGCACAAACACATACCTGTTGCCTTTAAAATTTTTTCTGTTACATTATTGTGTTAGAGTTTTGGTTACTTTTTGTTATTGTTCAAGTAACATTGTCTCACTCTGTCTGGCATTTTTTCTTGCTAACCATTCTTAATTCTTCAATTGCAGATCTTTCTCCTGGCCTGCCCTCCATGTCGGGGAGCTATCGTCGTCTTCAAGTAAGAGAAAATTGACTTTTGCTCTGTTGCTCTTCAGAGTGTTTTTGTCTGTTTGCTAACAAGACTGATAATGCATTGCTGTGAATACCTTGGAACTGTACCATTTTGTCTCTGCACTTCCCAAAGGGATAAAGGTCTGTGAGGGCCTACTGAAACAGGGAAATACTGTGTGTCGAGACCTGGTTTTTGTCAAGCCCTGTCAAATCCTTTTTAGCAAATCCTTCCAGTAGCGGATGTATGGCCAAGGCATGCTCCCTTGGAAGGTGGCTGCCCGGCTAAAATTTCTCTTGAGAGCATGCTAGGGGCCAGACAGCTTCCTTTCTCTGAAGAATCTTTGCTTTGTGAGCCTACTGCTCCACTGAGCATATGGTTCTTCACATTGAAGGGCATTGTTCTTATGTTTTTATGGGTTTTTCCCCCTAAAGTGCAAATTAAAGTGAGGAGAGAAAAATACCCACTATTACAAGTTCGGACTTTCATAAAAATAGCAAGCATCAAATCTATTAAAGTATATTGCAGGCAAATAGCGTTTCTCTGAAGGCAGGTTTATTTAAATGAAATTATCAAGAGTCCTGGAACCCTCATTTTAACCGTGAATTGTGACCACCTTGCTTATCAAACCTTTTATTAGAGTTGCTAATGAGAAGCTAAATCGACTGAATTAATTTCATCTCTTTTCTCCTTCCCTGACCCCGGTTCTGGAGATGTTCTTGAGCAGTGAAATGGCCGCAAGCCAGAGGAAGGGAACAGGAAATAAAGAGCCCAGCAGATTCTTGGATAATTGAGAGTGGTGTAAATGGCTTTCTGATTTACTTAAGCCATTAAAGTGTTAGGTAGGGGAAAATGGACCCAATTTTCTGCTTCAAATAGCTCCTTGAAATAGCCACTTAGTCTCTTGCCTTAGGTGAGTAACTTTCAGCTGCGTGAGGGATAATGGATCCTGATTTCATGTATTTCTTACTTGAACAGCTCCTAAGGGAAAGGGGTATTTAACCCTGTTTTCCTCCCTTGATTTTCCAAAATGAGCTCCATTATTCAGTGTAATGTTTTAAAAGTAACATTTGTTGGTTCTATTTCATTATGAAAGTAACAATTCTCATTATGGAAAACACAGGGACACATAAGGAAGAAACATCATCCATCCCTAATCCAAGCACCAAGAGATAATTTTGCTTATTACCTTTTTTTTCTTAATAAGCAGAGATCATATTGTATATTGAGGTGTTTACTGTATCTTTTCTAAATTTAACTTGGTTTATAGATACATTCATATACGTGTGTAAATCATAAATATGATTACTGGATTTTTTTTTTTTTTGGTAGTGGTCCTTTCTTTTCCCTTTTTTCCTTCAGCTCCTAGTTCTACCTTTCCACACTATCCCTTTGTATTACCAAAACAGTATGTATCTTTTCACATTTTTCTCCATGTGCATAGATACACACACACATACACACACACAAATTTTGGAATGCTTTGTTGTTCATTGTTTGTTTTACAGAAATAGAATATTATATATACTTTAATATATCTTGCTTTTTCATTCTGCCATATGTCATAGAAATGTATCACAGTCTATTGATGTAGCTCTTATTCTTTTATAATGTTGTAAAATATTTCATCAATGCACAATGATTTATTTAGCCATTCCCCTATTAGTGAACATTTACTTTCTTTGCACGTTGCTGCCATTACATTCAATGCTGAAATCAACATGATTTTGTATACACCCTTATGTACTGTTGCTTTCAGTTTAGATATAGATGTAGGTAGAGGTATATAGGTATATATGAATGTTGAAACATATATTTATGTTAATAGATGTCACCATATTGATTTACAAAAACAGGCTGTTGTACTACACTGTTTGCTTTTGTATATAATATGTGAGATTATTATTTTCTTCGTATCCCTATCAGCAGTAGGTGTTATGGTTCTTTTGTAATTTTGACAACCTAATGGATGCAGTTTCTTGGCTACTAGTGAGTTTCAGTATTATCTCAGTTTTTTGTCCAATTAAATTTGTTCCTTATTCATATCATCTGCACATTTTCCTATGGGTTATTTATATTTTTCTTAATTTCTAAGACCTCTTTGTATATTTTAGATTTTAGCCCTTTGTTTATCATCGTTGTTACAGATATCTTTCCCAAATATGTTTATATTGACTTTGTTTGTTTTTCTTTTTAATTATTTTTTTAGTAGAGACAGTGTTTCACTACGTTGGCCAGGCTGGTCTTGAACTACTGACCTCAAGTGATCTGCCCGTCTCAGCCTCCCAAAGTGCTGGGATTACAGACATTAGCCACTGCGCCCAACCTATATTGACTTTGTTGATGGAATATATTTCCATGTAATTGTTTGCATTTTTATATCCAAATATGACTCTTACATAGCTTCTGAATTTCGAGTCTTGGTTAAGATAGTTTTCTTGAAGATAGGTAACCAGTTGTATTGGAATAATATATTAAATTATCCCTATTTTACCCTGTGATCTCTTTGCAGCTATTAAATGTTTTATATGCTGGGATCTACTTATGGATTCTCTATTCTATTTCTTCTATTTGTCTATTCATGTACCCAAATCATACAGATTTGATTACATTAGGCTTTAAAAAACATTTTTCTGGGGCTGGGCACGGCAGCTTACACTGTAATCCCAGCGCTTTGGGAGGCTGAGGCGGGCGGATCACTTGAGGTCAGGAGTTCGAGACCAGCCTAGCTAACATAGTGAAACCCCATCTCTACTAAAAATACAAAAATTAGCCAGGCGTGGTGGCACACGCCTGTAATCCCAGCTACTCGTGAGGCTGAGGCAGGAGAATCACTTGAACCCAGGAGGCGGAGGTTGTAGTGAGCCAGGATTGTGCCACTGCTCTGCAGCCCAGGGAAACAGAGTGAGACTCTGTATCAAAAGAAAAAAAATTCTTGGCTATTTGTTGTCACTTGTTCATACACACAGATTTTAAGATCACTTATATTCACCTACCTTTCTCAAATACTAGTGGAATTCTAATGAGAATTGCCTTAAGTATATATTTCAATTTTTAAATTATATGGCTCCTTTTATCTAAGAAATGGTATTTCTTTCCATCTGTTCACATCATATGTGTTTCAATTAGATTTATCTTTTTCTTCCTATCTGCTCTATGCCTTTCTTGATGCATTTATTCCTCAAGAATTAACAGCTTTTCTGCTGGGTACAGTGGCTCATGCCTATAATCCTGGCACTTTGGGATGCTAAGGTGGGCATATTGCTTGAGCTTAGGAGTTTGAGACCATCCTGGACAACATGGTGAAATCTTGTCTCTACCCCACCACCAAAAAAAAGAATAAAAAAAGAAAAAGAATTAACAACATTCCCTCTCTCCCCCAACCACCCCGTAATGAATGGAATATTTTTCCCCTTTCTGTTCCTAAGTGCTTTTTGCTAGAGTAGGAAAAGATTGTTGATTTTAAAAAATATCTTATATCTGGCTATATTACCAAATTCTCTTGTTCTTGTAAATTTTATTTTAGTTTTATCTGTTCTTTTCCTTAGTCATATCAGTTATTTCATTTTCTTATTGCATTTGCTAGAAATTCAGAGTTAAATAAAAATTGTGCTGATGGGTTACTCTTGCCTAAAACTGATTTTAAATGGAAATATTTTCTGTGTTCCTTCATATTTGCTGTTGGTGTTTGTTAAATAGTCTATTATACTTAAGTAGTTTTCACATTTATATAGAGATTTTAAAATATTTATTTATTTAGACAGTGTCTTGCTTTGCTGCTAGGATGGTCTTGATCTCCTGACTTGAAGCAATTCTCCTGCCTCGGCCTCCCAAAGAGCTGGGATTACAGGTGTGAGCCACTGTGCCCAGCCAATATTTTTTAAAAGAAGGAAGGGTAGCTGTGTTTTATCTAATGCTTTTTCTATATCTGTTGATCATGTGGGATTTTTTCATTTAAATTTTTGATACAATAAATTACATTGATAGATTTTCTGGTTTTGAACTACTCTTACATTGAAATACACCCTGCTGATAATAGTATATTATTATTTTGATACATTGCTGTATTCTATTGTCAATATTTTATTTAGAATCTTGCTTCAATATTCCCGAGATTAGAGTCATGTTTTTCTTAGTGCTCTTTTCTTCAAGTTTAAGGATTGAGGCCAGGTGTGGTGGCTCACGCCTGCAATCCCAACACTTTGAGAGGCTGAGTTAGAAGGATTGCTTGAGGCCAGGAGCTCGGGACCAGCCTGGACAACATATCAGGACTTTGTCTCTACAAAAAAAAAAAAAAAAAAAAAAAAAAAAAAAAAAAAAAAAATTAAAATTAAAATTAACAGGGCATGCTAATGTGTGCCTATAGTCCCAACTACTTGAGAGGCTGAGGCAGGAGGATCACTTGAGCCCAGGAGTTGGAGGCTGCAGTGAGCTATGATTGTGCAGCCGAACTGCAACTTGGGCTGCAGAGCAAGACTCCATCTTTAAAAAAAAAACAAGTTTAAGGATTAAAGTTATGGTGGCTATGTAAAATATACTGCAGAATGTTCCTTCTTTTTCTCTTGCCTGGAATACTTTAATTACCGTTAGAAATTGTATATCCTGACTGGGCGTGGTGGCAGGTACCTGTAATCCCAGCACTTTGGGAGGCTGAGGCGGTCAGACCACCTGAGGTCAGGAGTTCAAGACCAGTCTGACCAACGTGGTGAAACCCTTTCTCTACTAAAAATACAAAAATTAGCTGGGCGTGGTGGTGGGTGCCTGTAATCCCAGCTACTTGAGAGGCTGAGGGAGGAGAATCACTTGAACTTGGGAGGCGGAGGTTGCAGTGAGATGAGATCTCACCACTGCACTCCAGCCTGGGCGACAGAGACTCTGTCTCAAAATAAACAAACAAACAAACAAATAAATAAATAAATAATGTATCCTTTAAAGGTAAGATAAAACTTATCTGTGAAGCCATCTGATCTTGGTGCCATTTTTCAATGGGTAGACCCTTAATCACCTTTCTGATGTGTTCTGTGGTAAGCTATTCAAACGTTTTTGGGTCAATTTTGGTCGTTTGTGTTTTGCTAGGAAATTATCTATTTCTTCTAAATTTTCAAATTTGTTGCCAAATATTTAGTTGAGCATGTAATATCCTCTTACTTTATAATTTAAAAGTATCTCCTCATCTGTAGTCATGTGTTTTTTCTTGGACTTGATCTTGTCTGTTTTTGTGTTTTCTCCTCTATATATTAATCAGGTTAATAAGCACTTACCTGTTTTTGGTTGCTACATAGAACCGTGTTTTCAATTTATTTATTCTTTCTTATTTATTTTTTTTCTACTTAATTTTCAGCTTTTATCTTCATTAATTCCCTCTTCTGTTTTTTTTCTTATTCTTTCAAGGACAAGGACAAGTATTTATTCCTTATTTATTTATTGTCTTTTTTCCCCCAGTTTTTCTTCTAGATCCAAGGGTTACATGTGCAGGTTTGTTACAAGGGTATGTTGCATGATTCTGAGGTTTGGGGCATGACTGAACCTGTCACTCAGGTAGTGACAAGCCTAGCACTCAATAGGTAGTTTTTCAGCCCTTGTCATCTTCCTTGCCTCCCCTCTCTTGTAGTCGCCATTGTTTGTTGTTTTTATCTTTTTTTTTTTTTTTTTTTTTGGACAATTTCTCACTCTGGTGCCCGGGCTGGAGTGCAGTGGTGAGAACGCAACTTACTATAGCCTCGACCTCTTGGGCTCAAGTGATCCTCCTGCCTCAGCCTCTGACGTAGCTGGGACTACAGGCACTAGCCATGACACCTAGCTAGCTAATTATTTTAGTTTTTGTAGAGATGGGGTCTTTCCATGTTGCCCAGGCTGGTCTCAGACTCCTGGGCTCAAGCAGTTCTGCCACTTCAGCCTCCCGAAGAGTTGGGATTACGGGCATGAGCTACTATGCCTGGCTTGTTTTTCCTATCTTTATGTCTGTATATCCAACGTTTAGCTTCCATTCACAAGTGAGAACATGTGGTATTTGATTTTCTGTTTCTGTGTTAGTTAGGTGAGGGTAATGGCCTCCAGCTGCATCCATGCTGCTGCAAAGGGCATCATTTCATTCTTTTTATGGCTGCATACTATTCCGTGGTATACATGTACCATATTTTCTTTATCCAGTCCACCAGTGATGGGCATCTAGATTGATTCCATGTCTTTACTATTGTCAGTAGTGCTGTGATGAATATCTGGGTACATGTGTCTTGGTAGAATGATTTGTTTTCCTTTGGGTATATACCCAGTAATGGGATTGCTGGGTTGAGTGGTAGTTCTACTTTTAGTTCTTTGAGAACTCTCCACCCTGCTTTCCACAGTGGATATAAACTAATTTACATTACCATCAACAGTGTATATGCATTCCTTTTTCTCTACAGCCCCACCAGCATCTGTTATTTTTCAAGTTTTTAGTAATAGCCATTCTGATTGGTGTGAGATGATACCTCATTTTTGTTGTTGTTGTTCTTTGAGACAGAATCTTGCTCTGTTGCCCAGGCTGGAGTACAGTGGCCTAATCTCAGCTCACTGCAAACTCCTCCTCCTGGGTTCAAGTGATTCTGCTGCCTCAGCCTCTTAAGTAGCTGGGACTACAGACACGTGTCACCATGCCTGGCTCATTTTTATATTTTTAGTAGAGATGAGGTTTTACCATGTTGGCCAGGCTGGTCTTGAACTCCTGACCTCAGGTGATCTGCCCACCTCAGCCTCTCAAAGTGGTGGGATTACAAGCATGAGCCACCATGCTTGGGTTCATTGTGGTTTGATTTGCATTTCTCTAACTATTAGTGATAAGAGATTTTTTTCATATGCTTGTTGGCTGCTTGTATGCCTTCTTTAGAGAAGTGTCTGTTCACGTCCTTTGCCCACTTTTTAGTCAGGTCATTTGTTTTTTGCTTATTGATTTAAGTTTCTTATAGATTTGGGTTATTAGATCTTTGTCAGATGAATAATTTGTGATTTTTTTTCCCGTTCTGTATATTGTCTGTTTACTCTGCTGATAGTTTCTTTTGCTGTGCAGAAGCTCTTTAGTTTAATTAGGTCCCACTTGTCAATTTTTGTTTTTTTTTAGTTGCTTTTGAGGACTTAGCTATAAATTCCTTGCCAAGGCCAATGTCAAGAAGGTATTTTCTGGGTTTTCTTCTAGGATTTTTATAGTTTGAGATCTTACATTTAAATCTTTAATTCATCTTGAGTTAATTTTTGTATATCGTGATAGGAAGGAGTGCAGTTTCATTCTTCTGCACATGTATAGCGAGTTTTCTCAGCACCATTTATTTAATAGGGAGTTCTTTCCCCATTGTTTACTTTTCTTGACTTTGCTGAACATCACATAGTTGTAGGTGTATGGCTTTATTTCTGTGTTCTCTATCCTATTCCTTTAGTCTTTGTTTTTGTACCAGTACGACGCTGTTTTGGTTACTATAGCCTTGTAGTATAGTTTGAAGTCAGGTAATGTGCCTCTGGGTTTGTTCTTTTTGCTTAGGATTGCTTTGGCTATTTGGGCTGTTTTTTTGGTTATGTATGAATTTTAGAATTGTTTTTTCTAGTTATGTGAAGAATGACTTTGGTAGTTTGATAGGAATAGCATTGAATCTGTAGATTGCTTCAGGTAGTATGGCCATTTGAACGATGTTGATTATTCTAATCCATGAGAATCTAATATTTTTCCATTTGTTTGTGTCAACTGTGATTTCTTTTAACAGTGTTTTGTATTTATCCTTGTAAAGATCTTTCATCTCCTTGGCTGGATGTATTCCTAGGCATTTTATTTTTTTTGCAGCTATTGTAAATGGGATTACATTCTTGATTTGGTTCTCAGCTTGAATGTTACAGGTGTATAGAAATGCTACTGATTTTTTTTTTTTTTTTTTTTTTTTTTTGAGACGGAGCCTTGCTCTGTCGCCCAGGCTGGAGTGCAGTGGCCGGATCTCAACTCACTGCAAGCTCCGCCTCCCAGGTTCCCGCCATTCTCCTGCCTCAGCCTCCCGAGTAGCTGGGACCACAGGCGCCGCCACCTCGCCCGGCTAATTTTTTGTGTTTTTAGTAGAGACGGGGTTTCGCCGTGTTAGCCAGGATGGTCTCTATCTCCTGACCTTGTGATCCGCCCGTCTCGGCCTCCCAAAGTGCTGGGATTACAGGCTTGAGCCACCGCGCCCGGCCTGCTACTGATTTTTTTTATATGATTTTGTTATCCTGAAACTTTATTGAAGTCATTTATCAGTTCTAGGAGCCTTTTGTTGGAGTCTTTAGGGTTTTCTAGGAATAGAATTATATCATCAGTGAAGAGAGATAGTTTGAATTCTTCTTTTCCTATTTGCATGCCTTTTATTTATTCCTCTTGCCTGATTTCTCTGGCTAAGCCTTCCGGTACTATGTTGAATAGGAATGGTGAGAGTGGGCATCCTTGTCTTGTTCTAGATCTCAAGGGGAATGCGTCCAGCTTTTGCTCATTCAGTATGATATTGGCTGTGGGTTTTTCTTAGATTACTCTTATTATTTTGAGGTATATTCTTTCAGTGTTTAGCTTGTTGAAGGTTTTTATCATGAAGGGAAGTTGGATTATATAAAAAAACCTTTTTCTTTGACTATTGAGATGATCATATGGTCCTTGTTTTAAATTCTGTTTATGTGTCGAATCACATTTACTGATTTGCATATGTTGAACCAACTTTGCATCCCAGGAATGAAGCCTACTTGATTTTGGCGAATTAACTATTTGATGTGCTGCTGGATTCAGTTTGCTAGTATTTTGTTGAGAATTTTTGCTTCTACGTAGTTTTCTTTTTTCATTGCGTCTTTGCCAGATTTTGGTATCAAGGTGTTGCTTGCTTTGTAGCATGATTTAAGGAGGAGTCTCTCCTCCTTGATTTTTTTTTTTTTTTTAATAGTAAGATTGATTGGTACCGGCTCTTTCTTCTTTATCCATCTGATAGAATTTAGCTCTGAATCTGTCTGGTCCATGGCTTTTTTTGGTTGGTAGGTTTTCTTTTTTTTAAATTACTGATTCAATTTCAGAACTCGTTATTTGTTCAAGTGTCAGTTTCTTCCTGATTCATTCTTGGGAGGTTGTGTATTTCTAGGAATCCATCCATTTTCTCTAGATTTTCTAATTTGTGGGCATAGAAGTGTTCATAGTAGTCTCTGAGGTTCTTTTATGTTTTTGGGGGATCAGTTGTAATGTCACATTTGTCATCTCTGTGGTTATTTGGGTCTTCTATGTTTTTTCTTTGTTGATCTAGGTATCAATTTATAGATCTTGTATATCCTTTCAAATAACCAACCTTTTTTTATTGATCCTTGGTATGGATTGTTTGAGTTTCAGTTTCATTCAGTTCTGCTCTGGTTTTAGTTATATCTTTTCTTCTTGCTTTGGAGTTAGTTCTTGTTTTCTAGTTCCTCTAGGTACAACTTTAGCTTGCTAATTTGAGGTCTTTCTAACTTCTTGATGTAGGCATTTAGCACTGTAAATTTTCCTCTTAATACTGTTTTTGCTGCATCCTATAGATTTTCATATGTTGTTTCTATGTTCTCATTAATGTCAAAGAATTTTTTGATTTCTGCCTTAATTTTATGGTTTATCCCCAAATCATTCAGGAACAAGTTATTTAATTTCCAAGTAATTGGGTCTTCTTGGTATTGACTTCTATTTTTATTCCACTGTGGAACAAGAGTATGCTTGGAATGATTTCAAGCTTTTTGAATTTATTGAGACTTCCTTTATGGCCAAACATATGTTTGATCTTAGAGTATGTCCCGTGTGCAGATGAGAAGAATGTTTATTCTGTGATTGTTGGGTGGACTATTCTGTAGATGTCTATTAGGTCCAATTGGTCAACTGTCAAATTTAAGTCCAGAATTTCTTTGTTCATTTTCTGACTTGATGATCTGTCTTACACCATAGTGGAGTATTGAAATCCCCATTATTATTGTGTGGCTATCTAAGTCTTTTTGTAGGTTTCAAAGTATGTGTTTTATGAATTTGGGTGTTCCAATGTTGGGTGCATATATATTTAGGATAGTTAAGTCTCCTTGTTGAATTGAAGCCTTTACCATTATGTAATACTCTTATTTGTCCTTTTTTACTGTTTTTGGTTTGCAGTCTTTTTATCTGATGTAAGAATACCGACCCCTATTCTTTTTTGTTTTTCATTTGCATGATAGATTTTTCTCCATCCCATTACTTTGAGCCTATGGGTGCCATCACATGTGAGATGCTTCTCTTGAAGATAGCAGGTAGTTAGGTCTTGGTTGTTTTTATCCATCTTGCCACTCTGTGCCCTTTCAGTGGACATTTAGACTGTTTACATTCAACGTTAATATCGATATATGAGGTTTTGTTCCTTTCATGGTGTTGTTAATTGGTTGCTTTGTAGTCTCGATTGTGTAGTTGCTTTTTGGAGTCTATGAGCTATGTTCTTAAATGTGTTTTTGTGGTGGCAGGTATTGTTCTTTTGTTCCCATGTTTAGAACTCCCTTAAGGAGCTCTTCTAAGGCTGGTTTAGTGGTAACGAATTCCCTTCGCATTTGCTTGTCTAGAAAAGATTTTATTTCTCCTTCTCTTATGAAGCTTAGTTTGGTGGGATATGAAATTCTTGCTTGGAATTTCTTTTTTCTAAGGATGCTGAAAATAGGCCCCCAGTCTCTTCTGGCTTGTAAGGATTCTGCTGAGAAGTCTACTGTTAGCCTGGCGGGATTCGCTTTGTAAGTGATCTGACCCTTTTCTCTAGCTGCCTTTAAGATTTTTTCTTTTTCATTGACCTTGGAAAGTCTGATGACTGTGTGTCTTGTGGATGGTTATCTTATATAGTATCTTGCAGGAGTTCTCTGAATTTCTTTAATTTGCATGTTGTCCTCTCTAACAAGATCAGATAAATTTTCATGAACTCTATCCTCAAATATGTTTTCCAAGTTGCTCACTGGGTTTCCTTCTTTCTCAGGAATGCCAGTGAGTCTTAGGTTTGGTCTTATTACATAATCCCATATATCTTGAAACTTTTGCTCATTTTTAAAAATTCTTTTTTCTTTATTCTTGTCCGACAGGGTTAATTCGTAGGACCATTCTTTGAGCTCTGAAATTCTTTCCTCAGCTTGGTCTAGTCTGTTGTTAATGCTTCCAATTGTATTTGGAAACTTCTGTAGTGAAGTTTTTCGATTCCAGCAGTTCTGTTTGGCTCTTTCTTTTTTTTTTTTTTTTTTTTTTTGAGACGGAGTCTCGCTCTGTCGCCCAGGCTGGAGTGCAGTGGCGCGATCTCGGCTCACTGCAAGCTCCGCCTCCCGGGTTCACGCCATTCTCCTGCCTCAGCCTCCCGAGTAGCTGGGACTACAGGCGCCCACAACCGCGCCCGGCTAATTTTTTGTATTTTTAGTAGAGACGGGGTTTCACCGTGGTCTCGATCTCCTGACCTTGTGATCCACCCGCCTCGGCCTCCCAAAGTGCTGGGATTACAGGCGTGAGCCACCGCGCCCGGCCTTGGCTCTTTCTTAAAGTGGCTATGTTGTCTTTTAACTCTTGGATCATTTTACTGGCTTTCTTGGATTGGGTTTCAACTTTCTCTGGAGTCTCACTGAGCTTCCTTGCCATCCAGATTCTGAATTCTGTGTATGCCCTTTCGGACATTTCAGTCTGGTTAGGATCCATTGCTGTGGAGCTAGTGCGATCCTTTGGATCATCACATTTTAAAATTAAACTTTAGGTTGGGCGCAGTGGCTCACACCTGTAATCCCAGCACTTTGGGAGGCAGGAGGATCACCTGAGGTCAGGAATTCGAGACCAGCCTGGCCAACATGGTGAAACCCCCGTCTCTACTAAAAATACAAAAAATTAGCTGGGCATGGTGGCGGGCTCCTGTAATCCCAGCTACTCAGGAGGCTAAGGCAGGAGAATTGCTTGAACCCAGGAGACAGAGGTTACAGTGAGCCCAGATTGCGCCATTGTACTCCAGCCTAGGCAGCAATAGCGAAACTTTGTCTCAAAAAATAAAATTAAATGAAACTTTATATATTTTGAGATAAATATATAATATGAGGAGATTGCAAAAAGTTCTTAGAACATGGAATTAAAGATAAAGATAAAAATTATAAACTTCATTTCTCAACATAAGCTCCATGAACGTCAATTTAATTCATTCCTAAAGAACGCAATTTAATTCATCCCTAGAGAACCGAGGGTACTGGGAATGTAACTTTGTCAATGCATTCTTTTTTATATTATTAACTGAAGATAAATGAGGGCCTTTAAGATATATATTTTTTAAGTTTAAGAAACAAAGAGAAGTCAGAAAGAGCCATATCAGGACTTTGAGGTGATTGCCTAATCATTTCCTACCGAAACTCTCACAGAATTGCCTTTGTTTGATGAGAGGAATGAGCAGGAGCATTTTCCTGGTCAAGAAGTATTCCCCGGTGAAGCTTTCCTGGGCATTTTTTCACTAAAACTTTGGCTGACTTTTTATCAAAACACTATCATAATTAAGTAGGTGTTACAGTCCTTTGACTCTCAAAAAAATCAACAAGCAAAATGTGTTGAGCATCCCCAAAACCTGCTGTCATGACCTTTGCTCTTGACCGGACCACTTTCAATGCTTGGTAGATATTGCTGTGATTGTGCTTTGTCTTCAGGATCATGTTCCATCTCCTGTTGTAATTCTTTGAAGACATGCTTCAGGATCTTTATCCCACCTCTTTAAAATTTCCATTGAAAGCTCAATTCTCATCTTCAGCTGATCTGGGTGCAATTTTGGCACCCATGATCTGGAAAGTTTACTCATCTTTAAGTTTTCAGTCAGAATTGTGTAAGCTGAGCCAATTGAGATGTCTATGGTGTTGGCTATCATTTCTGCCATTAATCATTTGTCTTTAATTATGAAATGAACAAGATACAAATTGATGTAGGTGGTCTGCCACTGCAGGCTTCATCATCAACATCTCAGCCTTTCTTAAAATGAGTTATCCTATAAACTGCTGATTTTTTCAGGGCATTGTCTCTGTAAACTTTTTATAAAGCATAAATGATTTCACCATCCTTCCACCGAAGCTTCACTATAAATTTGATGTTTGTTCTTGCTTCAATTTTAGCAGAATTATTGTTGTTCTGGCAGGGGCTGTTTTCATACTGGTGTCTTATCCTTCTTAGTGCCTCAAACTAGATCCTGTTTAGACATGTTAGAATAAGTTAGCACGAGTTTATTTTGGTGCAAAAAAATTTGAAATCCATGCATAGATTTTTTAAAATAATATGTATTTCCCATTAACTTATTGAAAACCTGTTGTCTGTTAAGTATAATAATGTAGAAAAAATAATATAGGAAAAACCACAAAAGAAATCTCATGTACCTTTTACCTAGTTTCCGCCACTGGTAACGTCTGGCAAAACTATACTACAGTATCACTGCCAGGATATTTACATTGATACGGTATACAGTCTGATAAAGCAGAACAGTTCCATCACCATGTGGATCTCTTCTGTCATTCTTTTATAGCCATACCCACCATCTACATATCTGAACCCCATCCCTGATCCCTGGCAACCATGAATCTATTATTCATATCTATAATTTTGCTATTTTAGGAATCTTGTGTAAGTATAGTTATACATTACATTACCTTTGGGTTGACTTTTTAAAAATCACCTAGCATAATTCCCTGGAGAGTTATCCAAGTTTTTATAATACACAACATTTTTTTCTTTGTTTTTGAGACCACGTTTTGCTCTGTTGCCCAGGCTGGAGTGCAATGGTGCATTCATGGCTCACTGCAGCCTTGGCCTGCTTGACTTAAGTGATCCTTCCACCTCAGCCCCTCAAGTAGCTGGGACCACAGGTGTGCACCACTATGCCTAGCATATATATATATATATATATATATATGTATTTTTTTTTTTTTTTTTGTAGAGACGGACTCTCATTATGTTGTTCACACTGGTCTGAAACTTCTGGCCTCAAGTGATGCTCCTGCCTCGGCCACCCAAAGTGCTGAGATTATAGGAATGAGCCACCATGGTGGCTGATACACACCATTTTTAATGGGTGCATATTATTCCATTGTGTAGAAATACCATGTTGAGTTAAAAATCAGTATTTTAAAAAGTAGAGAGCCCTTAAAATAATTTCACTTTACATTAGTATTGTTCTTTACTGTTTAAAAGTTCTTTGCTTTAAATTTTCTCATCTAATCTTTAAAATAGTGTTGGGGGATAGGGAATACATTATCCATACTAAAAATAGAGCAGTTGGGTACCAAGAAATATTACATAACTTGACTAAGATTACTTCGTGGCAGAGTCAGGATTCCTGTTCTTTATTCTCTTACCAGTGATCATAACATAATCAGGTTTACTATGTGCCTAGGCATGGTGAGAAACACTTAACATTGATTATTTTATTTAATCCTTCTAACAAAACTGTGTGGGAAGTACTAATAGTAGTACTGGTACTATTAATAGAAGTCTGGTCAAGAGAACTAAGGCTCAGAAAGTTTACGTGACTGGATGTGGCTTGCATGTGGTACATGTAGGATTTGATCCAAAGCTTCTCTTGCTCCAGAGCCCATGCTGCTAATCATTACCTTGTGTTGCTGAAGTGACTATTTTCTACTCTCCCATTGTTGTTTAAATTGTTAAAAGTATGAAAGCATCTTATTTAAAATTCCCTATGTCTCAGTATACATGGATGAGCTCTGCTGTGATCTTTAGGCCCATGTGTTCTATAGGTTTGTTGACTAGCATCGTATACCTATCTCTCTTGCTTTCTCTATGGGCCCTTTGCTGTGCCAGCCACACATGAGTTTACCAGCTTCCCAGCTAACCAGAGGCCACTGTGTTCTTCCTGGAGGCACGCCCAGTCGCTATAGGAAAGGGGTATGACATGTGCAGCAGGCTGCATGTCCTGTGCTGGGCAAAGGCTGGCAACTCCCATTGGGGTGGGGAAGGGACAGGATTCTCCACATGGTCCCCATGGTACACTTGACAAGAGGGAATGATAGTATCACAGTGTTATGTCTGGGTCCTGGAATGCTTCATTTATATGTACCTCAGTTGACATGTGACTTGCTAAGTCCTGCTGCTGTAGCCTGCTGCTGGAAAGGCTGCCTCAGTGGAAAGCATGCATCCAGGGTGTGGAGCCAAAATTAGAAGGCCCACTACCTGGCCCACTACAACAGCAACCTTGGGCATCATGTTCTTTTGATCTCTAGTATCTCCAACTCCTAGAATTCCAGCCTGGCAGTCTTTTGCCTCTGAAGGCCTCTTATCCTCCCTGTTCTTGGCTCCTGTTCTCTGTGAATGTTTACATAGCAGCATCAGAGTTGTTTCTTGTATTGTGTCTGTACATGCAGTGCTGTTCTATATCTCTTTGAATCTGAGCCATTTTCTTTTGACTCATTTGGCTGATGTGAATGGTACTTTCAATGGTACCAGTCCCGTTGACATCCAAGCCACAGAATTCTTTTCCTCACTTAGGTTTGAATAAAACCAATATATCCTTAGAGATGGTTTTTTGCTTCTTATCCTGCTACTAAGTTGGAAAAATGTTACATGTCTCATGCATCTTAGGGAACCTACCCAGTCCCAAAATATGAACTAGCCTGCCTCACCAGTTAACAAATAAGATTTCCTTTTGAAAACCTCAGGAATAAGATAAAAGACTGTGTTGCAGTGTAACCAGACCTCCCCCTTACCCCCCAGTTCCCCCAACACATCTCACATCTCACTGGTAGCTTCTCTTTTCTGTTTCCCTTACCTTTTGCGTCAGTTTTTTTCTTTCAAATATCATTATAGGTATTTTGGAACATATACATAATATGGTTATTACTTATATCTATCAGCTATTTATGTATTTTATTCTGTAGATTGTCAACTCATGGTCTCTGTTGAGTTTTGATGTACAGGTGTTTCCCTTGTTAATTTGTATGAAGTTTACATATATAAAGAGTCCCTGTTTGCAGATGACATGATCGTATATTTAAAAAACCCCATTGTCTCGGCCCAAAATCTCCTTAAGCTGATAAGCAACTTCAGCAAAGTCTCAGGATACAAAATCAATGTGCAAAAATCACAAACATTCTTACACACCAGTAACAGACAAACAGCCAAATCATGAATGAACTCCCATTCACAATAGCTTCAAAGAGAATAAAATACCTAGGAATTACTTACAACAGATGTAAAGGACCCCTTCAAGGAGAACTACAAACCACTGCTCAGTGAAATAAAAGAGGACACAAACAAATGGAAGAACATACCATGCTCATGGATAGGAAGAATCAGTATTGTGAAAATGGCCATACTGCCCAAGGTAATTTATAGATTCAATGCCATTGCCATTAAGCTACCAATGACTTTCTTCACAGAATTGGAAAAAACTACTTTAAAGTTCATATGGAACCAAAAAAGACCCCGCATCACCAAGACAATCCTAAGCCAAAAGAACAAAGCTGGAGGCATCATGCTACCTGACTTCAAACTATACTACAAGGCTACAGTAACCAAAACAGCATGGTACTGGTACCAAAACAGAGATATAGACCAATGGAACAGAACAGAGCCCTCAGAGATAATACCACACATCTACAGCCGTCTGATCCTTGACAAACCTGAGAAAAGCAAGAAATGGGGAAAGGATTCCCTATTTAATAAATGGTGCTGGGAAAATTGGCTAGCCATAAGTAGAAAGCTGAAACTGGATCCTTTCCTTACTCCTTATACGAAAATTAATTCAAGATGGATTAGAGACTTAAATGTTAGACCTAAAACCATAAAAACCCTAGAAGAAAACCTAGGTAATACCATTCAGGACATAGGCATGGGCAAGGACTTCATGTCTAAAACACCAAAAGCAATGGCAACAAAAGCCAAAATTGACAAATGGGATCTAATTAAACTAAAGAGCTTCTGCACAGCAAAAGAAACTACCATCAGAGTGAACAGGCAACCTACAGAATGGGAGAAAATTTTTGCAATCTACTCATCTGACAAAGGGCTAATATCCAGAACCTATAAAGAACTCAATCAAATTTACAAAGAAAAAAACAAACAGCCCCATCAAAAAGTGGGCAAAGGATATGAACAGACACTTCTCAAAAGAAGACATTCATACAGCCAACAGACACATGAAAAAATGCTCATCATGACTGGCCATCAGAGAAATGCAAATCAACACCACAATGAGTATACCATCTCACACCAGTTAGAATGGCAATCATTAAAAAATCAGGAAACAACAGGTGCTGGAGAGGATGTGGAGAAGTAGGAACACTTTTACACTGTTGGTGGGACTGTAACCTAGTTCAACCATTGTGGAAAACAGTGTGGCGATTCCTCAAGGATCTAGAACTAGAAATACCATTTGACCCAGCCATCCCATTACTGTGGATATACCCAAAGGATTATGAGTCATGCTGCTATAAAGACACATGCACACGTATGTTTATTGCGGCACTATTTACAATAGCAAAGACTTGGAATCAACCCAGATGTCCATCAGTGACAGACTGGATTAAGAAAATGTGGCACATATACACCATGGAATACTATGCAGCCATAAAAAAGGATGAGTTAGTGCCCTTTGTAGGGACATGGATGCAGCTGGAATCCATCATTCTCAGCAAACTATCACAAGAATAGAAAACCAAATACCGCATGTTCTCACTCATAGGTGAGAATTGAACAATGAGATCACTTGGACGCAGGAAGGGGAGCATCACACACCGGGTCCTCTTGTGGGGAGGGGGGAGGGGGGAGGATAGCATTAGGAGATATACCTAACGTAAATGACAAGTTAATGGGTGCAGCACACCAACATAGCACATGTATACATATGTAACAAACCTGCACGTTGTGCACATAAATGTTTTCCTCAGATTGCCTTCTAACTTTTTAATGATGCTTTTGATATAGATTGGTTTTACATTTTTATTGGTTAAATTGATTGATTTCTAAACCCCCTTCAGATCATGGTAATTTCTTCCATTGCTTTTACACTTGAAATGACATTTCCCATCCTAAGGTTAGATAGATAATCCAGTTTTTAAATAGTTTTAAAAATATTTAACTTGTCAGTCCATCAAAAATTCATTTTGTGACTAGTATGAAGTAGAGTATAGCTTATATTTTCCCCTAGAGAGTCATTTATTTGAGCACATTCGTCAAATATTTTCCTATGATTATTGCTATTATACTTTTATCATACATAAATTCTCATATACGCTAGGATTTATTTATATTTTTTGGCTTGTATTATTCATTGATCTCTCTCTTGGGTTTTCCAACAGTTTCATTCCCTTATATTTGCAATAGCTGGTAAGCCTGATTTCCTTTGCTTTCTCTGCAGCCTAGCACATTACCCACACTTTTTTCTTGGCTAGTCTCAACCATTCTTTCGTCCAAATGAACTTAGAATGTTTTTTTCAGGTTCTTCTCAAAATCCTACCAGGATTTTGATTGGAATTACTTTAAACCTAAAATTTCATTGACATCATCACAACACTGAGTCTGTCATCCAGGAAAAGACATAATATGTTAATCTATTAATTTTCTCTTATGTTCCTTAGTTGCTTGCATGCATTTGTGTGTATCTCATATATACTAGTTATTACTGGTAGGTAGGAAAATTTTTGATTTTGTGTGTCTATGCTTAACTCTTATTTCTAATAGTTTTTCAGTTGCTTCTCTTGGATTATTTTTGAAATTAATCACATCAGATCCCATATGATAACTTTATTTCCTTTTAAAGAACAAAACTGCTATTTTGATTTCAAACCTGATTGTATTGGCTAGAACTTTTGGGATAAGGCTAAATAATAGCAGTACTAGCAGGAGTCCTTCCTTGTCTTGCTTCTGATTTTAATGGAAATGTTTCTAGTGATTCACTTAATAGAAATGTTTCTAGTGGTTCATATTAGTTGGCTCTGATGTTGGCTATTGGTTTAGGTTAGATGTTTTTTTATAATGTTAGAGAATTACCTTATTCTTAAATTATGAAGTCCTTAAAAAATCAAGAATAGTTGGCCAGGTGTGGTGACTCACGCCTGTAATCCCTGCACTTCAGGAGGCTGAGGCAGAAGGATCACTTGACATCAGGAGTTCGAGACCAGCCTGGCCAACATGGTAAAATCCCATCTCTACTAAAAATACTATATATATATATAGAGGCATGGTGGTGCATGCCTGTAATCCCAGCTACTCGAGAGGCTGAGGGAGGAGAATTGCTTGAACCCAGGAGGTGGAGGTTGCAGTGAGCTGAGATTGCGCCACTGCACTCAGCCTGGTCGACAGAGTCAGATTCTGTCTCGAAAAAAAAAAAAAAAAAAAAGAATAGTTGTTGAGTTTAGCTGCTGTTTTCTAGGAATCTATTAAGAGGTTCATTTGTGTTTTCTACTTTGATCTCCCCATTTGGTATATTATGTTATAGATTTACTAATATCAATCTTTGTTAGTTTCTAAGATAAATTTTCCTTTTCCTTTCCATGCTTGGGAGAGTCTCAGATTTGGCTTCCATACTATTAATTTGATTTTTCTCTCTGCTGTCTCCAATGTGAAATTTATTTTATTTTTGTTACAATGTTAATTTCTCTATATTTCTTTCTAGCTCTGTTGAACTACTTACCCTAGCTTGTCTTTCCTTCTCAATGTTTTATTCTAGTGGCTTTCTATACCTGTTTCATAGAGTCCATGCTTTCTTTCATTCTATTGAGGATATAAACAGTTTTCTAAAATATTTCTTCTGGTTTATACAAAAAATTAAGACATTTTTGTTTCCTCTAAGTTGTCAGAGTGATATGCATTTCCCTTGTGCTGCCAGAGGTTTTCATATCAACCTTTTGTGTGTGTGTGTGTGTGTAAAGCAACAGGGTCTTGCTCTGTTGCCCAGGCTGGAGTGCAGTGGCATGTTCATAGCTCATGGCATCCTCAAACTCCTGGGCTCAAGTGTTCCTCTCACCTCTGACTCCAAAATAGCTGGGACTACAGGCTTGGCTAATTTAAAAAAAAAATATGTATATGTGTAGAAACAGGGTTTGTGGTGTTTCCCAGCCTTGAACTCCTGGCCTCAAGTGATACTCCCACTTTGGCTTCCCAGTGTTGGGAATACAGGCATGAGCCACCATGCCCGGTCAGGTTTTTTGTATGGTTTATGAATATTCAAAAGAGGATCTGTCTTTCATCAAATACAGGGTATGAATATTGCCTTTGACTATCCTCAAGCTCAGATTCTCTCTCATATTGGTTAGAACCCTTTTCAGCTGCACTGTTGGCAGGCAGGTTGATACACATAGCTTTTAACCTGTTTCAGTGTCTGTCAGCTACTCATCTAGTGGGTTCTGCTGGACCCATATGGAATTGTCTACCCCTACTACAGTGTTCTCTGAACCAGGTAAACGATGCGAAACAGTACAGCCTCCCACATGTGTTACTACCTGAGTGTTACTTGTGAGGGCTCTCACTCCTTGTACACAGTGTGCCAGCACCAATTCTGCCACTTCTGCCCCTTTGATTTGGGGAAATTAGAGTCTCCATATGAATGCAGACCAGATTTGAGAATTGCTGATTTCCTCTGAAAGTAGTAGCCATGTAGTCCAAATGGATATCCAGTTTGCCAGTTTCAAATGAGCTCTTGGCTTCTAAGCCATGAGGCTGACAGTTGTGGAAGGACTCAACGTTTCCTATCTTCTTTTAGGTTTCTGTGGGCTGCTGCATGAATTGGACAGATTGTTGTTTCTCATTTCAGCATTAGGCTTCTTGTTAATGGAGATTTCTCCCAGATCCTGGTAATAAGTTGGCCATCAGTCTAAGTTTTCAGTGTTTGGGGAATTTTATCTTTTTCTGTATCTTCATAGGCATTTGAGTGGGAAATTGAGAGGGGCTATGTTAGTGACTGCTAGCCAAGTGGTATTTTAAAGTAGAAATCCAGTGCATATTTTGGATTTGAGCAGATATTGGCAACCATTTCCTGCAAAGGGCCAGAGAGTAAATATTTTAGACTTTGCGAGCCATATGATGTCTGTGTTTTAACTACTTAGCTGTTGTTGGAGCATGAAAGCATCACAGAAAAATGCAAACAAATTAGTGTGGTTGTGTTCAAATAAAACTTTATTTATATATACAGGAGGACCAGATGAGAAAGTTCTGGAGATAGCTGGCAGTCATGGTTATACAACAGTGTGAATGTACTTAATGACACTGAACTGTACACTTAACAGTTAAGATGGAAAAAATTATATATATAAAATCATGTCAATAAAGAAGCCAAAACAGAGGGACCATATTTTGCTGACCCTGAGTTTAGAGGAATTAGATCTAGCATAGGCAGAGAGAGAGAGGAGGATATTACATATGTACAGTAGGACAGTGACTCTGTTAATAAGCTAGAAGGCAGTGGGAGACGTTTCTTGAGTATTTAAGAGGAATACCATAATGGGGATGGGGAGATCTTGGAAAGCTACAAGTCATCCTAGTGATGTCATCCCACGATCTTTACAGATGGAGAGACACAAGAGTTCACATTCATACTCTTTGACATAAGGATCAGAGCAGGGATTTTCTGCTTCTCTAGAGGCTTGAGAAACCTCTGCAGCTGTTAGAAGTGTTCATATCAGAAACAACGTAAAAGCTAACCAGTCATTTCTTTTTGCTTGTAGTACAAATGGTGACTAGCGATGCTTCTGGTAGTTGATCTGAGCTCCTCCCAAGACTAGAAGATGCTAGCTTTTTAGGTATTAACCACAACACTCTTACTCAATAAAAGAGCAGTCATCAATCTGAGTCGACTGTTTCTACAGCCTCCAGGCTAAGATTCTTCCTTATCATCTAGAGACCTGGGCTCAAGAATTTCACAGTGGGCAGGGAGCCTCTTAGAGAAACTAGCCTTTTGAGACTTTCTCTGAGTTGGGCTATCTTGTTTGTTGTTGTTTTTGAAACTATCTCGCTCTGTTGCCCAGGCTGGAGTGCAGTGGCGTGATCATAGCTCACTACAGCTTCGACCTCTGAATTGGGATATCTTGAAGGAATACATGAAGCAAAAGAGAACAGAGATTAAGGTTTCCCAGGCTTTGGGTTGTAATGAGACGGTTTAGCTGTATTCTGAACACCCAGCACTTAATGTGCTTGGTTATCCATGTGTATGTAGCAAGGGTGGGAGAGTGAGTCACTGAGTGGTATGGTTTAAATGGCAGGGAACTCTTCCTTCACCCCGCCTTGGGTGAGAAAAGTGCATAGCAGAGCGCTGACACACATATTTTGCCTCAGAAAGTGTACAGTACCCCTCTGCTCCAGAAAGTGTACAGTACCCCTCTGCTCCCCACTGAAACCCTAAAGTTGCTCATCTTCATGTGTGCGAGGAAAGGAGTGGATCTGTGATGCAAGTAGGATTATTTGGTCATATAATGACCTGACTCAGTCTAAAGAAGCTTTTGAAGGGGATGAGATGAAATTTCATCTGTGCTGCAGAGAGCAGGAGGTGCGTTGCTGGATGGAGAGAGGACTGTAGGCTGCATGTGAGCCAAGGTAGATGAGGGAAGCATGGGGGTGGGCATGGAGAACTGGGGCAGCCTGACACGTGATCTTGGCATTGCAAGACTGATATCCTGTTGGCCTTTGGGTCACATGATATGACAGTGCAGTATCCCCATGGCCCTTTCTTTTTCTAGATTTCATTTATGATACTCTTAGATTTTTTAACAGCATGACTTTCCCCAGGGAGAAATTCAGACCTCAGATCTCTAGGACTGCTCTGAGGTCATGAGATAGACTCAGTTTGAACCTGTTGAGTGTAAATGTCTTGGAATGATTTTACCATCTCAGTACCCCCCCCCCCCCCCCCAGTGCTCATCTGGTCAGCTGCTCTGGAACCTGAAGGATTCTAAAGTGAGATTTAGTTTGGGGTCATATGCAGTTAAAAAGGGGTAATCTTTTGCCACCTTCACCTTGGAGGTGGCTGCTTTTTGGCTTAGCATTGGACTCATCACTGAAAAAGATAGTTGAAAGGTTGTTTTTGACCTGAGCAGCCTTATTAAGACTCAGTTATTGGCAAAGGAGAGAAGGCTCTGCTTATGAATGCTGCAGATTTAAAGGGGAAAGAGGAAACCACAGTAAGTAAAGAGCAATTCAGGGAGACCAGTTTCCCTTTTTTTTATGGAGAATGCTGCTCAGGTGTCTGCTTTCCTAGGAGCCACCTTATTGTCAGGTTCTGCCTTCTGTCTATGTGTATTCTTCCCTTAATTTGTAGAAGAGGGAAGGTGCTTTTGGGTTTTTCACAGGTCTCTCTTCCCATTCCACATACAATAGAAGCTGCCTACCTTTACATATACTCAGTTTTATCTTCTCCAAGTCTCCCAGAAGTTCTCTTTGAAAGTTCCTAGAGCAGGGACTGCTTTTATTTTTTTCCCCTTCTCCTAGGCTTTAAGCATGTGTTTAGATGTGCGTCATCATTAGGTTAAAGGAAGGCTAAAGATTCAGATAACTTTTCCCATCTGCGGAAACATGGAAAGCAGTACTCAGCAGAGGAATAAGGACTGATTATTTTGGACCTCTTTTTACTTTATCCAAGTGAAGAATCTACTGTGCTATATATTGATCAAAAGCAATTCCAAAGCGGGGAGAAAAAGCAGTACGGCATAATAGATAAGATTTGGGCAGGTTAGATAGAAGCAGTGCAGTTAGTAATGAAGAAACAGAACTGTTTCTTTCTCATTATAAAAGTAATCCATGCTAATTGTAAAGAAAAGAAATAAAATATTTCAGAAAGCAATAAAGACTACAATAATAATAACTGATAATTCCTGTTAATATGTTGGTATAATTTCTTCTCAGTCTTCTGTAGGTATATATCCCTTTTTTTTTTTTTTTTTTTTTTTTAAACAGACAGAGTCTCACTCTGTCACCCAGGCTGGAGTGCAGTGGCGTGATCTCGGCTCACTGCAACCTCTGCCAACCAGGTTCAAGCAGTTGTCCTGCCTCAGCTTCTTGAGTAGCTGAGATTACAGGCACCTGCCACCGCACCCGGCTAATTTTTGTATTTTTAGTAGAGATGGGGTTTCACCATATTGGTGAGGCTGGTCTTGAACTCCTAACCTCATGATCCACGCGCCTCGGCCTCCCAAAGTGCTGGGATTACAGGCATGAGCCACCATTTTTAGAAACAAAATAAAGATCATTCTACATCTGATACTTTGTAATATTTAAAATATAGCATGATTGTTTACCCATCTAATTAAGTATTCTTAACATGATTTCTGATGGCTACATAGTATTCCATTATTTGGATGAACATAATATAATGTATTTAAACACTGTTCTGTTAAATTCAGCATTTTATTTATGGGATAGACATGTTTTGAAGGGATCTTGAATAGTACAGTGGAATTAGTTATAGTTGCGGTTCTGCTTAATTCTTAGCTCTGTGATCCTGAGCGAAGATTAAAGTCTTAGCTTCCATTTCCTCATTTGTAAAAGAATGCTATTAATAGTAACCACCCTCCTGAGTAACAGTGATGATTAGATAAGATGACCCATGTAAATTTCTTAGCATGAAATCTAACATACACTAGGTACTCAATAATTGTTAGTAGTAACGTATAGCATTATCCTTGTCTTGACACTTTGTCATCTGTGTACTCACTGTTAGAATTTGGGTCTTAAGGAAAGAAAATTGCTTTCATTCAGATAAGTAAAATTTCAGAATGAAAATTGCCTTTAGATAAGTAGCCTCTTTTACCAGTTGAGTACCTTCCAGATAGAGGCTGTTGCCAACTTCCTGAATTTCACAGGGAAAAAAATATATATATATATATATTCTGCAGTCGCTGTAGTTGTGCGGCCCCATTTGGTTCAGAACAAGGAAGTGGGAAACCACCAGCTGCAACCAGGGAATTATCTTTGTGTCTACAGGCAAAGCCAGCCCAGCCTCCCTGTTCTACTTATCATTTTTTTCTTCTTTACTTGCTTGTTTTTTATGTTCTTTTAGTCTGAAACTTTTTTCTTTCTTCTGAGCAGAGTCTCGCTCTGTTGCCCAGGTTAGAGTGCAGTGGCGTGATCGTGGCTCACTGCAACTTCCACCTCCTGGGTTCCAGCGATTCTCCTACCTCAGCCTCCCAAGTAGCTGGGACTACAGGCACATGCCACCACACCTGGCTAATTTTTTGTATATATGTATATATATATATTTTAGTAGAGATGGGGTTTCACCGTATTAACCAGGATAGTCTCGATCTCCTGACCTTGTGATTCCCCCCATCTCCGCCTCCCAAAGTGCTGGGATTACAGGCGTGAGCCACTGCACATGGCCTGAAAATTTTTAAACATACGGAAAAGTGAACAGCGCAGTACATAAAATGCTTGTATAGCTTCAACTTAGTCTCAGCAGTTGTCCTACTTTCTTTTTTTTAATTTTAATTATTATGCTTTAAGTTCTAGGTACATGTACACAATGTGCAGGTTTGCTGCATATGTATACATGTGCCACGTTGGTGTGCTGCACCCATTAACTCATACGTTAGGTATATCTCCTAATGCTATCTCTCCCCCAACCCCCTACCCCATGACAGGCCCCAGTGTATAATGTTCCCCATCCTGTGTCCAAGTGTTCTCATTGTTCATTTCCCACCTATGAGTGAGAACGTGTGGTGTTTGGTTTTCTGTCCTTGCAATAGTTTGCTCAGAATGATGGTTTCCAGCTTCATCCATGTCCCTACAAAGACCGTGAACTCATCCTTTTTTATGGCTGCATAGTATTCCATGATGTATATGTGCCACATTTTCTTAATCCAGTCTATCATTGATGGATATTTGGGTTGATTCCAAGTCTTTGCTATTGTGAATAGTGCCACAGTAAACATACGTGTGCATGTGCCTTTATAGCAGCATGATTTATAATCCTTTGGGTATATCCCCAGTAATGGGATGGCTGGGTCAAATGGTATTTCTAGTTCTAGATCCTTGAGGAATTGCCACACTGTTTTCCACAATGGTTGAACTACTTTACAGTCCCACCAACAGTGTAAAAGTGTTCCTCTTTCTCCCCATCCTCTCCAGCACCTGTTGTTTCCTGACTTTTTAATGATCGCCGTTCTAACTGGTGTGAGATGGTATACTCATTGTGGTTTTGATTTGCATTTCTCTGATGGCCAGTCATGATGAGCTTTTTTTCATGTGTCTGTTGGCTGCATAAATGTCTTCTTTTGAGAAGTGTCTGTTCATATACTGTGCCCACTTTTTGTTGGGGTTGTTTGATTTTTTCTTGTAAATTTGTTTAAGTTATTTGTAGATTCTGGATGTTAGCCCTTTGTCAGATGGGTAGATTGTAAAAATTTTCTCCTTTTCTGTAGGTTGCCTGTTCACTCTGATGGTAGTTTCTTTTGCTGTGCAGAAGCTCTTTAGTTTAATTAGATCCCATTTGTCTATTTTGGCTTTTGTTGCCATTGCTTTTGGTGTTTTAGTCATGAAGTCTTTGCCCATGCCTATGTCCTGAATGGTATTGCCTAGGTTTTCTTCTAGGGTTTTTATGGTTTTAGGTCTAACATTCTAGTCTTTAATCCATCTTGAATTAATTTTTGTGTAAGGTGTAAGGAAGGGATCCAGTTTCAGCTTTCTACTTATGGCTAGCCAGTTTTCCCAGCACCATTTATTAAATAGGGAATCCTTTCCCCATTTCTTGTTTTTCTCAGGATTCTCAAAGATCACATGGCTGTAGATGTGTGGTATTACTTCTGAGGCCTCTGTTCTGTTCCGTTGGTCTGTATCTCTGTTTTGGTACCAGTACCGTGCTGTTTTGGTTACTGTAGCCTTATAGTATAGTTTGAAGTCAGGTAGCGTGACGCTTCCAGCTTTGTTCTTTTGGCTTAGGATTGTCTTGGCAATGCGGCTTCTTGTTGGGTTCCATATGAACTTTAAAGTAGTTTTTTCCAATTCTGTGAAGAAAGTCATTGGTAGCTTGACGGGGATGGCATTGAATCTATAAATTACCTTAGGCAGTATGGCCAGTTTCATGATATTGATTCTTCCTATCCATGAGCATGGAATGTTCTTCCATTTGTTTGTGTCTTCTTTTATTTTGTTGAACAGTGGTTTGTAGTTTTCCTTGAAGAGTTCCTTCACATTCCTTGTAAGTTGGATTCCTAGGTATTTTATTCTTTTTGAAGCAATTGTGAATGGGAGTTCACTCATGATTTGCCTCTCTGTTTGCCTGTTATTGGTGTATAAGAATGCTTGTGATTTTTGCACATTGATTTTGTATCCTGAGACTTTGCTGAAGTTGCTTATCAGCTTAAGGAGATTTTGGGCTGAGACAATGGGGTTTTCTAAGTATACAATCATGTCATCTGCAAAGACGGACAATTTGACTTCCTCTTTTCCTAATTGAATACCCTTTATTTCTTTCTCTTGCCTTATTGCCCTGGCTGGAACTTCCAACACTATGTTGAATAGGAGTGGTGAGAGAGGGCATCCCTGTCTTGTGCCAGTTTTCAGAGGGAATGCTTCCAGGTTTTGCCCATTCAGTATGATATTGGCTGTGGGTTTGTCATAAATAGCTGTTATTATTTTGAGATACGTCCCATCAATACCTAGTTTACTGAGTGTTTTTAGCATGAAGGGCTGCCGAATTTTGTCGAAGGTCTTGTCTACATCTATTGAGATAATCATGTGGCTTTTGTCGTAGGTTCTGTTTATATGATGGATTACGTTTATTGATTTGCATGTGTTGAACCAGCCTTGCATCCCAGGGATGAAGCCCACTTGATCATGGTGGATAAGCTTTTTGATGTGCTGCTGGATTCGGTTTACCAGTATTTTATTGAGGATTTTTGCATGGATATTCATCAGGAATATTGGTCTAAAACTGTCTTTTTTGTTGTGTCTCTGCCAGGCTTTGGTATCAGGATGATGTTGGCCTCATTAAATGAGTTAGGGAGGATTCCCTCTTTTTCTATTGACTGGAATAGTTTTCAGAAGGAATGGTACCAGCTCCTCTTTGTACCTCTGGTAGAATTTGGCTGTGAATCTGTTTGGTCCCATACTTTTTCTGGTTGGTAGGCTATTAATTATTGCCTCAATTTCAGAGCCTGTTATTGTTCTATTCAGAGATTCCACTTCTTCCTGGTTTAGTCTTGGGAGGGTGTATGTATCCAGGAATTTGTCCATTTCTTCTAGATTTTCTAGTTTATTTGTGTAGAAGTGTTTATAGTATTCTCTGATGGCAGTTTGTATTTCTGTGGGATCGGTGGGGATATCCCCTTAATCATTTTTTGTTGTGTCTGTTTGATTCTTCTCTCTTTTCTTCTTTATTAGTCTTGCTAGCGGTCTATCAATTTTGTTGATATTTTCAAAAAAGCAACTCCTGGATTCATTGATTTTTTGAAGGGTTTTTTGTGTCTCTTTCTCCTTCAGTTCTGCTCTGATCTTAGTTATTTCTCGCCTTCTGCTATGTTTTGAATATGTTTGCTCTTGCTTCTCTAGTTCTTTTAATTGTGATGTTAGGGTGTCAGTTTTAGATCTTTCCTGCTTTCTCTTGTGGGCATTTAGTGCCATAAATTTCCCTCTACACACTGCTTTAAATGTGTCCCAGAGATTCTGGTACGTTGTGTCTTTGTTCTCATTGGTTTCAAAGAACATCTTTATTTCTGCCTTCATTTCATTATGTACCCAGTAGTCATTCAGGAGCAGGTTGTTCAGTTTCCATGTAGTCGTATGGTTTTGAGTGAGTTTCTTGATCCCAAGTTCTAGTTTGATTGCACTGTGGTCTGAGAGACAGTTTGTTATAATTTCTGTTCTTTTACATTTGCTGAGGAGTGCTTTACTTCCAACTATGTGGTCAATTTTGGAATAAGTGTGATGTGGTGCTGAGAAGAATGTATATTGTGTTGATTTGCAGTGGAGAGTTCTGTAGATGTCTATTAGGTCTGCTTGTTGCAGAGCTGAGTTCAGTTCCTGGATATCCTTGTTAACTTTCTGTTTCGTTGATCTGTCTAATGTTGACAGTGGGGTGTTAAAGTCTCCCATTATTATTGTGTGGGAGTCTAAGTCTTTTTGTACTTCTCTAAGGACTTTCTTTATGAATCTGGGTGCTCCTGTACTGGGTGCATATATATTTAGGATAGTTAGCTCTTCTTGTTGAATGGATCCTTTTACCATTATGTAGTGGCCTTTTTTGTCTCTTTTGGTCTTTGTTGGTTTGAAGTCTGTTTTATCAGAGACTAGGATTGCAACCCTTGCCTTGTTTTGTTTTCCATTTGCTTGGTAGATCTTCCTCCATCTCTTTATTTTGAACCTATGTGTGTCTCTGCACGTGACATGGGTCTCCTGAATACAGCACACTGATGGGTCTTGGCTCTTTATCTAATTTGCCGGTCTGTGTCTTTTAATTGGAGCATTTAGCCCATTTACATTTAAGGTTAATATTGTTATGTGTGAATTTGATCCTGTCATTATAATGTAAGCTGGTTATTTTGCTCGTTAGTTGATGCAGTTTCTTCCTGGCATCGATGGTCTTTACAATTTGGCATGTTTTTGCAGTGGCTGGTACCAGTTATTCCTGTCTGTGTTTAGTGCTTCCTTCAGGAGCTTTTGTAAGGCAGGTCTGGTGTTGACAAAATCTCTCAGCATTTGTTTGTCTGTAAAGGATTTTATTTCTCCTTCACTTATGTAGATTAGTTTGGCTGGATATGAAATTCTGGGTTGAAAATTCTTTTCTTTAAGAATGTTGAATATTGGCCCCCACTTCCTTCTGGCTTGTAGAGTTTCTGCCGAGAGATCTGCTGTTAGTCTGATGGGCTTCCCTTTGTGGGTAACCTGACCTTTCTCTCTGGCTGTCCTTAACATTTTTCCCTTCATTTCAACTTTGGTGAATCTGGCAATTATGTGTCTTGGAGTTGCTCTTCTCGAGGAGTATCTTTGTGGTGTTCTCTGTATTTCCTGAATTTGAATATTGGCCTGCCTTGCTAGGTTGTGGAAGTTCTCCTGGATAATATCCTGCAGAGTGTTTTCCAACTTGGTTCCATTCTCCCCGTCACTTTCAGGTACACCAATCAGACATAGATTTCGTCTTTTCACATAGTCCCGTATTTCTTGGAGGCTTTGTTCATTTCTTTTTACTCAGTTTTTCTCTAAACTTCTCTTCTCTCTTCATTTCATTCATTTGATCTTCAATCACTGATACCCTTTCTTCCAGTTGATCGAATCGGCTACTGAAGCTTATGCATGCGTCATGGAGTTCTCGTGCCATGGTTTTCGGCTCCATTGGGTCATTTAAGGTCTTCCCTACACTGTTTATTCTAGTCAGCCATTTGTCTAATCTTTTTTTCAGTGTTTTTAGCTTCTTTGTGACGGGTTCAAGCATCCTCCTTTAGCTCGGAGAAGTTTGTTATTACTGATCGTCTGAAGCCTTCTCCTCTCAACCTGTTAAAGTCATTCTCCATCCAGCTTTGTTCCATTGCTGGCAAGGAGCTGCGTTCCTTTGGAGAAGAGGCGCTCTGATTTTTAGAATTTTCAACTTTTCTGCTCTGGGTTTTCCACATTTTTGTCGTTTTATCTACCTTGGGTCTTAGATGATGGTGACGTACAGATGGGATTTTGGTGTGGATGTCCTTTCTGTTTGTTAGTTTTCCTTCTAACACTCAGGACCTTCAGCTGCAGGTCTATTGGAGTTTGCTGGAGGTTCACTCCAGACCCTGTTTGTCTGGGTATCACCAGCGGAGGCTATAGAACAGCAGATATTGCAGAACATCAAATATTGCTGCCTGATCCTTCCTCTGGAAGCTTCGTCTCAGAGGGGCACCTGGCCTAATGAGGTGTCAGTTGGCCCCTACTGGGAGCTACCTCCCAGTTAGGCTACTCACTGGTCAGCGACCCACTTGAGGAGCTAGTCTGTCCGTTCTCAGATCTCAAACTCTGTGCTGGGAGAATGACTACTCTCTTCAAAGCTGTTAGACAGGGACGTTTAAGTCTGCAGAAGTTTCTGTTGCCTTTTGTTCAGCTATGCCCTGCCCCCACAGGTGGCGTCTACAGAGGCAGGCAGGCCTCCTTGAGCTGTGGTGGGATCCACCCAGTTCGAGCTTTCAGGCCGCTTTGTTTACCTACTCAAGCCTCAGAAATGGCGGGTGCCCCTCCCCCAGCCTCGCTGCTGCCTTGCAGTTCGATCTCAGACTGCTGTGTAGCAGTGAGGGAGGCTCCGTGGGCATGGGACCCTCCAGCCTGGCGCGAGATATAATATCTGGTGTGCCATTTGCTAAGGCCGTTGGAAAAGCACAGTATTAGGGTGGGAGTGACCCGATTTCCCACGTACCATCTGTCACGGCTTCCCTTGGCTAGGAAAGGAAATTCCCTAACCCCTTGTGCTTCCCAGGTGAGGTGATGCCCTGCCCTGCCTCGGCTCAAGCTCTGTGGGCTGCACCCACTGTCCGACAAGGCTGGGTGAGATGAACCTGGTACTACCTCAGTTGGAAATGCAGAAATCACCCATCTTCTGTGTTGCTCACACTGGGCGCTGTAGACTGGAGCCGTTCCTATTCAGCTATCTTGGACAGGCGAGCGTCTTATTTTCTTATATGTGATTTCTGAAATGCAAGTTCCTAACTGCACTTCCTACCACAAGACAGACAGGATTGTGCTACAGGACCTCACAAAGTGGGAAAAAATGTATACACTCTTAGATCTAAGGGTTTATCGAAACAGAAAGTCAGTGTGGAAGGACTCTGGACTCTGGGATGGTAGAAACAGATTTTTTTTTTTGAGACGGAGTCTCACTTTGTGCCCGGGCTGGAGAGCAGTGGCGTGATCTTGGCTCACTTCAGCCTCTGCCTCCTGAGTAGCTGGGATTACAGACGCATGCCACCACGAGCAGCTAATTTTTGTATTTTCAGTAGAGATGGGATTTCACCATGTTGGCCAGGCTGGTCTCGAACTCCTGACCTCAAATGATCTGCCTGCCTTGGCCTCCCAAAGTGCTGAGATTACAGGCATGAGCCACTGTACCCAGCCAGATCTTTTGCTTTTATAATGCAAATCACAGAAAGTAAATCTCAGTGTCTGGCTGAAGGAAAAAAGTAGATCCAAATGTCCATCAGCATGACAATGCGTAACTAACTTGTGGTATATTCATAAAAGTGAATAATATACAGCAGTGAAAAACAGATGAAGTTGAGCTACATGTATAAACATGGATAATTAGAAGTTAAGTGAAAAATGTAATTTGCATAATCTCTTTCTCTATATAATGTACCATTTATTTAAGGATATAAACATGAAACAACACTATATGTGATTTGTGGATACATTCAAACATAGTAAATGTATAAAAACATGGGCAACAAGGAAGTCAACTACTTTAGAATAGAGGTTCCCCTTAGTGAGGGTTGGGGGAGATGAATCGTATTCAGGAAGGGTACACAGAGGACAACTGAATCAATAATATTCAAATTTATTAAAGCTGTATGGTAGGTGCAGAGGTGCTCATTTTAAAAAATACTTTACTGTATGTTTAAAACTTTCAGTGTAAAGAAAAAACTAGGGCAAAAAAACGTTGTTTAAAATGCTCAGAATCTTGGATCACTTATTTTGTGAGTGTGAAAGCTGAGACTGGGAGAGTTCGGTGTTTTGCTTCTCTTATACATTTTTGAATTTTGTTCAATTATACAGCCAAATTGGCTTTTTTGGGAATAAAGTTCTATGAATCTTAAGACATGTATAGATTATTATAATTACCACCACATACAGGGTTTAGAACTGCTCCATCACTTACAAAAACTTCTTATACTCTCCCTTTAGTGTGACACCCAGATTTCTAAACCCTGGCAACCACTGACCAGTTCTGCATCACTGTAGTTTTGTCCTTTGGAGAATGTCATACAAATGGAACCTTATAGTATGTAACCTTTAGAGAGTGGCTTTGTTTACTTAGCATAATGCCTTTCAGATTCATCTGAGTCGTTACATGTATCAGTTGTTTATTCCTTTTTATTTCTGAGTGGTTTTCCATGGTCTGTAAGTACCACAGTTTGTTTATCCATTCAGCCATTGAAGGGTACCTGGACTGCTGATTTTGTCTATTATGAGTAGAGTTGCTGTAAACATTGGTGTAGAGGGTTCCGTGTAAACATAAGTTTTCATCTTAGTAGGGAGCCAGGAACAGAATTATTGAGTTGTAGGGTGAGTACTAGTACTTTTAACTTCTAAAAGTTTTTTCTTTTTTTTTTTAATTAAAAAAAAAAAAACCTTTATAAGATACCATCAAATAGTTTTCCAAATCAGTACTTTTACGTTTACATTCCCACCAACAGTGTATGAGAATTCTGGTTTCTCCACATTGCTATTGTCTTTTTTTGTTTTTGTTTTTGTTTTCAGGTGAGAAGTGGCATCTGATTGTGGTTTTAGTTTGCATTTCTCTAATGGTAGGGAACGTATTTTTATCTGCTTATTTGCTATGAAAACAACAACATATTCAATAACAACTTCTTTTGGTGAAGTGTCTGTTCACGTTTTTTTTAATAGCACTGTTTTTTTTTGGCGGGGGTGGGGTGGACAGAGTCTCACTCTGCTGCCCAGGCTGAAGTGCGGTGGCGCCATCTCAGCTCACTGCAAGCTCTGCCTCCCGGGTTCATGCCATTCTCCTGTCTCAGCCTCCCGAGTAGCTGGGACTACAAGGCACCCGCCACCATGCCCGGCTAATATATATATATTTTTTGTATTTTTAGTAGAGACAGGGTTTCATCGTGTTAGCCAGGGTGGTCTCGATCTCCTGACCTCATGATCTGCCCGCCTCAGCCTCCCAAAGTGCTGGGATTACAGGCGTGAGCCACCGCGGCCGGCTGGGTTGTGTGTTTTCTTATTGTTGAATTTGAGGATTCTTTATATATTCTGGATAAAAGTTCTTTGTTGGATATGTGATTTGCAAATATTTTCTCCCATGTTATATGTTATATAGCTCGTCTTTTCATTGTCTTAAAGTGTCTTTCACAGATCAAAAGTTTTTCATTTTGATTAATGTCAGTTTATCATTTTTTTCCTTTTACGTATTGTGTGTTTGGTGTCACGTCTAAGAACTTTGCTTAACTGAAGATCACGGATTTTTTCCTACATTTCCTTCTAAGAGTTTTATAATTTTCTATTTAGAGTTATGACTTAGCTTTTATATAAGGTGTGACGTTTAGGTTAAGTTTGTTATTTTACATATGAATGTCCAATTGCTTCAACCCCATTTACGCTGTTTTCAAAAATCAAATGATTATATTTATGTGGGTCAAATTCTGGACTATTATGTTTCATTGATTGATGTGTCTATTCTTGGGCAATACTGCATTGTTTTGATTGCTGTAACTTTGTAGCAAGCATTAAAATCAGGCAATGTGACTCCTTCATTATCTGCTTCTTTTACAGAATTATTTTAGCTATTCCTGTTTCTTTGACCTTCCATATACATTTTAAAGTCAGTCTATCTATAAAATATCCTGTTGGGATTTTGATCAGAATTCCTTTGAATCTATAGATCGTTTTGGTGAGAACTGACATCTTTCCTATGTTGAGCCTTTCAGTCCTTGGACATGGTATGTCTTTCCATTTATTTAGGTCTTCTTTTATTTTATCAGCATTTAGCCATTCTCAGCATATGGATCCTGTAAATATTTTGATAGATTTATACCTAAACATTTTAGTTTTTTTTTTGAAACATTTTTTTTTTTTTTTTTTGAGACAGAGTCTCGCTCTGTAGCCCAGGCTGGAGTGCAGTGGCCAGATCTCAGCTCACTGCAAGCTCCGCCTCCCGGGTTCACACCATTCTCCTGCCTCAGCCTCCCGAGTAGCTGGGACTACAGGCGCCCGCCACCTCGCCCGGCTAGTTTTTTGTATTTTTTAGTAGAGACGGGGTTTCACCATGTTAGCCAGGATGGTCTCGATCTCCTGACCTTGTGATCCGCCCGTCTCGGCCTCCCAAAGTGCTGGGATTACAGGCTTGAGCCACCGCGCCCGGCCTTTTTGAAACATTTTAAATGGTACTTTCAAAATTTTGGTTTTCAGTTGTACACTGCTACTGTGTAGAAGTGACTGATTTTTGTGTGTTGACTTTGTATCTTGTATCCTGTGACCTTTAAAAACTAATATATTTTTTTAGGAGCTTTTTTGTAGATTCGTAGGGATTTTCCATACATATAATCACGTCCATTGCAAATAAGGACAGTTTTACTTCTTCCTTTTCAATCTCTATTATTTTTGTTGCCTAATTTCCTCGCTAAAGCTTCTAGTCTAACAGTAGTGGTGAGAGTGGACATCCTTGTCATGTTTCTAATGTTGTAGGGGGCAACATTTAGTCTTTCACCATTAAGTATTACATTAGGTGTAGTAATTTTAGGTGCCCTTTATCAGGTTGAGGAAGTTCCCTACTATTCCTAGTTTGATGATAATTTTTATCATGAATAGATACTGAATTTTGACAAAATACCGTTTCTATGTCAGTTGATATGATCACGTACTTTTTAGTATTTTTTAGTCTTTTTGGCACGATTTGGTGAATTATATTAATTGAATTTCAAACATTGAACTAACCTTGTATTACCAGGACAAAACGCACTTAGTCATAGAGTATTATTCTTTCTATACTGCTACTTTAGATTTGCTAATATTTTCCTGAGGATTTTTGTGTCTGTGTTCATGAGGAATATTGGTCTTTGTTTCCTTCCTTCCTTCCTTCCTTCCTTCCTTCCTTCCTTCCTTCCTTCCTTCCTTCCTTCCTTCCTTCCCTCCTTCCCTCCTTCCTTCCCTCCCTCCCTCCCTCCCTCCCTCCCTCCCTCCTTCCTTCCTTCCTTCTCTCTTTCCCTCCTTGCCTCCCTCCCTCTTCTTCCTGCTTCCTTCTTCTTCCATCATCATCTTCATTTTCCTCTATTTTCTTCTTCTCTTCCTCTTCTTCCTCCCCACTACCCACCTCCTCTAGTTTTGGTATCTGGGTAATGTAGTGATGGACCATTCTGTTTCATTTGTTGATGTGTTTATTCTTTGCCCTCTTCAAATCAAAAATGAGAAATGTTTCCTTCTCTTTTATTTTCTGGACAAGATTGTATAAATATTTGGTAGAATTGGTCACTGAAACTATCTGAGTCTGGAGATTTCTTATTCAGATGATTTTAACTATGAATTTAATTTATTGAATAGGATTATTCAGGTTGTCTTTTTCATCTTGGGTGAGTTTTGGAGTTTGTGGTTTTTGAAGAATATGCCCATTTCATCTAAGTTGTCAAATTTATGTGCACAGAGTTGGTTGGAGTATTCTTTTATAATTTTAATTACTAGAGTTCTAATATCTTCTTTCATTGCTGATATTGTTAACTTTTTTCCTTCTCTCTTTTTATCCATGTCATTCTACCTAGAGGTTTATAAATTGTATTGACTTTTTTGAAACACAAACTTTTGGTTTTATTGATTGTTCTTTTTTTTTTTTGAGACAGAGTCTCACTCTGTCATCCAAGCTGGAGTGCAGTGGCGTATGCTCATGGCTCATTGCAGCCTCGACCTCCTGGGCTCAAGTGATTCTCCCACCTCAGCCTTCCGATTAGCTGGGACTACAGTCTTGCACCACTACATCCCAGGCTGGTCTTGAACTCCTGGGCTCAAGTGACTCCCCCCGCCTTGGCATCCCAAAATGCTGGGATTACAGGCATAAGGCACTGGGCCCTGCCTCTCTATTGTTTTTCTTTTCCATTTCATTGATCTCTGCTCTTTATTATTTCATTTTTTCTGCTTGCCTTGGATTTATTTTGCTCTTATTTTTTGGATTCTTAAGGTGGGAGCTTAGATTGCTAATTTGAGATCATTCTTTTTGCCTAATATAATAATTTCAGGCCGGGTACAGTGGCTCACGCCTGTAATTCCAGCACTTTGGGAAGCCGAGGTGGGTGGATTGCTTGAGGCCAGGAGTTCGAGACCAGCCTGGCCAACATGGCGAAACCCCATCTCTACAAAAAATACAAAAAAAAAACAGAAAACAAAAAACAAAACAAAAAAAACCCCACCAAAAACTGGGCGTAGTGGCAGGCGCCTGTAATCTCCTACTTGGAAGACTGAGGCAGGAGAATCACTTGAACCCGGGAGGCGGATGTTGTAGTGAGGCAACATCCTGCCACTGCACTCCCGTCCTCCAACCTGGGTGACAGAGTGAGACTGTCTTAAAAAAAAAAAAATTTCCTGTTACTGGCATCTTTTTTTGTTGTTGTTCAGTTCAAAATATTTTATAATTTCCTTTGCAAATTCCTGTCTATGAATTTGCCTTTCCAGCCATCCAGAGAATTTGTCATCTGTTTCATATCTTTTTGTTCTTGGTTGTTGTCAAGTACTAAATTGAAATAGAATTCATCTCGTGAAGGATCATAATAGCTTCATTTGTTATGAATAATATGATATGCATTTACACTGATCTATTAAGGATAATACAGCCACTGTATATTGAGTGCTTATTATATCCTAGGCACTACATTGATCACTTTACATGGTCTTATTTTATTAAATTCTCTAATCCTTTCAGTAGGTGCTGTTATTAGTTCCAGTACCAATTGTGAGGAAATTTACACTTTTTTTTTTGAGACAGAGTCTCGCTGTGTCGCCTAGGTTGGAGTGCAGTGGCCCGATCTCGGCTCACTGAAAGCTCCGCCTCCCAGGTTCCCGCCATTCTCCTGCCTCAGCCTCCCGAGTAGCTGAGACTACAGGAGCCTGCCACCACGCCCGGCTAATTTTTTAAATTTTTTTATTTTTAGTAGAGATGGGATTTCACTGTGTTAGCCAGGATGGTCTCGATCTTCTGACCTCGTGATCTGCCCACCTCGGCCTCCCAAAGTGCTGGGATTACAGGCGTGAGCCACTGTGCCTGGCCAGAAATTGACACATATTTTAAGTGATTTGTCCATAGTCACTTGGCCGGTAAATGGTAGAGATGGGATGGAATGTAGACTTGATTCCAACCCCCCTTAACCATTGTACATTTCCTCTAGTTATTTCACTTCTTGCCTTCTCATAAAAATTGTTAGCTTTTTGAGGGCAGATACTGTGTCTTACTTACACTGATCTTCTTTTCCCTACAATACCTGCAACAATGTTAGGCACACAGTAATGGATTGGCTAATGTTTGTGGAACTAAATTCAACAAAATTAACTGATCCAGAAGAGAATCAAAACCATGGTGCTTGCCATATTGCCTCAGATTCTTACCAGCTAAGCAGACTCAGTGTAGCATCCTATACAAAACCAAAAAAGCTTATAGGAAATGTTTGTGACAGTAATAATGGTTATCTTGTGTTCTTTTGTGATGATCAGTCAGATGTGGCCATAAGAGTAGACAGAGGAGAGGGTAAGGAAAAAACAAAGTTTATTATATTCACAGGTCCTAGAGATAGGAGGCCTGGGATACTAGGCAAGGCCACTTGGGAAAGACATTAGGGTGGTGAGGAGGCAGGAGATAGGAGCAAGGAGGAAGTTTTAGGCCACTGCCTTTATTGGGGTTTCCACAGGAAAAGCAAGGCAGGACAGGGTGGATAGTTAAGGATTGGCTAGTTCGAATAATTTCAGCAGGCCTCTAAGCTGTAGGGGTGCACCCTAGTTGCCTGATATCTGGCCCTGGGGCGATTAAGGAAGAGGAATATAGCCTCCTGGGGTGTAAGGGGCAGATAGAGGAGGTCTGGCTTTGGATTGGTTAGTTTGCATATCAAAGGCATGTTTCTGGCCGAGTACTTGCTATCTTCTAAGAATTGGCTGGAGTATGGGGGTGGGGGCAGGCTGTCTCTAGCCAGAAAGGGTTTTAAAGATATCAGAATATCACAATATACAGAAAATAAAATATATGCTGCATATCAAGCAATTCAACTTTCTCTTGTAATGTCATGACTTTTCTTTGCTTCTTGGGAGCACTTCCAGCATGACTAGTGGCACTTCATCTAGATCCCCTGGTGTTACTCAATGATTACAGTATCACACTAAACAGGATGGAAAACATGAGGGAAGGGTCGACCCTTGAACAACATGGGTTTGAGCTATGCAGGTCCACTTAGAAGCAGAGTTTTTCAATAAATATATTGGAAAAAGGTTTGGAGATTTTTGACAATTTGAAAAAATTTGCACGCAAGTCTTATAGTCTAGAAATATTGAAAAAGATTAAGATAAGGTTAAGTATGTCATGAATGAATAAATATATGTAGACACTAGTGTATTTTATAGTTTACTACTCTAAAATATACACAATCTATTATAAGAAGTTAAAATTTATCAAAGCTTATGTACACATTTACAGACTGTACATTGTGCCATCATAATTGAGAGATGCAAACAGATATAAAGATGCAGTATTAAAGCATAACCGCATAAAATGAACTGTAGTACATACTGTACTCCTGTAATAATTTTATAGCCACGTCCTGCGGTGAGCTCAGGTGTTGTGAGTATCCCTTATAATGCCCTGTGCCCCTAATCATCTCTGAATAGGCTGTTCTTTCTCCAGTAAATGGTGGATCCCAATAAAAAGTGATCCTTGTGGTTCTCGCATTTTTCATCATGTTTAGTGCAATACCATAAATGTTGAATAACACCAGAGGACCCATACAAAGTGCACTAGTCATGCTGAAGTGCTCCCAAGAAGCAGAGAAAAGTTAAGACATTACAAGGAAAAGTTGAATTGCTTGATAGATTGAGGTCTGCAGCTGCAGTTGCCCACTATTTTAGATGGACGATTCATCTTGTGAACAGATGATGCAGACTTACGGTATTGATAAATGTAGTACAGTACTCTAAATGTATTTTCTCTTCCTCATGACTTTCTTAATGTTTTCTCTTCTCTGTAAGAATACAATATATAATACATATAACATACAAAATTTGTGTTAATTGATCTCAGTAAGGCTTCTGGTCAACAGTAAGCTATTGGTAGTTAAGTTTTAGAGGAGTTAAAAGTTATAGGCAGGTTTTAGACTGCTCAGGAAGTCAGTGCCCCTAACCTCCACATTGTTCAAAGATCAACTGTATATATAATACAATGACCAATACTCTGAGCTGGCAAGGAGGTTTATAAGTATGACTAACTAAATATAAGTCTGTCCCCAAGCTCTACTTTTTGGTTCTGGCCTTCAGTCTGTCCATCTGCTTTCTCTGGACCTCTTTCTGACACTTTGAATTTTTTAAATAGTTTGTCTCTCATATATTTTTTTTTCTATTTCTTTTTCCATTCCCATCCTTCCTTTCCTCCTTTCCCTCCCTCCCTCCCTTCCTCCCTCCCTTCCTTCCTTCCTTCCTTCCTTCCTTCCTTCCTTCCTTCCTTCCTTCCTTCCTTCCTTCCTTCCTTCCTGGTTCTCAAAATTCAGTTTATGCGAGCTATATATATGCCAGAGGGTGAATTATCTTTAATATATAAAGAAGCCTTACATACTAATAATCACAAACATTTCTAACATGTATTGAACATTTCTATGTGCAAATCATTGGGCTAAGGATTCAAATACATCATCTCATTCAGTCATTAGAGTTTTTATTATAACCATCATCATCTTCTTCATTTCATATCGGAGAAAACCAAAGCTCCAAGTGATTAAGTGATCTGCCCAAGATCAAACACATAATAAGTGACAGAGGCTGAAGTCAAGCTCAGATGTCACCAAGTTTCAAGCTTGTGGTTTTGCCATTGTACTCTGCTTTAAACCTATGGCATGAATGTTACATATGTTCTGTGTGTGTGTATGTGTGTATTCCATCCATCCATCCATCCATCCATCCATCCATCCATCCATCCATCCATCATCCATCCATCATCCATCTTTCCATCTTGAGGCTTTAGGTGAGTTCTTCACCATTTATTTAACAAACATTTTATGTGAGTCTTACTATATGCCACGCACATTTTAATGCATTTTATAAATATAATTCCCTATAACAATCCTATGAGTTGGGTACTATTATGGTTCCTATTGTACAGATGAGGGAACTCCCTCACAGGAGTTTCTAGTGGCCCTATAGCCATTTGCCATACCCAATACAAATTTTTGTGGCAGGCTGCGGGTGGGTATAAAGTTAAAACAAAAGCCTCTGCTTCTGAGTTGGTCAGTCATTTACCTGTAGAGCTGTGCTTTGTCTGTAAAGGACAATGTAGTTGTGTGATCAGGATAGTTGCCACAGAACACACAAGGGGTTTAGGCATGACCTTCCTTGCCCCAATGGCATTCAAGAACTTTTTCCTTCCTGGCCTGCAGTCTGATACATACACACATAGAAACACAGACACACATACACACACACAGAACATATGTAACATTCATGCCATAGGTTTAAAGCAGAGTACAATGGCAAAACCACAAGCTTGAAACTTGGTGACATCTGAGCTTGACTTCAGCCTCTGTCACTTATTATGTGTTTGATCTTGGGCAGATCACTTAATCACTTGGAGCTTTGGTTTTCTCCGATATGAAATGAAGATGATGGTGGTTATAATAAAAACTCTAATGACTGAATGAGATGATGTATTTGAATCCTTAGCCCAATGATTTGCACATAGAAATGTTCAATACATGTTAGAAATGTTTGTGATTATTAGTATGTAAGGCTTCTTTATATATTAAAGATAATTCACCCTCTGGCATATATATAGCTCGCATAAACTGAATTTTGAGAACCCAGAGCAATGCTTGTCTTTATCTAGGGACTTCACTGTTTTGGATCTTTATGTTAGTTTTATCTTCATCTTTGGCCATCCATAGGCCCTTATCAGTTCCATCAACCCCAAGATTTAACTTTTGGTGCCCAAATGTCTAATTGACCCTGTGCAAATGCTAACATTTCGTTTGAGGTCCATAGCAAAGCCTGGCACCAGAATCCAGCTTTTTTGTTTGTTTGTTTGAGATGCAGTCTCGCTTTGTCACCCAGGCCGGAGTGCAATGGCATGATCTCGGCTCACTGCAACCTCTGCCTCCCAGGTTCAAGTGATTCTCCTGCCTCAGCCTCCTGAGTAAGTAGCTGGGACTACAGGCGCCTGCCACCTTGCCCAGCTAATTTTTGTATTTTTAGTAGAGACGGGGTTTCGCCATGTTAGCCAGGCTGCTCTTGAACTCCCTACCTCAAGTGATCCTGCCTCGGCCTCCCAAAGTGCTGGGATTACAGGTGTGAGTCACCACACCCAGCCCAGAATCCAACTTTCATCTGGACTGTTGATGTGATTTTTTTTTTTTTGCTCTCCCAGGGTGAGTTTTTATGTTGTGGCTGTCACATAGGAGGGCCCAGGGGCGGGATTAAGCCAGATTCTACTTCACTGAAGGCCTGGAATGGCTGTTAATAGCTCCTGCTGTAGATACTAAGGCTTGAGCCAGAATTTTTAGTACTCCGTTTGTCAGGTTTGTCAGACACGGGGTGCCACCTTGAATGACACTGCCGAAAAAGGGTTGTGGTAACCTGGCCAGCCCCAGGGAGGCTGGAGTGACATTGCATTGGTGTGCCTCTTCCCTTTTATGGACCAGGTCAAGCCTTATTAATCTGAGGGAGTGTGATGGCCTTGGGTAGCCAAACAGCCTTTTCCACTTTAGTTATCCTTTGAAATCTTATTAAGCCAGGGGCAGGGAATGAAGAAGGAGGTGGAGAGACCCTTGAAACTAAAAGGAAGGAAAGAGGAACATTCTCACCCTCCACCTGAGGTCATACTTTGGCAGGAGGAGGGGACCAGGGGCTTCTATACAAGGCAGCAAGAGAGATGTAAGAGTTTGGGGTCTGCAGTCAGATAAACCTGGTTTTGAACTCTGACTCTACTCTCTTATGTGTAATGTTGACCAGATCACCTCACTTCTCTGAAACGCGTTTCCTTATCAACAAAATGGGAAAAGTAATTGTACCTATCTCAGAAGATTGGTATAAAAATTAAGCAAGAAAGTTCATGTAAAGCAGTTAATCAGATACTTGCCTGGAATATTATTATTTTTCTTCTGGTTCTTGATTAAGGATGGCTGGAATATATTAAGTGCACACCATCACTATTCACAAAGTTTTGGTGACAAAGAACAATAGGAAGAAACAGACTAGGGGAAGTGAAAAGCAGTCTTGGGGTTTCTGTGCCATTCTCCGGGGTCTTCTTGTAACATCTTTTAGTCTTTCTCCCTTCCCTTCTTCCCTCCCTCCCTCCCCTCCCCTCCCCTCCCCTCCCCTCCCCTCGTCTTGCTCTCTCACCCAGGCTGTAGTGCAGTGGCATGATCTTGGTTCACTGCAACCTCCACCTCCTGAGTTAAAGCAATTCTTGTGCCTCAGCCTCCCGAGTAGCCAGGATTACAGGCACCTGCCACCATGCCTGGCTAATTTTTATATTTTTAGTAGAGATGGGGTTTTGCCATATTGGCTAGGGTGGTCTTGAACTCCCGACCTCAGCTGATCCGCCAGCCTCTGCCTCCCAAAGTGCTGGGATTATAGGCATGAGCCACTGCACCCAGCCACATCTCTTAGTCTTACAAACACATCTGTGAGTGCCAAGAGAAGAGCTGAAGTTCTAGGGAGTCTTCAACATGTGGACTGTTTTCCCAGCCAGGGCATAGGAGGTATGCTGTGTTAGCGTGTGTGTGTGTGTGTGTGTGTGTGTGTGTGTGTGTGTGTGTGTGTGTGTATGTGAGAGAGCGAGAGCGAGAGAGAGAGAGAGAGAGAGAGAGAGATTGATATCGACCTGCAGCTAGTGTTGAGGTCTAAGAGGCATGTTGCCTCTGTGGTGGTTGTCCATAACCCATCAAATCAATGTTTCTTCAAGAGGAACAGACTGTCATTCTTTTCATCTCTCTTAGTAGTAAAGAACCATTTTCCTTTAATAATGAAGGAAGCTACTTAAATCCATCCCCAGAGCCCTCACAAGCAGGGTTTGTTCCTGAGTTAATTGTGCTTGACTTATGAAGGGTTTCTAATATGCATGTACTTTAACAAGTCTGGCATTGGGATTGGGAAACAGTATCATTAACCAGTGCTGGAGACCAGTGGTTTTCTTCTTATTTTTTCTTTTTTTGTTTTGCTTTTAAGTCACAGAGCCCAATATGTAAATGAAAGCCTGGAAGGCTGCTCACTTTTGCTCCTGAGGGCATTTCTAAGAAAGTGGGGAAATACAGTTTGCAAAACACTGCAGTTGGCTTCCTGGGTTGTAGCAATATTTTTCTGTCTAGGTCTCTGTTTGGGGAAAAGGATTATACATGACAGTGTAAATAAGCAGCCATGTTATAATAAATAGGTTTCTACTGTAATAACAGAACACTTACCTCCCGTAGTTCCCCTTTTCTAATGCCGCCCAAGCTGTAGCAGTTGAAGCTGTTGATTGGGACTGACTGAATGTTTAGGGAGCACAGAGCTCATTATGTAATAAATTGTTGTAACCAAAGCATGTTCAGGAGGTGTTCGGGGGATTCTGAGCCAGTGATGGTGCTCTTCAGAACATTTCAGTTAATACAAAATATGCCACTTTTAATTTATTTTGTGCAAACTCTAGTGCCATTTTCCACAGAGAGCAACTTGTATACATAGTTCTCTTCCATATGGCGTGGCTTAACGTGACATGTCTTTTTTCTCCCTTTGTATCAGGGACTGAGTATGACCTGAACTTTATCTTTCTCTCCCACTAGGCTACAGATGCACATGTTGAATGGAGCTCTTCTGGCATTGCTCTTTCCTGTGGTAAACACTCGGCTGGTAAGTAGCCCCTTCTGGAAATGTACCAGCAACATCCAAAGCAGTACTTGTCCATATGCCCATGTGATTTTTAAAATATACATATAGCTGGCTGGGCGCGGTGGCTCACGCCTGTAATCCCAGCACTTTGGGTGGCCGAGACGGGCGGATCACTTGGGGTCAGGAGTTTGAGACCAGTCTGGCCAACATGGTGAAGCCCCATCTCTACTAAAAATACAAAAATTAGCCAGGCATGGTGGTGTTTGCCTGCAATCCCAGCTACTCGGGAGGCTAAGGCAGAAGAATCACTTGAACCCGGGAGGCAGAGGTTGCAGTGAGTCAACGCTGTGCCACTGCAGTCCAGCCTGGGCGACCGAGTGAGATTTGGTCTCAAAAAAATAAAAAAGTAAAATAACCAGGGCAGACCAAAGAAACCTATACAAACTCTTTGAGAGGTTTAATGGAAAGAAAGGAGCTTTCAGGTGTCCTAAGATTCAGCCACACTGGCCTTGAGTAATTTGCTGTGGGAGCCTCATAGCCTGTATAGTTCTCCAAGGACTTCCTAGGGCAAGAATTAGATTCCTTCCCCATTCACCCAAACCCATGGGCCAGTCTGGACCAAACAGCCCCTAGTGGCTAGCAGGGAGAATCCCATGGTCGCAGCAGCAGGCTGGGTGATAAACCAGCCCAGAAAGAAGCAGGAGCTACAATGCTGGGCTGGCAGAGCTGTGTCCTCAGAATCCCAAATGTGGGACTGTGGAGGGATTAGCAGGTCACATTGAGAAGCTCAGAAAAAGAAATCACTTGTAAAATTATTACTACTGCTTTCTGACTTAAATTTGCCTTAAACATTAAGATCATAGTTTAAATCTTTAATTGATAATCCTCAGTTTTGGATAGCATTTTACAGTGTACAAGGCTTTTCGCATAACAGTGTTTGAGGTAGACAGGGCAAGAATTATGGCCTCTTGTTTTACAGAGGAAGAAAATTTTTCTCAGGGAGTAAAATTCCAAGTGGCAGTTAGGATTGGAGCCTAAGCCTCTTGATCCTAAAACCACAGCTATGCTTTGCTCCCTCTCCACAAATATTCCTGTCATCTCCTCCCCACAAATATTCATGTATACCTTTATGATAGTTACAATTTTCTTTTTTTTTTTTTTTTAATTTATTTATTTTTTTTTGGAGACGGAGTCTCGCTCTGTCACCCAGGCTGGAGTGCAGTGGCCGGATCTCAGCTCACTGCAAGCTCCGCCTCCCGGGTCTACGCCATTCTCCTGCCTCAGCCTCCCGAGTAGCTGGGACTACAGGCGCCCGCCACCTCGCCCGGCTAGTTTTTTGTATTTTTTAGTAGAGACGGGGTTTCACTGTGTTAGCCAGGATGGTCTCGATCTCCTGACCTCGTGATCCGCCCATCTCGGCCTCCCAAAGTGCTGGGATTACAGGCTTGAGCCACCGCGCCCGGCCGATAGTTACAATTTTCAAGATGCATGTCATATATCAGTAGAAGTTAACAGAGAAAGCATTCATCTAAAGCAGCAATTTTGAACCCTAATATGTTCCAGGCTCACCTAATTAGCTTGATTTAATCATTTCACAATGCAAACATATATCAAAACATCATACTGTATGTACTTTATAAGTACCCACAATTATTCGTCAGTTAGAAATAAAATTAAAAACAAACACTGATGCCCTGCCCCGCCCTTGGAGAGGATGAGTTCATGATCTGTGATGAAGCCTGAGCATTGTGTTTTGAAAAGTTCCCCAGGTGATTCTAGCATGGAGTGGGAGTTGAGAACCCCTGATTTCATGCAATGATTCTGAAATGTAACATTCATAGCAGTCAACTGAAGGGCTTGTCAAACATGAGGCTTGTCAGGCTCCATCCCCAGAAGGTCTGATTGGGAGAGTCTGCAAGTAATGGCAGGGACTGAATGTTTGTAACAAGTCCCCAAGTGATGCCGATGCAGGGGGTCCTTAGACCACTCTTGAAGAATCACTGTCCCGGGTGTTCATAATTCACAGTTACTCCAAGTGTGTAACTCAAAGTATGGTCCTAGGATCAGCATCACATGGGTGTTGCTTGTTAGACATGCAGAATTTCAGGGGCCACCTGCAGACACCTGCATCAGAATTTACATTTTAGCAGGACTCCCAAGGTAGCTTATATGGACTAGATCTTTTCTGCCAAGGACCCCAAAGCATCTTACAGATAAAGCATTTGAGCTTTTGATGGAGGGTAACGTCTGTGTTGGGGAGTGCAGGGGGCACAGCCTCTGTCTTAATAGGGTGCACTTGGTTCAACATTCCCCTGTGAGCTGGGATCAGTAGGCACAGGCCACTGACACAGGCACTGTTGCCCTGCCTTCTACATCTCCCATGGTCTGTGACTTGCCTGACTTCACCTGGTGAACTGTAGAATCAGAACTCCTGCCTTGGTCTCAGAGGTAGAGGGGATAATTTCAAAGAATGGTAAAAATAAACCAAATTGAAAAACAACAGTTAACAAAAAACAGCGAATTTCCCATACCACAGCTTAAGTCCTTCCTGCCTCAGGGAAGTGGAACAGGGTTGGAGCAGAAGTTACTTCCTGCCTGTGGAGGTAACCTGCTAGGGCAGAAAAATAGATCCAATGCTATCTTACCATCTTTCTGCTCCCCCTTGTACCTGTTTTCTCAGGAGACTGAGAGGTCAGGCAGATAGAGAGCTGCTTTCTCAAATTTCAGCAGCTCTGTCAGATCCCAGAAAAGGAAGGTGCATCAGAAAATCTCCCCCTAGGCTAATAGAGTTAATGATCCTGAATTGGAGTGTTTCCAGCCCACAATTCTGGCCAAACAGCACCTGCTGAGGTGGATAGATATAGTTCCTCTAGACAGGCCGCCTTCAGCTCTCTTTCTAGTAGGACCTTTCCCCCAATGAAGACCAAATAACCTTCTTGCAAAGCCATTGAATGTAAACAGAAATTTTGATTCTCACTGTAGAAGCATGAGAATGAGGGCCCCAAAATGCTCCATTACGTACCGAAATCAGTTAGAAAGCTGGTGGTGAAGTTTTCATTCAGTCAGTATTGTTACACAAAAGGTACATATCTCCCTAGGTCTGCTGAAGTAGCCTTAGTCCCTTTATCAATAACAGTAGCAGTTGCTGGGTGCAGTGGCTCACACCTGTGGTCCCAGCTACTCAGGAGGCTGAGGTGGGAGGATCACTTGAGGCCAGGAGTTTGAGACCAACCTGAGCAACACAGTGAGAACTCATCTCTTAAAAAAAAAAAAAAAAAAAAAAAAGAATCGGCTGAGCCTGGTGGCTCATGCCTGTAATCCCAGCACTTTGGGAGGCTGAGGCAGGCAGATCACGAGGTCAGGAGATCGAGGGCAGCGTGGTGAAACCCCGTGTGTACTAAAAATACAAAAATTAGCTGGGCGTGGCAGCGTGCACCTATAATCCCAACTACTTGGGAGGTGGAGGCAGGAGAATTGCTTGAACCCAGGAGGTGGAGATTGCAGTGAGCCGAGATCGCGCTCCAGCGTGGCGACAGAACGAGACTCCGCCTCCAAATAAATAAATAAATCAGTAAATAGAAATTAACTGGACATGGTGGTGCAAGCCTGTAGTCCAGGCTGCTTGAGACTTCCTCCCTCCCTCCTGAGGTGGGAGGGTCGCTTGAACCTAGGAGTTCAAGGCTGTAGTGATTTATGATCATGTCACTGCACTCCAGCCTAGGCAACAGAGTGAGACCCCATCTTTAAAAAAATAAAAAGTAACAGTAGCAGCACTATCAGCTGCTGATTCTTGAGTGCTTGCTATGTGCCACTGTTCTAAGTGCTTTACATGGCTTAATTTATTTAATTATTGCAATAAACTTATGAGGCAAGGTACTGTTACTATTCCCAAGATCAAAGTGCCAGCAAGGTTAGTTTCTTCTGAGGCCTCTCTGGCTTGCAGATGGCCACCTTCATGCTGCCTCTTCTCATGGTCCTTTCTCTACACACACATCCCTAGTGTCTCTTGTTTAGCCAAATTTCCTCTTCTAAGGACACACATCTGATTGCATAGAGCCCACTCTGATGGCCTCCTTTGAACCTCATCACCTCTTTGAAGGCCCTATCTGCAAATACTGTACAGTCACATTCTGAAGTACTAAGAGTTAGGGCTCCAACGTACAAATTTTGGGGGGACACAATTCAGCTCATAGCACCCATACTACCCTATATAGAAACCACTGTTTCTTCCCCCAACCCTGCTTTCCTTCCTCCCTCCTTTTCCCCCATGTCATAGCAGATGTGCTGGTATATCTGTTACATTAACAGCTAATACTTTCCAAATAAATGTGAGGCTGTAGTCAACTAACTTACCAAAAATGTTCAAGTAACCTTTCTTGACATTGAAACTTCTTTGTTGGGCTGTCTCTTTAACTAGTGATTCCAGTCAATCTGGTCAATCTTTGTGCTCTTTTTCTAAAGAAAAGAACTTAGAAAAGCTGGGGATATCTCCATTTGCCTATGTATTTGCAATTGGGTTAGGTCTGGTTCTTTTAGATGATTGGGACCTCTCTTGGACTACTCTGGCTTTAGGGAGTTTTGCCTTGCAGCCCCTTAGTTGAGCTCAGATTGACTTCACATGAGACACATGAAGATTGGCAACTCTTTCTTAAACCTGATGATCCAATTAGGCAGGAAGACAGCTTTTGACTTTTTCCTTCTTGGCCCTTTATCTTTTTAATTATTTTATTTTGTTGCTCATTAGCAGTAATGAGGAAGCAAGAAAAATAAAATGAACTGATCATTGTGTGTACCGGTACCATAGATATACATATACTCACATACACAAAGACAGAGTGAGAGGGCGTTCAAAGTAGTTGCCACAGTCAGCTAAAGGATGTGGGGTCCTCAGTGAATTTCTAGTGCTCTGCTCTGCCCTGTGACTTACTGGCACCGGGATTTGCAAATCAGCTAGAGAATGCCTAGGCTTCAGTTTCTCTGCGTTCTCCATCTTCAAAGCTGAACCCTAAAAGAAGGACTGTGTATTCCAGTGACCCATATTACAAGTAAGTGCTCTTTACACCTAGGATTCTGGAAAAAGGGGGGGGGGGTGGGCGCTTTCTGGATTCAGGTGAATTATATTAAAGGGTGATTTCCAGTGATACGCCCTTTTGTTTCTTGGAGGGAAGGAGGGGAAGTACATCATGAACCTATTGATTATTAGATTAGCAGGGAGCTCAAAGCTTGTCTGATGTAATCTTATCTTCCAGAGGGTGAATTTAGGAGGATAAATGACTGGTTTAAGTAGTCAAGGTGGGTGCTCCCAGAACCCATATCTCTTGACTGAGACTTCAGAGTTATTTTTCTATTCCATGAATGAAATTCAGGGAGAGTTTGTGTGCTGGTGATAGAGCCTCTTCCTAGATAAATGCACTTACACACAATTTTGCAGACAATTTCAGGAGGGACACAGACTACCACTTCCTCTCCTAGCCCCTCTCCCCTCTGTAAGCCCACCTATGGATCCCATGTTAATGTCTTCCTGCCTAGGCTATAAATAGTTCATAGCTTAGGGAATAGATGTGCTGTCTAGTTTGTGAGTTCCTTGTTATAGCCACTGGCCATTTGTCCTGATGGTGATGCTGGGTTCCTTATCTATACCCATGACTTTGCAAAGAATATCATCCAACCAGGCGCGGTGGCTCACGCCTGTAATCTCAGCACTTTGGGAGGCTGAGGTGGGCGGATCACGAGGTCAGAAGTACAAGACCATCCTGGCTAGCATGGTGAAACCCCGTCTCTACTAAAAATACAAAAAATTAGCTGGGCGCGGTGGCGGGCCCCTGTAGTCCCAGCTACTCGGGAGGCTGAGGCAGGAGAATGGTGTGACCTGGGACGCAGAGCTTGCAGTGAGCCGAGATCACGCCACTGCACTCCAGCTTGGGCAACAGAGCGAGACTCTGACTCAAAAAAAAAAAAAAAAAAATCTCATCCAATCCAGGATAAACCACTTTCAGGAAATTAAAGCCAAGAGGTGGAAGCTAAGTAGGGTGTCTACGGAACAGATTAGATTTTCAGTTACGGTACTCACGTGCAAAGCTAGTGATCTGGCCCTGAAATGAGACACTGGGCCCATGCTGCAACCTCAGCGCTCTGCTTTTCGCCCTGTAACCCCCATGAGAGTTTCTTCTGAATGCAGAATGTTCTTAGCAAGGGAGACTGGATACAGAAAAGAAAGTTAAGATACTATATCAGCCCTCTTCCCAGACCAAAAACGCTAGCCTGGCCTGCATTTGTGTTTGTACCCATCTGTCTTCTACTAGAAGAAGCATGATAATTATTCTTTTCATCAAGCTCCTTTCTTCTTCAGGGCCTAAAGCCTTAAGCACATTATTATCTTATTATCAAACTTGCCCATTATTATATATCCTAGTTGATCTATTATGTTAGTTAGGTCCTTTTTACCCTCTTTACTACCACTCTCCTTTTGCCTAGTTCTTTTTGCTCTGTTGGATAGGATGGTTCTTTTGAATATTCCTAATCTTCAGACTGAGTGGAAGAAGATAGTAATGATTCTGTCATTACTGGGTGTCTATCCTCCATTCACAAACATTGTATCGATGTTCTTGGGATGCAGCTTTTCCACTGACGCACCTTGTACCCATGTGTGCTGCTGGAAAAACTTTGTTGTCGCCGATGCAAATAAGCTTGAAAATCTCACTCTTTGCTAATTGGCATATCGAAATGTGCTAGTTGACCTAGAAAAGTTATTTCTGTGACTGGCAAATTGGGCTATTTTGAAAAGTGATAGTTTGGATTTTGGACCTGAACTGAGGACAGAATATCCCTTTATTATCCTGAGGGTTCTTAAAGTGTACAAAGCTTGGTTTCAAAAGGGGTATTAATTTTCTAAAGAACTGAGTGAGGCAAAATAGTGCCTCAACCTTCTGCAAAGGCCAGTGTGTTTCTGATCAGATGAATGCATTGTGTCTGAGGATGTGGGGGGTATTGAGATGAGTTTGGGATTCCTGGTCCAAACCAAATTCTAGGGACTATCCTAGAATATGTCAACTTACTAGCTTTATTTTAAGACTAAGCTTTGAGGGTCTTAAATCCTTGATGAATCCAGCCTAGATCACACCAGTCAATCCACAGATTTTTATTGAGCACTTTCCTGTGTTAAGTATTGTGCCATGTGCTGCAGAAGATACAAAAACAACCAGTGTACATTCCTGGTCCTCCAAGAACTTGCAGTTTAGTTAGAAAGATAAGGTATAAATGCCTGAAAAGTTATGGCAGTATTAAAGTTGAGAACATGAAAAAGGAAAAATCACGGTTGGGCATGGTGGCTCATACCTGTAATCCCAACATTTTGGGAGGTCAAGGCAGGATGATTGCTTGAGCCCAGGAGTTTGAGAACAGCCTGAGCAACATATAAGACCCTGTCTCTACAAAAAATAAAAAATTAGCTGGGCGTGGTGGCACATGTTTATAATCCAACCTACTTGAGACTCAAGGCTGAGGTGGGAAGATGGCTTGAGCCCAGGAGGTCGAGGTAGCGGTGAGCTATGGCCCACAACACTGCACTTCAGTCTGGGTGATAGAGCAAGACCCTGTCACAAATAAAAAAACAAAAAGTACGAGGCATTCAGGCTTGACTGCTAAATTGCAGTTGCTCTATGCTTCAAGAAATGGAAAAAAGATTAATACTAGCATTTACTGAGCCCATACTATTTTCCAGGTAATTTACATATATATTATTCAGTTCTCGTAAGAACCCCATTTTACATATGAGGAAACTGAGGTTTAGATCAGATTAAACGACTTGCTCAGAGTTACATCATTTGTAAGTGCTAAAGCTAAACCTGTGTACTTTGTACCTTAATACACAGCCTCCTGGAGTAAGTGGTCTGGAAAGGCTTCATGAAGAAAGAAAGCCTGAGCCAAGCCTTGAAGGATGGTTAGAATGTGCATGCAAATTGCATAGGAAGGAGGCTGTTCAAGCTAAGGGAACACATGGCCGTGGAGGCAGAAAATAGTCAACCAAGTATTGAGATTCTGAAGAGCAGGGTGGGAGTCACGGATTCCAGTTGTACACAGAGACATTACCACTTATCTGTAAATCACGAGAAGACGCTGTTTCTGTCATGTCTCTTAACCCTTACAGTATTTAGATTTTGTGTACATTTCCTATCTTTTCAACCTCCACAAATAATAATTTCTTATATGTGGATGGGACTTTGGAATCAGAATAGCTCTTTTACACATATCTCACCCTAGTGTAGTTGTTAAGGGGATTGGCTCAGGAATCAGATTCTCTAGGTTCATGTTCTGGCTGGGCCACTCTCTTGTGGGGTGTGTGTGTGTGCGTGTGTGTGTTTAGGGGGGGCAGGGGTGGGAGAGAAAACAAGGAGAACAAACTTGGGCAAGTTACTTATCCTCTGTGGGCCTCAGTTCTCTCATCTATAAAATGGGGGTGATAATAGTGCCTATTTCATAAAGCTGTTGTGAGAATTAAGTTAGTTAATGTGTGTAAAGCAAATAGCATTGCACCGTTAGCCATTATTAGTCTTTGATCCTCACCAGAACCCTGTGAAGTGTGTATTAGCATGTCCATTTTACAGACTGAGCCTTAGAAAGTTTAAGTAACCTGTACGGAGGGGCACACAGGAAGTGCCAGAACTAGCATGGAAACTTTGGTCTTTCTGATACCAAAGGTCATCGTACCAAAGGAAGGTTTGGTCTTCTTCTTTCCTAGTTATTGAGATTGATTTTTAAGTATTCAGCTATATGACTGCCTTTTGGTAAATTTTATACAGTATCTATTAGCAATTTGGGGGCTCAATTTTACTTTTAGGATTTTTTTGTTACAAAAATAGTAGATGCCCATGACTATAGTAACAATAATATATGGTAAATTTCTTTTTTCTAATTTTGCATTTATTTTTATTAAAATTGTATTTCTTCCTTATCTAAATACTGATTTATGTCTTTTCAGTCTTTCCTCTTTTTTTTTTTATTATTATAAGTTCTAGGGTACATGTGCATAACGTGCAGGTTTGTTACATATGCATACTTGTGCCATGTTGGTGTGCTGCACCCATCAACTCGTCAGCACCCATCAACTCATTTCAAAGTAGCTAGAAGAGAGGACTTGAAATGTTTCTAACACATAGAAATGACAAATACTCAAGGGGATAGATACCCCAAATACCCTGACTTGATAATTGCACATTGTATGCATTCAATAAATACTCAGATGTACCCCATACATCTCTAAAATATTATGTATCCATAAAAGGAAAAAGATTTTTTTTAAAATGAGATATGTGAAATATAATGAATTATTTCAGATAAGTTCTAGGAAAAAAAATAATACATGGTCATTGAAAAGTAACTTAGAGGACTATAAAGAAAAAGCTAATCATTTTACTAGCTTTCAGTCCTGTTGCCTCAAGGGTAAATTGTGTTAAAAATATCTTTTTACACTTATCCTTTGCTTGTACATGCAGATAAAGATTTTCATATTTCTAGGATTGTTGGTTTATTTGGGTTCCAGCTTCTTACACACTTGGAATTCTACTATAAATACTACTCCAGTGTATTTCTTTCTCTCTCTTTTTTTTTTTTTTTTTTTTGATGTCTCATTCTGCCACCCAGGCTGGAGTGCAGTGGTGTGATCTCGGCTCACTGCAACCTTTGCCTGTCAGGTTCAAGCAATTCTCCTGTCTCAGCCTCCCAAGTAGCTGGGATCACAGGCATGTGCCACCATGCCCGGCTAATTTTTGTATTTTAATCAGAGGTGGGGTCTTACCATGTTGGCCAAGCTGGTCTTGGACTCCTGACCTCAAATGATCCACCTGCTTTGGCCTCCCAAAGTGCTGTGATTATAGGCGTGAGCCACCACGCCTGGCCCAGTATATTTCTTTGTTTAACTTAAACACTAGATAATCAGTAATCTCTTCAGGCATGGACATAACTCATTTCATCCATAGTTTGGTTGGACTGTATATTCATATATTCCGCCTATTCTCTGTGGGTAAGGACAATATCTTTTTTCTTTCAAGTGAGCAGTTTAATAGGATAAAAATATTGAGGACCACTGAACTACTTCAAACCCCTCATGTTACACAAAAAATAGACACAGAGAGGTTTGTTCCAGGGTCCACTGTTAGATAATGGTAAGCTGAAGTACAGACTTAGAATTCCCATTTGTTTACTTCAAATCCAGGACTCTTTTCTGCTTTGCCATTCTCATTCTTCCTGAGTTCTGAAGACCATAGTTTCCACAGAGTACATGTGCAAGTGGATTATGCCTGGACACCAAATTCCAAATGTTCGAGTACACATCATTTCAGTACACACACATGTGGCTGGTGTCCTTTCCAACCTTTGCCAAAGTACCCCCTCACTTTATGAGGTAAAATCTGTAATGACGTCAAAGTCTAATGAACCAAGCAGTGGATTGTAGAGCATGGATGGAGATCAATAATAAATACTTCAAAGTTCAAAAATGGCAACATTTGATTCATTTTGAATTGACTTGTAGAAAGCCCCATTGGAGCTGAGGACAAGTGTTTTTTGTTTTGTCGCTGACCCCCACATAGCCTGGTACTTAGCGCATGGTAGGTATCTACAGATAGAATAAATGAATTCATCAGCCAACCGGAACTTCTATGTTGCTTAGGGAAATTCTGGGGATCCCTCTCACATATGTCCTGGGATCTTGGGTGCGAAGACAGAGGGGTGATAGATAATATTTTGTTCCAGGAGAATTATTTTTTTCAACCACCTAAAATAATGCCATTTTCTTGATTACAACAAGAGACATATTTACTGTTGAAAATTTGTGAAATATAGAAAAGTATAAATTTAAAAATAATCATCACTAATGCAAAGGTGATTATTTTTCTGGACATCGAAAAACAAAAAGGAGGAGGCTTTGTGCCTTTGTCTTTATACACTTATGTATCATTTCTTTACAGAAGTAATATATGTTCAAAACAGAAAAAAATAGAGGCCAGGTGCAGTGGCTCCCACCTGTAATCCCAGCACTTTGGGAGGGCAAGGTAGGAGGACTTAAGCACAGGAGTTTGAAACAAGCCTGGGCAACATAAGGAGACGCCATTTCTTGAAGAAAGGAAGGAAGGGAGGGGAGGGGAAGGAAAAATAGAATAAAACAAATCATTGAGCAGTAACAGCTGTTAACATTGTTTGTTACATATTCTGGAAGTCTCTTTGTCTCTGCATAGATGTTAAGAGTTTATAGTGTAGTGGTCAGAAGTACCAATCCTGGAACCAGCTGGTCTGTGGTTTTATGGCTGGCTCTTCTGCCTGTAGCTGTGTGACCTTGAGTAAGATACCTAACCTTGCTGACCTCATTTTCTTATCTGTGCAATGGTGCTTGGTTGAACGGAGATGATGTGTGGTAAGCACTTAGCCCAGTGCCTGGCACATAGGAAGTGACCAATAAGTGTCAGATGCTGTTGTTTTTACTACTATTACTAATATTATCCTAAACACTGAGGAGGTACATGCCCTTGTTGATGTTAGTCTTGAGAGCTTTGGCCCCAGCTCCCTGAGCTTTTCAGTGCTGGTAATGTGAAGGGGGCTTTGTTTCTGCATTAGCCTTGCTGAGTGAGATTAAAATTCCCAGGCAGGCTTTCCTATCCACATTGACTAACACTGCCTTTGTTTTTCACATTTGTTTCATTGACAGCCTGTTTGATTAGGGAACTGGCCAATCTGCTTTTCTCCCTCCTGACAGGTGAATTGGGCCCACTCCTTTATGGGTTTTCAAATAAAATGTCCAGGCCTTTTAGGTTTGTCAGTAGGCCCAAGCCCTTCAGCCCATTTAGGGAGTGTCTGCTTTGGAGTATGTACCTAGAAGTAGAATTGCTGGGTCAAATGATAACTCAGTGTTTAACCTTTAGAGTAACTGCCAGACTATTTTCCAAAGTGGCTATACCATTTTATATGTCCATGAGCAATTAATGAGCATTCCAGGTTCTCAGCATCCTCACTACCACTTGTTATTGTGTCTTTTTTTATTATAGCCATTCTAGAGAGTATGATGTGGTAGAGGTTGAGTATCTGTTATCCAAAATGCTTACAACTAGAAGTGTTTCAGATGTTGGAATGCTGCACTTTATACTTACCAGTTGAGCATCCCTAGTCTGAAAATCTGAAGTGCTTGAATGAGCATTCTTTTGAGCATCACTTCAGTACTCAAAAAGTTTTGTATTCAGGAACATTTCAGATTTCGGATTTTTGAATGGTATTTCTCTGATAACTAATGATGTTGAACACTTTTTCATGTACTTATTAGCCATTATATGTCTTTTTGGAGAAGTATCTTTTCAAATCCTTTCCCAAGTTTTAATTGGGTTGTTTTCATCGTTCAGTTATAAGTGTTCTTTCTGGATATTAGACCCTTATCTGATATATAATTTGAAGTATTTTTCTCCCATTCTGTGGGTTATCATTGCATTTGCTTGATTGTATCCTTTGAGGCACAAAATATTTTAATTTTGATAAAGTCTCATTTCTCTATTTTTGATTTGGCTGCTTGTGCTTTTGGTATCATATCTAAGGAACTGTTGCCTAGTCCAAGATCATGAAGATGTATGACTGTTTTCTTCTAAGAGTTGCATAGTGTTGGCTCTTACATGTAGGTCTATGATCCATTTTGAGTAAATCTTTACGTGTAGTGTGAGGAGGGGGTCCAAATTCATTTTTTTTTCATGTGGATATCCAGTTGTCCCAGCACCATTTGTGGAAAAGACTCTTCTATCCATCCCCATTGAAATATCTTGGTATCCTTTTTAAAAATCAATGAAAAATAAATGTGAAGGTTTATTTTTAGACCCTCAGTTCTGTCTCATTTCTCTATATGTCTATCCATATGCCAGCACCACACTGTCTTGATTGCTATAGCTTTGTAGAAAGCTTTGAAACTGAGTGTGCTTTGTAACAAGATCTTCTGGGGATTAGTGTGTGTGTGTGAAAGTTGAAAAGGGCTGGAAAGCAAAGTTGAGAGAAAGCAAAATGAGCAATATAGTGTTGAGATGATAAGGCCCAGGGGAATTGACTAGCCTAAGGCCACATAGCCAGTGAGTGGCAGATCTTGGATCAGCACTCAGGTCTTCTGACTTCCACATCAGTGCTCTTTCCACCTCCCCTGTTGCATAACTACTGAATGAGATGCCTTTGGTTAATGGACACTCTGAGCAAGAGACTTCAGGGTTATTTAAGCAACTGAACTTTGCTCAGACCCTCATCTGTAAAACAGAAATATTACCTCCATCACTGGCTGGGCCTGGTGGTTCATGCCTGTAACTGCAACACTTTGGGAGGCTCAGGAGGAAGGATCACTTGAGCCGAAGTGTTAAGACCAAAGTGAGATCCTGTCTGTACAAAAAATAAAATAAAATAATTAGCCAGGCATGGTGGCATGTGCCTGTAGTCCCAGCTAGTCATAAGGCTGATGTGGGAGGGTCAGTTGAGCCCAGGAGTTTGAGACCAGACTGGCCAACATAGTGAGACTGGTCTCTACCAAAAAATTTTTTTTTTTAATTAGCCAGGCATGGTGGTATGTGTCTGTAGTCTCACCTACTTGGGAGGCTGAGACAGGAGGATCATTTGAGCCTAACAGTTCAAGGTTGCCATGAGCCAGGATCATGCTATACACTCCAGTGTGGGTGACAGAGTGAGACCCTGTAATAAGAAATGGAAGGCAGGCAGGCAGGCAGGCAGGCAGGCAGGCAGGCTGGAGAGAAAGAGGGAAGCAGGGAGGGAGGGAGAGAGGTACATCATGGTTATTAAGAGGATTCAGTGAAATAATCCTTTGTTGGGTGCCAACTGGCAAGATGAATGCAGTTTTCCATTGCATTAAAAGAATTGGGGGGTAGGCAGAGCTCCCTCTGAGGCCCATCTCTTACCTCAACAGGTGGCCTGCCAACCTCCCCTTAGGTCCCACACACCTAGGACCTTGAGTGGAGTGCACTGAGACTTTAGGGCAAACTGAGGGTTTCTTTAGAAAGTCCAAGGGAAGAGTGATCATTCTGGGTCCCAGCACTGCATGGGTGCCGGTTGAGGAAGCTTTGGTGGTAGGATCAGGCCAGAGGAGCTAACACAGGAAAGAAGTTTGGGGTGGAAAAACTGTGTAAGCTAGGAGGTCCTATGATGTAGTGGATAAGAACAGGAGTGTATGTGTATAATTTTATATTGTAGAAAATTGAAAATATACACAAAAGTAGAAAAAATGTTCCCTAATGCATCTGTCACCTAGTTTCAATGATTGTCACCACATAGCCCATCTTTTTTTTTTTTTTTTTTAACAATACACTTCACTCCACCGCAAATCCACTCCACCCCCAACACAAACACCTATCCCTGGATTATTTGGAAGAAAATCTCATGTAATTTTAACTGTAAATATTTCATTTTGCATCTCTAAAATGTAAAGACACAGTAAAAAAAAAAAAACACATTACAATACCATTATCATACCTATAATAACTAGCAATAATTCCTTAATATCATCAAAGACACCTAGTCAGCAGAGCACAGGCTTTTAATCTAGCCAAATCACTGTTCCAGTCTTCCTTCTACAGCGTCAATAGCCTGTCTCAGAGCCTGTTTTACATTGTAAAATGAGGATGGTCGTAACAATTCCTGAATCTTTAATAAGGTGATGCATGTAAAGTACTTACCACAATGTCTGATACAAAGTAGTAAGTGCTCAATAAAGGTTAGCTAAGATTATTTATTAATAATAGTAGAAAATATTTGAGTTGCTCTTAAGGTGCTTTTGAGTATAGCTTTGACTTAGAATCAAGAGGCAGATTTGGAGCCCAGTGAAATGATTGTTGCGGGGAGGAATAACGACAAAAGCGAAACAAACAAAAAAACTTCCAAAGTGGCTGAAAAGACAGCACTAGTATAAATTGGGAAGTGGAGCTGGAGATGATGGTGTCCTGGTAATTTTCTTCCACTGTATGTAGTTTGTTCCCCCTGCAATTCCCCTGGAGGAGAGAGGAGAACTGGCTCGGGTGGGGGTTGCAAATACTAGAAAGTATTCTGGGCAAGAAGGGGCACTGCAATTCAAGGGCTGGGGGCCTGCAGAGTCCTGGCTCAGGAGATGAAGTCTCAGGTTCCCTGGGCTCATGGGCCTAAAGCCCCACATTGTGGGGAATGGTCTGAGTGACTCTGTTTCTGTGCATAGAGTCTGGAGGCATGAGGCAGGCTCCATCGTGTTAGAAACGTTCCCCTTGCTCAGGAATGGCCTTGCTCTCTGCTGCCAGTTCCAGGCATCAGCTGAAAGCTTTTTAATAAAAATGGAACCCAAAGGAGATGTGATAAGGTATCTGATTTTAACCTGAAGTGAGAGAACACCAGATGTTTCATTCTGTCTGAGGGTTTGAGAGAGGAAAAGCAATTAGCAGCTGCTACTGATTTAGCGACAGACACCTGCTAAATGAAAATCTGCAAAACTGGCCAGGCTTGGCAGCAGAAGCGCATACACTGCTTTTCACGCATTTCCGGGAATTGTAAATTATGTTGGCTCAAATGGCAGGGCGAGGGGCTTCCAGTGAAGCTGAACATGCTCATCTAGACCATGAGTGTGTTTTTCTAAGATGGCAGTAACTTAGAAATGGCTATTTGGTTGGTGGATGGAGAGGACAAGATGAGAATGAATCTTCCAGAAGCTGCCTGGTTCCTCTCTGCTGCTGGCCTGGCTCACAGGTTGCCCTCTAGGAGTCGTCCTATAGCTGCCCTCTGGGGACAGATAGGGCTGACAGAAGGACAAGGGAATCCTGCCTCCCCTCTCCTGCTGATCCAGAGCACATCTCTCCCTGCCACAGAAGACAGTAAGTCTCAAAGCAGGAGGAACACCCAACTCTTGACTCACAGCAGCTCCTGCTCTGGGACAGTTACAGACTGTTGGCTTTAGCAGTGATCTGGAGAGTTTGAACTTTGCTTTGGCTGGGAAAGAGACTTATCCATAGCCTACTGCCTTTCAGGATTCTTTTCTAAGGGGACATCAATGCCTGCTCTCCACTTCTATTTTCTCAAGGCCCACAGTGGAGCACAAACAATGGAAACATAGGAATCCATGAAGAGCGCTTTAGCAATCTCCTGGGACACTGCTTCTGTCCTGTCTTTTAGCCCTTATAATTTATAGTTTAGATTTTACATGTGTTTCCTATCTTTCCAACCTTTTCTAATAAGGATTCCTTACATGTGGATGGGACTTCGCAACTAGCAAATCTCACCCTAGTGTAGTTGTTGAGGATGAGCTCAGGGATTTTCTAGAAAATAAACCTATTTTCTAGGTTTATTTCCTGGCTGGGCCACTCCTCTCTCTCTCTCTCTCTCTCTCTCTCTCTCTCTCTCTCTCTCTGTGTGTGTGTGTGTGTGTGTGTGTGTGTTGGTGGGAAGAACATAAGGTTCTTCATGGAGTGGGTGTTCAATATATGACTGACTGAAGAGAAGGTCAATTTGTAAGTCATCTAGGTGGTACTGAAAGAATTGAGCAACTCCCATTTGTGCCTTATGCCACATGCACTGTACATAACTGTGTCTTGGTCTCCAAACTAGGCCAGAGGTCAACTGTAATTTGGGCCAAAGGTGCCTTCTGTTTCCAGTCTTGAGCAAGGGAATGGCAGCTCTCCATATCTAGCAGGGTCCAGGGGGTGCTGTTGGCAGATGCATGGTGAGAGCTGTCCTGAGGACGTACCATCCGGAGTCTCGTCCTGGCAAGGTATTTTAGTGTGGTTAAAGGCTCAACTCCTAGCCAGGTGCGGTGGCTCCAGCACTTTGAGAGACTGAGGTGGGCAGATCACCTGAGGTCGGGAGTTCGAGACCAGCCTGACCAACATAGAGAAACCCCGTCTGTACTAAAAATACAAAAATTAGCCGGGCATGGTGCTGCATTCCTGTAATCCCAGCTACCCAGGAGGCTGAGGCAGGAGAATCTCTTGAACCGGGGAGGCGGAGGTTGCGGTGAGCCGAAATTGCACCATTGCACTCCAGCCTGGGCAACAAGAGCAAAACTCCATCTCAAACAAAGCAAAACAAAACAACCACAACTCAACTCCTGCTTCCAAAGATGGAAGTGAGGGAAGATTCGTTTTTCTTTAACTGAGTAGGCCCTTAGCTGAGATATACAGACATGTTTTAATTTCACTAACTCCTCCCCATAGTGTAGGAGGGGGAAAGGAACAGCAAGTAGTCCAGGGTAGAGGAAGAGCTAGGGTCCCCACACTCCAGCCAAAATTGGGGGAGCTCCACCTCCTCTGATCAGAGGAGAGACAGGATTCTCATCACCTCCTTCCAAGAACTAAAATAACCACAGCACAAATATGGGTCTTGTATCAGCAAGCTGCCTTTGAAAGAGGACCAGGGACCCTGCATATGATAGAGCATGCTAGGTGCACTCATGGTCCTTATACAAGCAGCCAGGTATGCATGAGATGGGCCCTGCATGCACAAATTACCCATTGGTCCACTAAACGTATGTTCCTAAAAACCCATTATGGTCTGAAAAGTTCGGACTGGTATGGATGCAAAAATTCAGATAACCCCTAAGCAATAAAAGTACTTATTTTTCTTTAGAATCTAAGACCCGTAACTAATTTGAAGAATACTCTGGTGACCAAAGGGAGAATGCCTCTTCAAAAGATTGCTTTTATCTGGAGGTTGCAGGCCTTGCATAGGGTCGCCCTCCCCAGCCCCCAAGGACTCTGTTAATGAAGGGGTTTGGGTAGGGCTTGAGCCTCTGCTCCCTCAAAATTTCAGCATACACACAAAAGAGCCTAGTTCTCGGCACAGATGTGACTACTGTGTGTCACTTGGATGCCACATTTCAGGGCAGGTTCATTCATAATACAGATAAAATGTTACTGCATTTTATCCTCTGTTGTTGCTTTGAAAAGTCAGTGGTCAGCCTTTTTACTCCTTTGAAAGTAATCTTTTCAGGTCACTTTTGCGGGTTTTTTTTTGTTGTTGTTTGGTGTTCTGCAATTTTGTTATATGTTTCAGTATTGATGTGTTCTTTCTTATTCTGTTTGGGAGTCTTTGGGCTTCTTGTGTGTGGGTATATATCATTCATCAGGTTTCAGAGTATTCTCAGCTGTTATAACTTCAAACTCTGCCTCTGTTCCATTCTCTTCTTCTGGGACCACATTTTAGAGATATATTTGTCCATCTTACTGTGTCTTCTTATCTCTTAATCTTTCTTTGATATTTTCTAATTTGTCTTACTGTATTGCACTTTGGCTAATTTCCTCAGCTGTATATTCCATTTTATTATTTATCTCTTTAGTTAATTCTATCCATTGAGTTTTTATTTCAATTATTATATTTTTAATTTTTTTCAAACATACAAAACAGTCTGTAAGTAATTTTATTATCTGCAGTCTTTGAATTTCTTTTTTCAGGATTCCTAGCTTGTTTCCTTGTGTATTTAAGTTTTCTTTGTTTTAAATATTACTGTTGTTGCTTTACTGTAGGTTGCTTATTTTCCTTGGGATTTTACTTATGGGAAGTTTTTGACTCCTGGTTTCCTCTAGAAAGGATCTGTCTTCGTTCTTGCTAGGCACCTGACAGCTGCCATTCTGGAATCATGCTAAATGAAATTCTTGACCTCAGGTTTTTTGATTACCCAAGTAGTGTACATTCACTTTTCAAATACACATGATGGCTGGCTTGCAGTTCCAAGTTTTTATTGGAGATAACCTAGTTCCTTTCGCTGTTACTCCAACCCAATGTGAAGATTTGGCAGTAGATTTTCCTTACTGTCCTAGGGGGCAGGAGTAATTTGTATTTCTAGTATACCTTTACACTGAAGTGTAGCTTTTTTGGGGGTCCCAGCTTTATGAGAGTTATCTCCTTTCAGACTCTTTGGGCTCTCTTGACCTTTGTCCCCTATCCCTTATGCCCTGTGAAGCTATGAAAAATCAAAGCTCAAGTTCAGCTGGCTTAGCAAATCTACTTCGGGTGAAAATTGGATGCAATATCCCACTTATGTCTCTGGGTTCCCACTTTCACTTTTTTTCTGGCTAGAAAATTCCTTGTGTATTTGACAGTTCATAGATTGAAAAAAAATTTTTTAAATATTTTATCCAGGACTTTTGGATATTTTCAGTGGTAGATTTGTTTAAGAACTAGCCTTTTATGTGCTCAGAAATGAACATCTGGGTCTTGTTTTCCAACCCTTTTATGGCTATGTCCTTACTTTCAGGAGCAACCAGGAGGACATTCTAATTCTATTCATTGGTTGTCAGTGCTCTCCTGAAATATCTCTAAATAAGTTGATAAATACCTACCATGTATCTAGTATTGTGCTAAGTTCTATGAAATGTCAGGAAGCCCATGTAGCTTCTCATGTAGCTAACAGAACATTGGCAGTGGTGGCCTTAAGTCCTTGGAACACTGATTTAAACCATATTTTCATTTCAGAACCCTTTTAAGCCCTAGAAATTAGCATTTGGAATGATGTGGTTGTAATACTGTAAGGTACATAAAGGCAGAGGCCATTTGTATCTTGTTTATAATAGTTGGCACATAGTAGATGCTCAATAAATAATGCGTATCTGGGAGGTCATGGAGGCAGATTCCAGTGCTGATCAGTTCCCATGGCAATTTAATTAGAATATTCCAGATCCATGCTCACAGGAAAAAGAATATCTCAATAGCAGGAGGTCAAACCATCATGTATTTGGGTCATTTGTATATCAAGTTTCAAAGTCAAGGGTCTCCTCTCTACCATAAAGGGCCTCAGGGCACATGTAGATAGTATAAGTCGGTGATTAAGAACATGGACTCTGGAGGCAGACTGCCCATTTTCATCCTGGCTCTGTAAGTTACCTTGGGTCAGTTACTTAATCTCTTTGTGTCTCAATTTTCTTAGGTGTAAAAGGTGGATGGTAGAACCTATCTTAGAGAGTTGTTGTAAGAATTAGCTACTACATACCAAGTATTTAGGACAATGCCTGGCAGAGAAGTGCCATGTACTAATAATTATTACTTATTATTTCTATTATTATTATCTCCTTTGTTGTTTTGAACACCAGTCACATCATAAAAAAATACATTCTCCTGGGAGTTATCTGTCATTTCTATATGGAAATATTCTGAGTTTTCACACCTATGCCTTAGAATTTTGAGGCCTGCCCTACTGGAGTATTTCTCCAGGTATGGGTTGAATACCTCTGTATCCACATCGTTTTTTAGTGAAATATATTTAAATACAGGTTGCTGGGCCCCATCCCAGTTGGTCCAAAGAAATTTCTTTCTCTAAAAATCTGTGATGAAAATAAAGATTCTATACATTCTCTGTGTGTTAGGTTAGCCAGGAACTGCTGCAGGTTTAAGTTGACCATCCTTCAGTGCTGATGGAAAATCTGGGAGCAGGCTTGGAGCCTGAGAAGACATAGAGAATTAGAGAGTTAAACAGAAGGGAAGAAAGAAAGAAGTCAAAAGAAGTGACCAGAGTGTACTCAGGTCAGGAGATGGTCAAATCCCATCCATCTCTGGTGGCCTCCAGGGGATATGGGACTTTTGCTTTCCCTTGATTTAGGTATTTATGAACCTGGCTCCAACTTAAAGCAGAGGTCATGGGGATTGTTAGGGGGAGATGTTGGACGTAACAGGCCAGGGAAGCCTGCCTCACAAATGACTGCCAGGCCCAGTGGCTGCCTTTAAGCAATGACCTCCAGGGAGTAGATTAACCAGATTCCCTTCTTGGCAGATGGTGGGGTGAGGGGTTAGGCTGAGTGCCCTTGAGCTGTTTTGACTGGCCTGAAAGCCAAATCCAGATGCTTTCCTGCTTGCCTTTGCTCTAGTGCTAGTGGAGGGTTGGCTTTTATATCAATCACGCCATCTGATGCTCAAGTCTTTTAAAGGCATTACAATATGGGTGGAGGGTAACATAGACTACCTGGGCAGATGAAGGGCTGTGAGTTTAGCACCTTTCCTCTCATACCTACTGCTCTACATGGCCTAAGTTTTCTGGGTGGAATCTGTAACCCAGGGTAGAGGAAAATGATGTGTTGGTCCTGTCATTGGTGGAAAGGGGTCTCGTTGAGCCCCTTGTTCCACTACCTAAGCAGGAATGTTAGGCCTGGGCAAGTCAGTGTGCAGGCACAGTTTGGCCTCCACATACAAGCCAATTTTCTTTTGACTTGCAGCTGCCCTGGTTCCTCGGTAGGCTTTTGAACCATCTCTCTGTTTAATTAGACTTTCCTCTGAGTTCTGTGGAGAGATCTGTACAAATACTAACTTTCCCTTATTGAGTAAAATGTCAAATAATGTGTTCAGGGCTAGACTTCGAAGTCCTGAAACACCATCTTGTATACTCAAAACGCCTTTCTTCCGTATGAAATTCAACCTTTGTCTCAGTTTGAAGAACTGGTAAATAAATTTGCATTTTGTGAATTCGGAGTTCCCTGGGTCCACTTTGATGGCTAGGTAGTACCTATATTATGGTAGCTAGGTAGCGTAAGGCCTTCCGTTTTCATAGTAGACTCTATTTCTTTTTCATCAGGGAGCAGCCTGAAGTATGGAACAGATAATAATGGTTAAGATGATGGGTTCTGGAGCCAGGTTCCCTGGGTTCAAATGCTGGCTGAGACGCTTAATAAACCTGAGACCGTAGGCAAATTATTTCACTGAAACCCTATCCCTTTTTCTTTTAAAATGGACCTTGGATACACATAATTGGAATAATCATATTTCTAATCCTTGACTCATTTCATGCTGCACCATTCGTCCATGTATAGCCTGCTTTAATTTTATTTATTTGTACATTTACTTTTTTATGGATAATATGACAACTGTGAGCCCAACTTAAGAATTAGCCACATTGATGAGAACTCAGTCTACCTGTGCGCTGCTCCCCCAATTCTGCTCTCTATCTCCCTCTCCACCCTGAAGGAATTGCTGGCCTGAATTTTGGTTATTATTCTTTTGCTCTTTTGGAGTTTTATCTCTCTCATATGCACAAAGATATTTATATTCATATTGATATAGATATGGATATATAGATATATACATGTAGATATATATTCCTAAATAAGATATTACTTGGTTGTTTTTCTGGCCCTCATTAAAAGAGTATTATGTTTTAGATAGTTTTCTGGGACTTGCTTGTTTTACTCATCATTATATTAGTATGGTTCATTCCTGCCACTGAGTATAACTGTAGTTACAATTTCACTGTGGCATCACATTTCATCATGTGAATATACCACAGTGTATTTCTCCAGTCTCCTTGGGATGGGTTTTTGGTCATTTCCAATATTTTACTATCATGAAAAATTCCTCTGTGCCTTAGTTTTCTCATGTTCAAATTGGGGAATAACCATAGGAGCTACCACATAAGGGTGTTATGAAGATAAAAGAAGTTAATAGTTGTAAAGTGCTTAGAACAAGACCTTGGTCATAGCATATTGTTGGTCCGTGTATTGGTTTGTTAGGGCTGCTATGACAAATATCACAGACTGGGTGGCTTAAAAAACAGAAATTTATTTCCTCACAGTTCTGGAGGCTAGAATTCTAAACTCAAGGTGCTGGCAGGGTTGGTTTCTTCTGAGGGTCTCTCTTTTCCACCAGTCAATGGCTATCTTCTCCCAATGTCTTTGTAGGGTTTTTTTCTCTGTGTCCGTCTGTGTTGTAATCTCTTCTTCTTCTTCTTCTTTTTTTTTTCTTTTTAGTTGGAGTCTTGCTCTGTTGCCCAGGCTGGAGTGCAATGGCACGATCTCAGCTCACAGCAACCTCCACCTCTCAGATTCAAGCAATTCTCCTGCCTCAGCCTCCCGAGTAGCTGAGATTACAAGCACCTGCCACCACGCCTGGCTAATTTTTGTATTTTTAGTAGAGACAGGGTTTCACCATATTGGCCAGCCTGGTCTTGAACTTCTGACCTCAGGTGATCCACACGCCTCAGCCTCCCAGAGTGCTGGGATTACAGGCGTGAGCCACTGTGCCCCAGCCTGTAATCTCTTCTTATGAGGACACTGGTCATATTGGATTAGGACCCACCCATATGACCTCATTTTACCTTAATTACCTTAATTACCTTTACTATCTCCAAATACAGTCACATTCTGAGGTACTGAGGGTGAGGAATTCAATGTATGAATTTGGGGAGAGACACAATTCAGGCCATAAGAGTCAGTAAGTATTCATTATGACCATCATTCTCTTCACCCTCCTCCTTATCATGAAAGCTCAAGAAAATGTAACAGACTTAGTTATGACATATCCCCTAGGAACACTATTATGTGAGCTGTTATTATTATTCTTAGGCAGACCAAACACCAGAGCTTCCTTCCCTGCCTTTTCAGAAATGACTTTTGATACCAGCAACAAGTATTCAAAAGTGGTACTTTGTGGTTTCATAAGATGATAGGCAGCAGCTCCTTGAGTCAGTTAGATGTAGGAGGAGGAGAGTGAGGAGGTTTCATTTTCATCTTGGTTAAAAGAAACAGCTAAGTGAGCTCTTGTAGAGTATCTAATGGTATACAGACTCAAAATTACCACTTGGTAAAGTTCTGTGGATTTTCCTGAAAGAGGCAGGCAGGTCCGGGCTGTTATAGTTTTCAAACCAGGAAATACGCTTGCACAAGTGACTGTGCCACCAGAACAAACAGCATCTTTCATGGGCTCAAAGTATTTGACAGGGAGCTGGCTAGGGGAAGGCACCTTATAACCACAACTCTGTTCCCCTGCTCTCTCAAGGGCTCTGAGCACTAAGGAGGAAGTCAGTAGTAGCCCTGATAGGGTTTGGACTCACAGTGGCTCACGCCTGTAATCGCAGCACTTTGAGAGGCAGAGGCAGGCAGATCACTTGAGGCCAGGAGTTCGAGACAAGTCTGGTCAACATGGCAAAACTCTGTATCTACTAAAAATACAAAAAAAAAAAAAAAAAATTAGCCAAGCACAGTGGCCTGTGTCTGTAGTCCCAGCTACTCAGGAGGCTGAGGCAGGAGAATCTCTTGAACTCAGGAGGCGGAGGGTGCAGTAAGCCGAGATCACACCATGGCACTCTAGCCTGAACAACAGAGCGAGACTCTGTCTCAAAAAAAAAAAAAAAAAAAAAAAGAAAAAGAAGGACCGGTGGCCTCCCCGCCACCTTTATTATGCCCCCCTGCCCCTTTGCACATCAGATGGTGAAAATTAGATGGAATAGCATGTGCCTGGCAGGACTGTGGGCATCTGTCCTTACTGGAGGTGAGGTGTGGAGTGGGAGTAGGGTCTCAAGGGAAAAATACAAAGAGAACAAGGGATTTTGGGGTCTATGCATGCCCCCTTTACACATTATTTTCTTAACATGCTAATATTCTCCAAAGGAGGGAATTCTTAAAAACTAGAACAAATTAACACTAATCATCATTAATAATTTAATGCATCCTCTTGGTTTAGGATTCCTGTAATGTAGAGATATAAAGAATATAACATAAAAGTTCCCACCTCCTACTCCCCAGAGAGAATTGCTGTTAACTGTTTGGTGTACTTATCTTTTAACTTTTTTCATCCTTTAAAAGAATTTAGCTACATGATTAATAAATGAATACATTCATTTGTTATAAAATATATATATACAAGTATATAGAACCCAAACTCAAGATCTTCCCTTTCCTATCCCAGTCTCTCTTCCCCAATCCTGTTTCCTTCTCCAGTTTGGGGAATAGTAACTGGGTGCTATCTTAGATCCATTTTATATACACCCAAAAATACACATACAAACTTATTCCTTTTCTTATAAAAAAATGATCATGCCTTATACAATATAGACTTGCTCTATTTTACCTAGAAATGGTTGTACCGCCTTTAAAAAAAAAAAACAAAAAAACTTGGTGGAGTAATACATCTTCCAGAGTGTTTTTTGATCATCCTGCTGATGGTGGTCATTTAGTTTGCTTTTTTAAATTCCAAATTTTTTTGTAACTATAAATAATGCTGCAGCGAACATCTTTATGCATATATTTTTGTGCATGTGGGCAAGTATTGCTGTTAGTACAAATTCCTAGAAGTAAAATTACTGAGTCAAACTGAGTGGGCATTTTAAAGTTTTCATAGATATTGACAAATTGTTCTCCAGAAATAATGTATCTTGTTTCTTCTTTGGTGTACTGTATCTTAGGATTTTGCCGTATTAGTTCATACTTACATCATTTAAATTTAGTTAAATATTTAAAAATTCCTAAGTTTTTACTATACAACTTTTCAAACATATTGAAAAGTTGAAAAGTAGCATAGTGAACAGTGACTCTATATCCTCCAGCTAGATTCAACAATATCTAACATTTCTCCATATTCACTTTCTATCTAAATTTGCTGAATCATTTCAAAGTTGTAGACATCTTGACGCTTTAGTCTAAGTACTTCAGCTCCTAAGACTAAGGGCATTCTCTCGTATAATTATAATACCTTACCACACTTAAGAAAATTATCAACATTTCTATAATACCATCTACCTTATCATCTACCTTATTTAATCAGCTTATGTTTAAGTTTCCTTAATTGTCCCAAGAATGTCTTTTAAAAAAAAATCAGGATCTAGTGAAGTTTCAAGTATTGCTTTTGATTGTTCCATCTCTTTACTGGTTTTCATTTTTTTAACCTAAGAACAGTACCCCCTTCTTCATTTATGATACTGAAATTTTAGGGAGTTATTTTGTAGAATGTCCCATATTCTAGATTTGAATGTTTCCTTAATGACAGACACCTTGTTGTTTTTAATGGCAATGTGGTCTGCTGTACCATGAATTCATCATGGTTTATTTAACTTGTCCCCTATCAGTGGTCATTTAGGTCATGACATTCCTTTTGTGGCTCCTCTTACAAGTGGTATTTCGTCCTAAGCAGTCTGTGGCCCCAGTAGGCCACAGTTAAAGTCTGTGGTCAGTTAATGAAGATAAAGTGTTCCAAAACCAAACTTCATTGGCAGGAACATTATCAAGGGCAGTTGTAACTGTCAATTGCATCCTTTCCCCTCTAAAGGGATGGATTATCTTTTTTGATTCCCTGATTTATTTTGAGAGTCTGTAGTCTAGGGCTGAGCTGAGACCAGGGTTCTGTCTTTGTAACTGCCTATTCTCACTTGGCACCTAATCATTAGCCATGGACTCTTCTGGTAAGACCAAGTCACCTGAGGTATGGTGTGAGCTCCCTTAATTTGCAATGTGCAGCCCTCCCTCAAGCAGTTATTCTCACTTCAGCCTGTTCTTCCTTCCTCATCTCCTGGGATCCGAAAGCTAATCTTTCCATCTGTGCTTTGGGTCCTATTCCCTCTCACCTGCTTCCAGTCCTCTGGCTGTCTAGTGCCTCCTGCACCTTATGCTTCTCCAGCATCTCCCTGTCCACTGGCTCCTTCCTTCAGTGTATATAGAATCTCTCCTGTTCTTAACAGTTATTTCTCAATATTGATACTACCCTTTAGTTATAGTTTTCATCTCTCTCCAGGCATTTACTCTTCTCAAAAGATTACTGAGGACCAGGGGTCCACCAAATGGGGTACAAGAGATGTTTCATTGAGTCTGTGATGAAAATATTAGATATCTATTCTAATAAAATTTCATTCTTTTAAATTTCCATGTTTGTGTGTCCTGATGTACATTTAGGTGTGCATATTTTATAATGTACAGTTAGGCATGTATATCATTTGCCTTACTTTCAATTCTTCTCATCCTCTTTAGCCCCGGTAAGATCCACACCCACCAATTTATGAGCTTCTCTCCCAGGCAGTCACACTGGCATCACAAATTCAGCATGGCCCCAGCTTCTTTTCTTGTACCTCACTTCCTCCAATCTGCACCCTAGACTGTAGGTCCCAACATAGGGAGAAGCCCCAACGTCCTACCATCCATCTAAGCCATAGCCTGTGAGTCATCTTCAACTTCTTTTCTTCTCTTACTTCTGCACAATGCCCTGTCCAGTCAATTAATTAGTCCTGGCAATTCAACTTCCTTACCTTCTCTCAAATCTGCCCATCCTCTCTTCTCTTGCTGTGTCTGCCTTTGCTTAGACATTGCTATCACCAGCCCCTAACTGGTCTCTCTGCCTCAAGTAGCAAACCCTGCACACAACCACCAAAAGGAGCCCTGCAAAACTACATATCATGCATGCCTCTCAGAAAATTCAAACCAAAGCCAATACATGATCTACAAGGCCTCCCATTATCTTTTCCTGCACTGATATTCTCTCCTTATCTGTTAGCCTCCTCAACTAGACTATGAACTGTTGTAGGGCCGGGATCCCTACCCTACAAGATGTCTTCATTATTGCCACACAGCAAGAGGCAAGCACATTACGTACCACTTAGGCGTGTCTTAATAGGTGTTTTTGGTCAACTGGATGAAAGTGAGAATAGGACTGTTTTGGGTAAGAACAGGAGAGTGGAGTTGAGAAATAAAGAAATAAAATTTTTTTTTTGAGAAATAAAGAGGTTTCCAGTGAGAAACTCTGGCCTATAGATAGGCCAAATGAATGGACTAATGTGGGGAGCTAAAGTTACCCTGGTAGTCATCTGGTAAACATACTAATGTGTGACTTAGGACTGTGGGACAGGCCCAGGTGATACCATCTCTTCTTGCTGAGGCAGAATGATGAAATGAAACCCCAGCTTTCGACTAGAAAGATCTGGCATTAAGTGTTACTGCCTGGGATGGAAATTCTGGCTTTCCTAGTTACTGGCTGGATTGATGTTGAAAAGGGGGATAGTGATTATAACAGCCAGCATTTAATGAGTAGTTACTATATGCCAGCACTGGGCCAAGGATTTTACAGGTATTATTTCACCACAACTGGGTGAAGTAGATACTATTATTCCCATTTATGAATAAGTCAGCTGAGGCTCAGCAAGATTAAATGATTTGCCCAAAGTTGTATAGAGAATAAATGATGGAGACAGAATTTCAGTCTCAGCAGCCTGACTCCAGGCTGGAGATACCGACTGGGAGTCATCAGTATACAGATGGTATCTAGAGCCAGGAACCTGGATAAGATTACCTAGTGAGTGAGAGTAGCTGTAGAAGAGGGACATGGAATTGGTTCTTGGCCACTGTAATATTTAGAGATGAGGGACATAAGGGAAATTCAGCAAAGGAGATTGAGAAGGAACGCCATTGAGGTAGAGAAAGATTAGAGGGTGGTGTGCGAGAATCCCAGCACAGAAAGTCTATTCAGGATGAGGGAATAATCAACTGCATCAAATGCTGTTGATAGACCAAGTAAGATGAGACCTAAAAATAGACCAGGATTAGTATCTCTAGTTGTGCAGCTTGTTAATTGCATAATGGAGTGAGTGGTATCCAGAATCTCTCTGACACCCTGGCATGGGGTTGAGCCTTGGCAGAAGAAGGAGCACCTATTTCACATAAAGATGCCATGTGGGCTAACTTCCATCCTTTTGTTGCCTACTGGAATTAGAAACATGGAGGTCATTGGTAACCTCAACAAAAGCAATTTGAGTGGAATGGTAGGAATGAAAATGTGATTGAATTGGATGGAGGAATACTTCAGAGGAAAGGCAGTGATGGCAATGAGTAGAGACATCTTTTGAGGAGTTTTGCTATAAAGTATAAAGGAAAGCAGAGAAATAGAGGTGGTAGCTCCATTACTACCGCAAATGGGAGTGAGGTCAAGAGCTTTTGTTTCTTTAGATGAAAGGTATTTTAGCATGTTTGTTTTCTGATAGCAATGATCCAGTGAGAAAAACAGACAGTTGCTGGTATGACATTCTTGAATAGGTGAGAAAGGATAGGATCTAGTACAGGAATGATGGTACTAGCCTTAGTCAGCAGCACAGGTGCTTCCTGCATAGTAGCAGAGGAAAAAGCAGCTGTGGGTATGGGTGCAGGGAGGAGGGAGATGTGGAGGTGGGAACTTGTGTCTGTTATCTTCCAATGGTTCTCCATGCCCCCTCACCCCACTGAAGTAGAAAGCCATTTCCTCAGCTGAGAGGGAGAATGGCGAAGGTCTGAGGAAAGCAGGAGAAGTTGTGGAATAGTGGCCTGGGAGAGAGGAGAATGAATGGTCTTGGGAATATAGTGAGATTATAGAGCAGCATGAAAATCTGGCACTAAGTTTGTTGTCATGAATGTAAAGGGCTAATAGCATGGCTTTATATTTTTCTCCAGACATGTTTGCTCGCATGGGTTTAGGGATGTGAAGTCAGACAGTTGGATTTAGCCAGGAATGTGGTTTTGTGAGGTAAGTAGGACAAAAGGAAAGAGTGTGTCAGGAGAGTTGGGAATGTACTGAAGGAAGTGATGGGCCTTGAACTCAACGCTGGTGAGCATAGAAGTTAAGGACATGAGGTTGGTGAGGGGACAGTAAAAAGGTGGTAGGATCAAGACTGTAGGTCCTGGTGAAGTGAGAAAATTGTGAGAGTAGGGATATTAGAGGGAGTGAATTGGCCAGACACAAGGTGGTGGCTGGAGAGTAGGGTACATGACAGAGGTTATGGAGAGATCACAGCTATTAATAATAACTGGTGTGACCATATGAAAAAGGTATGAGGTAAAATGGAGAGAGATCTTGAGGAGCATGGAGGGCAGGCATTGAGAGGCCAGAGTGTTCCTAAATATTGATACTGCAGGGATTTTGACAAAGGAATGTTGGAAAGGCGTCACAGGGAGGGGTAACACAAAACCTTCAAGGACTGAGGAGGGGAGGGTATACATGCAGGGGGCCGTAAATAACTGCAACAGAAAGGAGTAGTGGGTGCCATAGTCTCAGGACATGAGATTCAAATCAGGAGAGTGGTTAGCAAGGAGGCAGAGATAATGGTCTGGAAGAGACAGCAATTTAGAAGCATCTGTGAGGCACAGAGAGGCATTCCCTTCGCCCAGTGGTGTAAGGTTATATGAGAGGAAAAATCCCCACTACTTGAGAGAGCTGTCAGGATAGCAGTGTAGCAGTGTCTTCAGAGAGCGATAATTAAGTTTTTCTTAAAAAAGGTGAAGGGACTGCTCAGGTGACTGTTGTAAACAGGGAAGTAGGGGCGTGGTGGGATCAGTGGTCTCCATGGGAGAGAACAGTGGTGCAGCTGTCAGGGTTGCAGAGCGGGAGGAAGGAGGTTGAGATTCTTGCCATGAACAGAGTCCATGCACCTAATGTTTCAGGCAGTCTAAACTCTAGAGGCCTGGAGAACTTTACCACTCTGGTCTTTTGATTCTAAAAAGGATGTTGACTTGTGAGAAGGTAGTTAATGGCCTGTGTTGCTTAAAGCATTTTTTATTGCTTTTGACTTTAAATTGCATTGATGCAGGACTTTTTGTCTATAACCTCAGGATTCCTCCAGTTGAAAAAGAACCAGGGTATGTACATTAGAGTGGAGTTCTAGGTATGAGTTCTCTAGTGTGTAGAAATGAATTAACCAAGTGGAACTCTTTCTAGGGAGGTATGGCATTTCACAGATATAAAATGGGGAAAAGAGGGTCAGGGGAGGCTCCCTGAGAAAGTTCCTGGAACTCAGCCCAGACTCGGTGTTCAGTAAAGAACTGTCTTAGCTGGGCATGATGGTGCATGCCTATAGTCCCAGCTACTTGGGAGGTTAAGGGAGGAGGGTTGCTTGTGCCCAGGAGCTCAGGGCTGTAGTGTGCCATGATTGTGCATGAGAATGGCCACTGTACTCCAGCCTGGGTGACATAGGGAGACCCCATTTCTTTAAAAGCAAAAACAAAAACTTTTTTCTCCTTTGTTGAATGCCCTTTCCCCCCATCCCTGTGCCTATTGCTGTTTCTTTGGATGTTATTTAATTTCTCTGTGACTTAGTTTCCTGTCTGTCAAATGCACATGATCATAGTCCCTACTTCATAGGAAAGTTGTAATAATTAAATGAGATAATACATGTGTATTAGTCTGTTTTCATGCTGCTGATAAAGACATACACAAGACTGGGTAACTTACAAAGAAAAAGAGGTTTAATGGACTCACAGTTCCATGTGGCTGGGGAGGCCTCACAATCATGGCAGAAGGTGAAAAGCACGTTTTACATGGTGGCAGGCAAGAGAGAATGAGAGCCAAGTGAAAGGGGAAACCCCTTATAAAACCATCATATCTCATGAGACCTATTCACTACCACCAGAACAGTATGGAGGAAAATGTCCCCATGATTCAATTATCTCCCACTGGGTCCCTCCCACAGCATGTGGGAATTATGGGAGCTACAATTCAACATAAGATTTGGGTGGGGACATAGCCAAACCATATCAACGTGTAAAAGTATTTAACACAGAACATGGTGCATAATATAAGTACTTCAATATGATTTGCTATTAAATGACAAGTGGTTAAGTTCTTGGTTCCCATTCAGCTCTCTTATTCTTGCCATTATGTTTCTTCTTACTTCACCCCCTTTCTCTTACATCTTCTTCTTCCCTTTCTCTCCTTCTTTTTCCACACTTCCTCCTTCACCTATTTCCTCTTTCTCTCCCCTGGCTTTGGGTGCAGTGGCATATGCACCTAGTTCAGTACTCTTTGTGGCCCCCTGAAGTAGAGAAGTCTTGGAGTAGGGGTGAGGCAGCCACCAGAGGAAGGAAACTGCTGGTGGGGACAGTCTCTTGGCCACTCCATCTGAAGTCTGTAGCCACAGTGGCTGCAGAGATGAAGTGGGCCAGTGACAAGAGGCTCAGGAGCTGGGAGGCCTATGTTGCAGGGCAAGTTTGGCTACTGTATGATGTGTGGCTGGGGCACCAGACAGTAGGCAGAGCATGCTATGAAGATGAGGATCATTTGAACAGGAGAGGACTGGGCTAAATCACCGTGTGGAGGGACAAGTGAGGACATGTGCATGTCCTGCCTCGGTCCTGTTGCTGATACCACTATGACTACTCCCATTCATAAGGGTGGCTCCTCCCCACGGAGCAACTCCTATGAGTCAGACTTCTGTGGGAGGGAGCGAGTGAGCAGGGGACAGCTGAGTGTGCTGGCTAAGACTATAAATTCTAGAGCCAAACTGCTTGGATTTGAATCTTGGCTCTGTCACTGAATGAGAATGTATCCTTGAGTGAGTTATCTAACTTTTCTGTGCCCCAGTGTCCCATCTCTAAAACGGATATAATTGGAACAATACATTTCTTATGAAGATTTGTTTAAATTAACTGTTTACAAAGTGATTTTCATAGTTCATGGCATAAAAGAAGTACCATGCTAGTTTTTGTTATATTTAAAAAAATTTTTAAATCATACAACAATCTTATAACAGAAGACTGACTTTCATTTTACTGATGCCAAAATGGAGATGGAGAGTTTAAGGGCCTTGGCCAAGGCCACAGGGCTACCGAGCAGCAGAGTCAAATCTAGAACACAGCTTTGACAGACTCCAAAGTCCTAGCTTGTAACTGCAATGCTTAACTGCCTCCCTGGACATTCAGGTGGAGACTTTGCTTTCTAGGAGCTGGGAGGCAGGGTGAGGCAGGTGGGCAATGTGAGTCAAGGTGGGTGGTCAGCAATTGGAGTCTGAGAGGTTGGCAGAAGTACTGCTTGAGGACACACCTGGGACTAGTAGCTGCATGCCCTTGGCCCAGCTCCTTGCTATGGGAGAGAGCAGCCTGGCTTCCCAGGCCTGTTTCAGGGAGAGGTCAAGTCCCTTAGGTGCATGAAGGTGCTCATTTCAGCCAGAGAGCTGAGCCTTCTTGGGACTTTTTCCTTCCTTCCCTATTTTCCAGGCGACCTCAGGGAAGTTAATAACCCTTTTGCACCTCAGTTTCCTCATCTGTCAATTAAGGGTAATACTTGACCTGGCTGCTTCCTGGGGATTTTGAGACATTGAGTAGATTGTGGATGTGAAATCATTTGAAAAGCATAAAGCAGTACCTAATTTTCAGATACTAGAGTGATCTCAGACCACATTACTGTGAGGTCCAGTGTAGGCCTCTCAGACCTCCATAGCTACCTTGTGCTGATAATGCCCAGTATCCAATCTCGTGACCTTTTCCACTGGGGTCTACAGTGGTACTTGGAATCTTACCTCCTTTTCTCAGTTTTTACAATTCCCTTGGTGAGTGTAAAGTAATAGTTGAGCAGCAGGTGGGTTCCTGGGAAATTATTTTCCGTGTGGATTTTTATTTTAAAGAGCCAGAGCCAATGTCTGTGTCCAGGCTCCACAGTTGTCCCAGCTTCCATTCTGGGAGCTCTGCCATCTTTTTGGTTTCAGCCCTTGGCATAAGACAGACCTGGGCTCCTGTGCCTGGGTAGCCTGTAACTGCCTCCTCTCATTAGCACACAGTCTTGGTTATGTGCTTGCCCTGTGGGGAAAGGGAGACATCTGATCCTTTCCCCTGGGTGCCTTTGTCTATCCTGGCATCCTTTGGTGTGTGTGTGTATGTGTGTGTGTGTACGCGTGTGTACGTGTGTGTGTGTATGGTAGGGATTATGTAAACCCAAGAGGCTAGGCCTCTTGTCAGCTGCCAAAGTTCTTTTTTCCCCAGAACTGAGTTAGCCACCCAACTGTTTCCATTCTCTGCCCGCTGCGAAGCTCTACAGCAGGGCCCCTATGGCAGGTCAAAACATGCTCTGCTTTGATAATACAGAGATTCCATTTTGAGAGAGATGGGAAACAGGAGCGAGTGAGTGGGTGTGTTGGATGTAGGGAGAGTGAGGACATTCTTTTTGGTAAGCTGTGCCAAAATTGGCCCAGCAGCTTGGTCTAAACTCAAAAGTAGGGCTAATGCTGGGCTGACACCCAAATATCCAATGGGGAAACTTTATTCTTGGATCTAGACCCTACGAGACCTAGCAATCTTTTTTTTTTTTCCCCATCTGGAATATGGGGATAATTCTACTCTATATGTTCTTCATGTCAAATGAGAAATAAACTTGTAAATAATCTACCATCTAGTCACCAGGAGCAGGAAGTGACATAAGGTTGTGATTCTTAAAGTACATTTTGCAGAATACAAACTGTTACTAAAAAAAGAGTCACTTGCTAAAAAAGTTTGGGAAACACTGGATAAACAATGGCAAGTAGGTTTCTTGTCTATAGGGACCACTCAGGTCCTTCATATTCCAATAATACGCATGGGAAACCACCAAGGGGATATATCGTATGCCACATTTCCTAAATTTTTAACCAGACTTTCTTAGTGGAGCATTTACAAGTCCCTTCTCTACGAAAGACATCTAGGAAGATCCTGATCTAGATCAGAAGAATATTCATTTTGTTCTTTTTTTTTTTTTCCTGCAATTGTATAAAGAAGTGAATTGGTGAAATGCATGGGATTGCTAAAATATGGGTCCTAAACAGCAAGGGAGGTCAACTTTGGACTCTATTGAAATGAATGCTTCCTGCTCTGAAATACTTCTCTCCCTCCTATCCTCACAGCTCCCCTTTGAATTGGAGATTTACTACATTCAGCATGTTATGCTCTACGTGGTACCCATCTATCTGCTTTGGAAAGGAGGTAAGGCCAGCAAACCACATTCCTATGCAACCCTCACACCTAGCCTCTCCCTTCTGTTTTCAGGAGTCACAGCCTCTTGGGTGCTTCCCAGGATCTTCAGCTGCCTCTTGGCTGAGTTTCTTCAGCATGATTTATGCCGGGCACCAGGAAGTGGGGAGATGGGAGTGGACGAAGCCTGCAAGGGGTCTGGGGACTTTTTAGACCCGTACTTCACTGGGTGACTATGGTGCTGCTGACTGCCTGTCACAGGGCCTGGGCTTTGTGTCTTGGTGGTGGCATTGCATTTGCATGGAGCCCCCCCCACTGTCACCCTCTTGTACTTGTGCCTTCCCCCTGCCTCAATGTGTAGTGTGGGGTAGAAGAAGAGAGTGAAACACTTGGTCCCCTCAAGAACAAAAGAAGATATGTAAGGGCCAAGAAGTCCAGGGACCAGGACAATTATGGGATTGAGGGGAGAGGCAGGTGAAAGAGCAGTGTCACCCATGTAAAAGAAACCACTGAAAACCTTCATTTGATGAAGAGGGAGAGACCACCAACCTGGTAGAGGCAGCCTGGAAAGGAAGCTGATCTATTTGTAACCTCTCAGTGACCCTTAGATTATCCCTTCCCTCTATTGTGTAATAGACAAAAGGAAAGGGAAGTGCTTGTCCATCTAGGCTTGTTGTGAGAGCCACTCCTTCTCAGTGTTCTTTATTTCCTGAAAGTCCCTGTGACTGGAAGACATCCTCTTTCAGTTTTAGCCCCAGTCTCTCGATCTCAGTTGCTGAGACTTTTCTGCTCCTACCTCACTCCAGGCAGCAAGGGTTTCATTTCTACCATACTGAAAGTGGCATGAGGCCACATGGGCCCTTGAGCTCACTGGAAGATGGTCTGGGAGTTCTGCTGGACGCTGCTGCTTCTTGGATTATGCGTGGATGCTCTAACTCAGGCATTCTGGCAGATCTTAAGATCTGGTGTGAGATAGCCCCAAGGACCGGTCAACCCAGGAACATATTACAAGATGGAATCTACTTATATTCCAGAGATTTGCCTCCTGTACTTTGATTTCTATCAGTTCTCCATACTTGCCTAAATATTCTTTGAGACTGCTTTTACCCTGTGCAGCCACTTGGGGTCTCACGATGTCCAAAAACACTTCCTTTTAATTTGCTGTAAAAGCACTATTTTCCCCACAAAGCTTTAAGGAAAGTCTGAAGTTCCAATATCCAGGAGACTTGTGCCATTTCTTAGGTCTGTCCCCTGTGGCACAGGAAACAGCCTCTTAATATTAAGTCTCAGAAATACACGTATTCTGAATAGAACCAGGCAGATAGGTGTTCCTGGGCCTCAGACCCGTGCTACTCATTGTTCCTGGGTTCTGAGGTGTATGATGGAAGTCCTAGCCAAATCTGCATGGCTGTTATTTAAACATATTTGTACTCTAAGGTCACCATAAAAATCTGTCAGGTAGCTGGGTTAGACTGGTCTGACATGAGAAATACCAAGTAGCCATCTTTCCTCCCTCCAAAAGAATAATCCAGGAAGCCACATCCTCAAGACTTGGCTAACTCTAAGATAATTGTATCTTCTTAGAGCAGATCCTCCCGGTAGCCCAGTTCCCTAAGTGGCAAGGGGAGAGATAGTAGGGCTGTAATGAGAGACAGTATGGTCTGTTATTGCTAATAACCCATAGATACCCTGGCGCAGTGAGGGTTTAGCTTGCAGCACAAGTGGAGTGATCTCACCAAACTGACTTTACTCCAGGACCTGAATGAGAGCATCTACCACTCCGCAGAGGTTGATGGGCCCCAGTACCTTCTATCTGGTCAACTTTGAGCTATACTCATCTCCCATCTCCCTTTCCAGCTCTTTACTGCCATCTGCTGTTCACTTGGGGGGAATTATGAGCATTGAGAGAAACATCTGGATTTCTTCAGCTTTGATCCCAAGCCTTGGACCCAGGCCTTGAAGAGGGAGAATGGATCTGAAGCAAGCTGTCAGAAGATTAGTTTTCTGTAAACCAAGAAAGCCGAGAGTTTGGGGTTTCTCTTCCCTAGAAGTCTCTTGTAATTTTGTAGAAATAAATGGCTTAGCAATTTTTACCCAATACAAAACAGCTCTCCTATAGGTATTTCCCATGCCCAGGAACCCTGTTTTCCTGAAAGGCAAGGTCCTGCTTGAGCATATAGTGCCTCTTCCTATTGTTTGGGGTGGGTGGGTAGGTGGTGCCTTGTGGGAAACCCACTCATCCCTTACTCTTGCGGACCTTATGCACTGTCACAGTACATGGAACCTCTCTCATCCACACTGCTCTTTTCTTCCTCTGGCCTGTTCCTTCGTTTCCCTGTTTCCTTTCCTTCAGACTTGTTGCCCATGGTCCTCTGGAAATGCATTTCTTTTTTTCTGTGTTACAGTATTTTTAAATTTAATTTTTATTAGATGCTGACAAATTATGCTTTTATATATGTATAGGGTTCAAGGTGATGCTACACTATGTGTATACAATGCAGAATGATTGAATCAAGCTGATTAACAAACTATATTTCTTACAAACCACTCCCAGCCTCACCAGCAGCTCCACATGGGGCACAGAGCCTTCCTATCTCTTGCCTGCAGCTTCTTCTAATGGAGGCTGCTCTTTCTGCCCTGCCCCATATGCTGCAGAGCCCCCTCTGTCTCTTCTAGAGCACTATCTCATCTGTATGTTAGGGGAAAAAGGCTTTCTCTTTTGCCATTCTCTCTCGTTTTTTTCATCACCACCGTCACTTGACCTCTTAGTCACTTCCCTCACATTCCTAGAAGTCGCTGGCCTGTAGCTCTCAGTATTTCCATTACAATTTGAGCCAACATCCTGAGAGACTTCTTGTAAGGACCTCCCATCCACCCCAGCTTCTCAAGGTCTGAGCTTCTTAATTGCAATGACCTCAGCATTTCCTTCCTTTCAGCCACCAGGACCTTGTTTTCCTGTAAAGCTCTGCTGTATGAGAACGTAACTGCTGTTTGTTCTTTCTTTGACCCAAATCTCCACTCCTTTCCTCTTCTTTTCTTCCTATTCAGCTTGTATCTCCATGACCTGTCATTGAAACTTTCACTAGCTCCTGAAAGCGTCTCACCTCCTTTGTCCCTTCCAACTGGGGTCAGTGTCCCATCCCTTTTCAGTGTGCCCAGTCTTGGCCTACTGGAGGAACTCTTTCAAGCCATTCTAATTAGGGCCATGAAAATGTCATGATGTCTATTATAATTGTGCTGTCAACACCATTGCTCAATTTATTTTCTGTCTATGGTCAGCTCCTCCACACATTGCCTATTGGGGGAAACCCACCCCTGATATTCAATGTGAGTCCTTTTCTATTTTCCCTAAGTGTCGGCTGGTCTGAGAAATAAAGGGAAAGAGTACAAAAGAGAGAAATTTTAAAGCTGGGTGTCTGGGGGAGACATCACATGTCGACAGGTTCCGTGATGCCCCCTGAGCCTTAAAACCAGCAAATTTTTATTAGCAATTTTCAAAGGGGAGGGAGTGCACGAATAGGGTGTGGGTTACAGAGATCACATGCTTCAAGGATGACAAAAGATCACAAGGCAGAAGGTCAGGACGAAACTAGAATCACTAATGAACTTCCATGTCCTACAGTGTACACATTGTCAGGGTTCAAGAGCAGAGAACCGGTCTGACTAGAATTCACCAGGCTGGAATTTCCTAATCCTAGCAAGCCTGGGGGTGCTACAGGAGACTAGGGCGTGTTTCATCCCTATCTACATCTGCATAAGGCAGACACCCCCAGAACGACCATTTCAGAGGTGTCGTCTGGGAATGCATTCTTTTCCCAGGACTGTTAATTATTAATATTCCTTACTGGGGAAAGAATTCAGCGATACTTCTCTAACCCATTTTCGGTAATAAGAGAAATATGGCTCTGTCCTGCCCAGCCCACAGGCAGCTAGACTTTAAGGTTATCTCCCTTGTTCCCTGAAAATCGCTGTTATCCTGTTCTTAAGGTGCCCAGATTTCATATTGTTCAAATACACATGCTCTACAAACAATTTGTGCAGTTAACAAAATCATCACAGGGTCCTGAGGCAACATACATCCTCAGTTTACGAAGATGATGAGATTAAGAGATTAAAGACAGGCATAGGAAATCACAAGAGTATTCATTGGGGAAGTGATAAGTGTCCATGAAATCTTCACAATTTATGTTCTTCTGCCATGGCTTCAGCTGGTCCCTCCGTTCGGGGTCCCTGACTTCCCGCAACAATTGCCCTCACAAGTCCTGTGCTAAATCTTTACCACCCTTCTCAAACTTCCTGTCCACTCTATTCAAACCTTCTGTTCTCTCCACCCTTGGTAGATCCCCACCTCTCCCCACAAATGACTGAGAAAATTGAGGTTTTGGGATGGAAATTTCCTCAACACTTATCTCTACCTCTACAAGCTTCTTTACCCACATCCATCCCTATCTTCCTCCTTCTTATCCTGGAAGAATTGGTGTTCATTCTGTTCTGGCCAATAATACCCCTGTGTGATTAGCTCCCACCTCTGCAGCCTCATTCTATCAATTAATCACTTATGTACCTGGATATTCTCTTTCTTTCTTTCTTTCTTTCTTTCTTTCTTTCTTTCTTTCTTTCTTTCTTTCTTTCTTTCTTTCTTTCTTTCTTTCTTTCTTTCTTTCTTCTTTTCTTCTTTTCTTTTCTTTTTCTTTTTCTTTTTCTTTTTCTTTTTCTTTTCTTTTTTTAGACAGGGTCTCCCTCTGTCACCCAGGCTGGAGTACAGTGGTGCAATCACGACTCATTGCAGCCTCAACCTCATGGCTCACATGGTCTTCCCGCCTCAGCCTCCTAAGTAGCTGGGACTATAGGCACATACTACCACACCTGGCTCTTTTTTTTTGTATTTTGTAGAGACAGGGTTTTGCCATGTTGCTCAGGCTGGTTTCAAACTCTTGGGCTCAAGTGATCTTCCCACTTCAGCCTCCCAAAGTGTTGGGATTACAGGCATGAGCCACTGTACCTGGCCATTACCTGAATTTCCAACCCTTTCTTCACTGCTGGCTTTTCAGCCAATACAGATGTTCAAATCTTTCCCATTCTAAGAAACTTTCTAGCAGTCCCATGCAACTCTGTCTTCCCTCTTCCTTTCACAGCTAAGCATCCTACAAGAATAATCTAAACAATATTTTCTAAAATTTAGTTCTTTGGGCAAGACAATTTTTGTCTTATCCACGTAACTCTATGTTATTAAGTATGTAATACATGTCCTTAAATCTATTGAGTTTTTTTTTAACTAAAATATATAAACTTTCGAGAGAAGCCTCATAATATCCATGAGATTGTGACTTTGATTTACTGGTTATCTCTTTTAACACAGTTTATATACAAAACTATTAAAAATGAAATGTTTATATGTTTGCCACCTGAAATCACCTCACACATGATGCATAACTTTGGGAGACACTTGGGTCTGCCCTTGAGTTTTCTTCTCAATTACCCTTTATTCCTCAGAACATTTCACTGTGATAGTTAACCCTCTATCAGGCTTTTCACAGAGATGGTGCTTCTAAAGATCGCCAGCAACGTCTATCTGACCAAATCTAATGACCATCTCTCAGTCTTTATCCTACGGAATGCTGCTGCATTGGATGGTATTGGTCACTCCATTTTGGAATGCTCTGTTTCGGGGCTTCCAAAGCTCCTCCCATTCCTGGCTTTCCTACCTCACCAATCATGTCTTCTCAAGTCTCCTTCACAGGTTATTTTTTCTCACTCCTCTGAGATGTTGATTTCCTCAGAGTTCTGTTCTAGGCTCACATCTTATTCTAATTCTCTGGTATGGTTTTGCCTGCTTTCATGGTTTAACTACTAGTCTGTCTAGTTATGGCTGCTACATCACTGTCTACAGCTTGGACTTACGAGATTCACATTCATATAGTTTACTCAGCATCTCTACCTAAATGTCTCAAGCATATGTCAAACCCAACCTGTCTGTGTTAAACTCATTATCTTCCCTCTCAGCCCTCCTGCTCTTCTTGTGGTTTGTGCCAAGTGGCACCATCCAATCACCCCAGCTAAAATCTTGGAATCATCCCTGCCTCCTGTATGCAATTCGTCCGTTCATCTCACATATATTAACATATGCCTTCTTCCTGCCAGGATCCAGAGTGACCACTGGGGTGTCCTGATAAGCAAAAATCAGACACCACCCCTTGTCCCTAATAACATGTATAAGCTAGTGGTGGGGGGAGATGGGTATGAATCAGATATCACCTGAATATATCATTATGACTGAGATAAGTACTCTGAAAGAAAGGAACATGCCCTTATGAGAACTTAGAACAAAACAAGCTGACCGAGTCTGGGGATTTGGAGGAGAGTTCCCTGAGGAAATGACATTTAAACAGAAATCCAAAGGGTGAGTTGGAGTTTATTAGGCAAGTACAGGATTAGGGGAGGTGACTCCTTGTAGATGGGCAAAATGGCATGCACAACAGCACTGTGGCAGTGGGGAGCACAAGGCAGGTGGATGACACTGGGCCTGAGGGGCAGGCTGGGGTCAGATAGGAAGGCTTTGTCACCCATGGTCAGGGGTTTGGCCTTGATTGCCAAAGCTATGGAAAGACTGTGAAAATTTGAAGAAGGGGTATAACATCAGCTTGCTTCACTAATTGATTCTTCTCTGATTTAACTTATTTACACATTTTAATTCAAAAATCTAAAATATAAAAAGCCAGACTGTGAAAAATGTCTTTCCCATCCCTTCCCTCCATCCATATCATTCCCTGCTGCAACTCTACAAGTAACTACCATTTTTGGTTTTGGCATATCCTCCCAGAGTTTGTTTTTTGCATATACAAGTACATTTTAAAAATATTTTCCCCCTTCTTCAGACATTCATCTTAAAATAGCAAATACACAACCATCCTGTTGTTACTGTTTTGCTTAGCAATATTTCTTAGAGAGCTTTCCATGTGAGCCCACAGGAAGCTCCCCCTTTCTTTTCTTTTATAGTGGCCTAATATTACATTGTGTGGATGATATAATACAGTATAATAAAAATGGCAAAGCTTTGATATAAGACAACTGTATGCCAGATATTGTCACTTTTCCCGTGCATTAACTCATTTAATCCCTATAACAACTCTCTTAGGAAGGTGTTGTTATTATCTCCCTTTTATAGAAGAGGAAACTGGTACTCAGATAGCAAGTGACAGTCCCCGGATTTGAACCCAGTAGTATGGTTCCACGGTTCTTGCTTTTAATCATAACACAAGGTTACAACACTATACCATAATTTCCTTTTTCAGTCTGCTATTGATGGACATTTAGGTTGTTTCAAATCTTTTGATAATATAAATAACACTGCACTGAAGGACCTGGTACCTTTGCCATTTTGCATGTGTGCAAGAATATCTATAGGATATATTTCCTTAAGTGGTAGTGCTGAATCAGAGTATATGCATTTGTATTTTTATTGGATATTTCCAAATCCATAAAAGTTGTACCAGTTTAAATGTTTACTAGCAATATGTGAGAGTGTCTGTTTCTACACAGCCTCACCAAGTTGGATTTTTGCCCATCTGATGGGTTAAAAAAAAAAGGTATATCAGTTCGATTTTAATTTGAATTTCACTTTGAGTGAAGCCAAGTGTCTTTTTACATATTTAAAATTGGCATTTGGCTGGGCACGGTGGCTCAAGCCTGTAATCCCAGCACTTTGGGAGACTGAGGTGGGCGGACCACCTGAGGTCATGAGTTCGAGACCAGCCTGGCCAACATGGTAAAACCCCCTCTCTACTGAAAATGCAAAAATTAGCCAAGTGTGGTGGTGCACGCCTGTAATCCCAGGTACTCGGGAGGCTGAGGCATGAGAATTGCTTGAACCCAGGAGGTGGAATTTGCAGTGAGCCGAGATTGTGCCACTGCACTCCAGCCTGTGAAACAGTGAGACTCAGTCTCAAAAAAATAATAAAATAAAATAAAATTGGCATTTGATTTCCTCTTCCTTGAACTACATGCTCCTATCACATGCTCATTGTTCAATAGTGTTGGCTTTTTTACAAAATTTGAATCCTAAGAGCTCGTTATATATAAATATTAACAGTTTACCCTTTATGATATGAGCTATAGATACTGTCCTCAGTTGTGTTTTCTTTTGACTTTGCTAATGTTTTATTCTTGCCATGCAGGATTTTTAAATTTCTTTTTCTTTTTTTTTTTTTTTCTGAGATGTAGTCTTACTCTGTTGCCAGGCTGGAGTGCAGTGGCGTGATCTCGGTTCACTGCAGCCTCCACCTCCTGGGTTCAAGCGATTTTTTTGCCTCAGCCTCCCAAGTGGCTGGGACTACAGGCATGCGCCACTACACCTGGCTAATTTTTGTATTTTTAGTAGAGACGGGGTTTTACCCTGTTGACTAGGATGGTCTTGATCTCTTGACCTCGTGATCTGCCCGCTTTGGCCTCCCAAAGTGCTGGGATTATAGGCATGAGTCACCCTGCCCGGCTGAATTTTTACCTTTCTATGTAATTTATCTTTTATTTTATGGCATCTGGATTTAGAGTCATGGTTAGAAAGCCCTTTATTACTCCAAGGTTATAAAAATATATATCCCATATTTTCTTCTTAGCTCCTTTTATTTTTTAATATTTAAATCTTTTATTCACTTGGAATATATTCAGATATACAGTGCGAGAAAAGGATCCAACTTTATTTCCAGCTGACTTCCCATTTGTCCCCGCAATGTTTATCAAATAGTCCAACATGATCCAATCTGCTTGTGGAGAAGATCACGTTAGCTGCTGTGTGAAGAAATCACCGGGTCCTCCTGCTCTTACCTCCTAAATATCTCTCAGACTCATCCCCTCCTTACCATCTCTAGGACCACTACCTTGGGCCAAACCTTGCGCATCTCTTCCCTCAACGATGATAAGTGGCTTTGTGTGATCTCTCTCCAGCCAGCCTCCTTTGCTCCCCCAAGCCCATTCCTGGAGCTTCCAAAGCTATTTCTATAGCTCAAATAGGATCATAGCACTTTGTTGTTTGGAAGCTTTCAGTGGCTCCCCATCTTCCCCAGTGCACAAGTCCATATGACCTGGTACCCTACCCCTTCTCCAACCTCATGTCTTTATGCTCCCTTCTTTGTACTGTACACTGTGGTGATACCCAAATCCTTAGGGTTCCCTGAGTATTTTTTCCAATTTTCATGCCTCTGTGTCTTTGAAAATGCCGTGACTTCTCCCAGGAATGCTCTTCTCCAGCTGTGGGCCTGGAAAACATTCATTTCTCAAAACTCACCTCAGTAGTTACTTTCTCCAGGAAGCCCTCTGTAACTATTCTACCCCAGCTCCCGCCAGCTGCCTCTGTTCCTCCCATCGTTGTCATCCTCACAGTGTAGTCTTTACATGCTGGTCTCCCTGAGGACAGGAATTTTTCATTTCTTCTTGGTATGTAGGTGATGAATGAATGAATGAACGACCTTCTTTTCAGGGATATATTCATGTACTGCAAATTGCACATAACTTATTATACATCTTACAAGCTAATGTTTACTAGGCACTGTGTTTGTTACATGTGTGATTTTGATCTCATTTAATCCCCACAGTGTCCACTAGACTTATGGGAGTACATCACGTGAGGCCCATGACCTTGAATGAGAAAAATAATCACATCTTTATGTCCGTTAACTCCAACTGAAATACAGTCATCTCTCAGTATCCATGGGGAATTGGTTCTAGGACTCCCCCGACCACAAATCTCAAAATCCAAGGATGCTCAAGTCCCTAATGTAAATGACACAGTATTTGCATCTAACTTACACACATCCTCCTGTATACTTTAAATGAAGCTTGTCTAACCTGTGTCCTAGGATGGATTTGAATGTGGCCCAACACAAATTTGTAAACTTTCTTAAAACATTATGTTTGAAAAAAAAATTTTTTTTTAGCTCATCAGCTATCACTAGTGTATTTTATGTGTGGCCCAAGACAATTCTCCTTCCCATGTGGCCCAGGGAAGCCAAAAAATTGGGACACCCCTGCTTTAAATCATCTCTAGATTACTCATAATACCTAATACAATGTAAATGCTATGGAAATAGTTGTTATACTGTTTTTTATTTGTATTTTTTTACTATTATTATTTTTGTTTTTAAAAAACATTTTTGATCGGTGGTTGGTGAAATCCACAGATGTGGAACTTGCAGATATGGAGGGCCGACTGTGTGGTACATCCTTTAGTAAGGAATGTAGATAACAAACCACAGTTACATTAGCAACACTTGGCATGCTGTCATTAATGTAAATTACACATATTTTCCTCTTATGTTACAGTTGTTGCAGATATCTCAAAAAATCATTTGCATTCATCATTACCTCAAAATTTAAAAACAGTGCCTTTTAAAAGCATTTTGATAACTATATTTCAAGATGATTATTTTCTTTTGTAATCCTATATATTCTATTTCATATACTTAAATACTTTATTCTGAGAGGGAGCCTTTACACTTCCCCAAACTGCCCAAGGAGTGCATAGTATCACCAAGATTAGGAGTCCCTTTGCTAGAGTTTATTTTATTTTATTTTTTGAGACAGATACTCGCTCTGTGACCCAGGCTGGAGTGCAGTGACCTGACCTTGGTTCACTGCAACCGCTGCTTCTCGGGTTCAATCAATTCTCGCACCTCAGCCCCCAGAATAGCTAGAATTACAGGCACGTGCCACCACGCCCGGCTAGTTTTTGCATTTTTAGTAGAGATGGGGTTTCACCATGTTGGCCAGGGTGGTCTGGAACTCCTGGCCTGAAGTGATCCGCCTGCCTCTGCCTCCCAAAGTTCTGGGTTTATAGGCATGAGCTACCGTGCCCGGCCTGCACTAGAGTTTAAACTGGTGTTTGAAACCAGGTGGGTAGAGATGCGTCTAATGCTGCCTGTCCATGGAGTCGCTGGATTCAGACAGACTGTAGGTACAAATCCTAGTTCTCCCACTAGCTAGTTAGTTCTGGCGTTTGGTTGACTACCTTGACTTCTCTGTGTCTGTTTTCTCACTTGCAAAACGAGGGTAGTAATGTACCTACCTCATAGGATGTTGTGAGGATTCACTGAGCTGATAATATGAAAAGTATACAGAACAATGCCTGGCACGTAGTAAATACTATGTATTGGGTTTGTATTTTTATTTTTATTTTTATTTTTATTTTATTTTATTTTTTTTGAGACAGAGTCTCGCTCTGTCACCCAGGCTGGAGTGCAGTGATGTGATCTCAGCTCACTGCAAGCTCCACCTCCCGGGTTCACGCCATTCTCCTGCCTCAGCCTCACGAGTAGCTGGGACTACAGGCGCCCGCCACTGTGCCCGGCTAATTTTTTGTATTTTTAGTAAAGACGGGGTTTCACTGTGTTAGTCAGGATGGTCTCAATCTCCTGACCTCATGATGCACCCGCCTCAGCCTCCCGAAGTGCTGGGATTACAGGCGTGAGCCACTGCGCCCAGCCGGGTTTGTATTATTATTAATTAAGCACTGTTCTGCCTTGTGTTAATTATACATCTTTCTTCCAACTAGACTGTGGTCTCTAGAGGTCAGGATTGTGCCTTGCTGTGTTCTGAAGCCACAGCACCTTGCATGAACTGAGAACATGCTTGTCAGTGGATTTAACATTACTGGTACTCCCTCCTTTTGAGACACATGTTTCTCCTTTGAGCTCTAGGATACCTCTTTCTCCTGGTTCTCCTGCTTCTCTGGTTCTTTCTCCTTGGGCTCTTTTGCTCTGCCTGCCCCATAGATCCTGGTGTTCTCCATCAATAGAGCTAACACAGGCCTGAGAAGCAGTACAGGTACTTCAAAAATAACAATTAGACTCCTCATTTCTGTACACCTTCTCTCATCCTGCTTGTCTTCCTCCTCTGTTTCCTGTCTAGGTTAGTGGCTCTACTCTCCATCCACTAGCAAAGCGAAAAACGTTGGCAACATCCTGGATCTCTTCCTGTGTGTCATACCATATACCAGTCAGTTCAGAAGTTCTGACAGTTTAAATTCTCAAAATTGTTTGCAGGTTTGGCCCTTCCTCCCCATCCTCACCACCCCATCCTAGTGCGGGCTCTCAGCCTGTATTACCAGGACTACTTTGCTTCCTCTCTCCTCTCCCTGCGCCCTGATTTCCCCTACCTCCTACCCAGGCTATCCTCTATACAGTCTCCAGAGTGACCATTTTAAGGAAAGAGGAAGTCTGATCTGATTTTGCTCAACTGCTTAAAAATCCCATCCCGGTTGAAGACCAAACTTCTTTGCATGGCATTCAAGACCATTCACAGTCTCATTCTTGTCCATCTCTTTGGCTTCATTTCTCATTGCTTAGACTCCAATTCCATCACTTTACCTTCTGGTTTTTATTTGTTTAGTTTCTTTTAGAGATGGAGTCTTACTATGTTGTCCAGGCTGGAAGGCAGTAATGCAATCATAGCTTACTGCAGCCTGGATCTCGTGGGCTCAAGTGATCCTCCTGTCTCTGCTTCCCAAGTAGCTGAGACTGCAGGTGCACACCACTGCGCCCAGCTCATTACTTTACTTTCTGAATAAACAGATCTGCTGATCTTTGCCCAGTCTTCTTTGCTTCGTGTCCAGGCTCACACTATCTATTCTACTTGAAACCTGGCAAACTTCGTGTCTTCCTTTACAAGTTAGCCGAAGGGTACTACCTCCTCTCTGGAGGTGTCTCTGACTTTCCTAGGCAGCCAAGGGCATGTATTCCTTAATGTGCCTTTCTAGTACTTTTATTATAATATGCCATGAGTGTAGCAACCACCATTTCTAGTTGTCTGTGTTTTGCCACTAGGCGGCAGTAGTCACATCTTTTCAGGAGATTAAGATAAACAATTAATATTGGATATTGATTTATTTTAATCATTAAAAATGTTGCTTAAATTAATTGTTGTAATTGAGGTGCTATGGGAATAAGGGTGCGGGTAAAGTCCATGAGGCCCCCGGATTTTGGCCTGAGTGACTGGGTGGGATAGAGTATCATTAACTAAGAAGAGGGTACAGAAGGAAGGAGCATGTTTTAGAGAGTGTCTTAGTGTTTTTGGGCTGCTACAACAAAAATACTATCAACCGAGTAGCTTATAAACAATAGAAATGTATTGCTCACAGTTCTGGAGGCTGGGAAGTCCAGATCAAGGTACCAGAAGGTTTAGTGTCTGGTAAGGGCCTGTTCCTCATAGATGGGGTCTTCTCACTGTGTTCTCCCATGTGGAAGGGGCAAACAGGCTTCCTTGGGCATCTTTTATAAGGGCACTAATCTCATTCATGAGGATTTCACCCTCATGACCTAATCACCTCCTAAAGGCTCCACCTCTTAATATCATCACACTGACCGTTAGGTTTCAACATGAATCTGAGGAGGGGAACATAAACATTCAGACCATAGCAAGGAAGATGATTTTACTTGAGTTTGAGGTGCTTCTAGGCTATCTAGGTTGAAATGCCCAGGAAGCATTAGGATAAAGTATTCTGGAGCTGTTCAGGGGAGTCTGGACTAGACACTGACTTTGGTATCATTGGTTATAGAACTAGTAGATGAAAACATTGGAATGAATGAGCTGGTCCAGGGTAACTATGTAGGTAGGGAGAAAATAGGACTTAGAGAAAGCCTTGGGGAACATCAACTTGCAAACAGTAGAAAGAAGAAGAGTGTAAGGTGATTGCAGGAAAGATCAGAGTAATAGAAGGAGAGGCTGGTTGTCCTGAAAACTAAGGCAGTAGAAATTTTCCCCAAAGTAGTACTAGCCAAGCCACATTGGATCTAAGAGGTACAGTAAAATCAGGCCGTCAGAGAAATGGGAATTGGAAGGAAGAAGTTAAGGGCATTAAGGAAGGAGAGGTTAAGGCCGTTACAGAGCCAAGGGAGGGCATTTTTCCCCCTCCCTTCTCCCCCTCCCTTTCTCTCCTTTTCTCCTCCTTTTCCCTTTCTCTCTGCCCCAGGGCTGAGCATGTTCAAATGCTAAGTTGAAGCACAGTAGAGCCCACGAACATTGAAGGTACCAGGGAGAAAGGGGAGCGGATGAATTACAGGTTGATGACAACTGCTGAGAATGACAGGGGTTTGGTGGTGGATTGAGAAGGGTAATGACAAGAGAAGTAAGTGCTATGGGAAATGGAAGAAGGAGATAAGCCTAGACTCTCTCAACACTGTCTAATAGAATTCTCTGTGATGATGAAAATATCCTATATCTGTTCTATTCCATATGGTAGCCACTAGCTACATGTGGCTTTTGAGCAGCATGCTTTTGAGCAGTTGAAATATGCCTAGGGGGACTGAGGAGTTGGATTTCTCCTTCGATTTTAAGGTTAATTAATTTGAATTGAAATTGATTGGTTAATGGATTGATTTATGAGATGGAGTCTCGCCCTGTCGCCCAAGCTGGAGTGCAATGGCGAGATCTTGGCTCACTGCAACGTCGACCTCCCGGGTTTAAGCGATTCTCCTGCCTTAGCGTCCTAAGTAGCTGGGACTACAGGCACATGCCACCATGCTTGGCTAATTTTTGTATTTTTAGTAGAGATGGGGTTTCACCATGTTGGCCAGACTGGTCTCAAACTCCTGACCTCAAATGATCCGCCCACCTCGGCCTCCCAAAGTGCTGGGTTTACAGGCGAGAGCAACCTTGCCTGACCTGAATTGAAGTTTAAATGGCTATGTGTGGTTAGTGGCTATTATATTGGACACCATAGCTCTCAAAGGTTGGTGACTGGCACTGTGGGGCCCTCCTGAAAGAGGAATCTGTGGATTTTTCTGGCACTAATCTGTACGGTTACCCCATTTGGGGTTCAGCAGCCTAAGTGGAGGAGCAGGACGTCTGGCTGGAGGGATCCATCCAATGTTGAGATTTTGTGTAAGTAGGGTCAGTATTATTGAAAATCTAGAAAGTAAGGGATATTTGGGTGGTACTAGAAAGTTTTGGTAATCCTGCAACACACTGTATTGCTTTCAGGTTTCTGACCAAGGACAGGTCACCCAAGGACCAATAGCAGAATGGCAGACAGAGCAGCACTTTATTATTAGCTGAGCAGGCACCCAGGACCTTTAGTGCAGGGCTTCTCTGGCAGGCTGGGCGAGAGCTTGCAGCTTTGTTCTCAACATCTAGGTGAGCTTCCCACTCTGTACCTAGAGAATATAATGTGGCTACATGTGTAACGCAGGCCCCCCCTTACTTTCCACCCTATCAAAGGCATTGAGAAGCTAGAGTAGAGAGGAAGGTGAAGAGGCCTAGCTATGCAAAGAGCCAAGATTCTGCTGAGATGTGCACGACGAAATACACATGCTGCCCATTACAAAGCTAGGCTACCCGGTTTCAAATACTGGTTCTCCTCCTTACTGCTGTGTGACTTTGGCCAAGTTCCGTTACCTTCCCCTGCTTCAGTTTTCTCATCTGTAAAATAAAAATAATAATAGTGCTTTCTCACATGGTTGTCATGAGCATTAAATGACTTAATGTATTAATATATAAAGCACTTATAACAGTCCTTGTCGTGTAATGGTGGCATGTAAGTTGTTTGCTATTATTAGTATGGTTTCAGCTTGCCAGTACACTGTGGCCCTGCCTTACTAATCTAATAAAATGTGGTTTGCGCAGTTTCTTAGGTTCTCACCTTTAGTAAGCCACCCTTTGGGGATGATGTAGTGAGGGGAGGGGATAGGTAGAAGTGTGGGGAGAGGGGGATGAAGAGTTCTCCTTCCCACCAGGGAGTTGAGAGTGCTGGTGTCAGAGTTTGAGGCCATGGAGTCCAAGCTGGTGTGGAAGAAAGGCTAGAAGAGAGCTGGGGAACAAGGAGTAATTCTATGGAGGGAGGTAAGGAGCATCAAGGGATCACAGGTCACGAGGAGGTCTAGGGGCACGTGCATAGTAGGAATAAGGATATGAAACCACGGAGGCTGTGGTCAGATGATCCCAGCAGAGGTGGGGAAGTTCAACGTGATAACAGAAGGCAGGTTGTGGTTAGTGCGGTTGAGTAGACCAGTACAGTTGAGGAGGTTCAGGAGGCCACGAGGTTAGGGTATTGGAAGAGGTGCCTGCATGGATGTTAAAATCACCCAGAATGCCATCAGGAAAAGGTGTAATGTATAAAAGAAGGTGGTAAGCTAAGTGACACTGATCTGAGATGAATCCAATGACCTGGAGGCCAACAACAGGTGACAGTGACAAAGAGGAGGAACTGAATCTTGAAAGAGAACATGGCAAGAGTAAACATCTAGAAGCAATAATGGAGGGCTAGAGGAATCTTCAACTTCCCTCCCCCCACAAAAGATTGCTGCAGGAATAGAAGGATTAAAAAAGAACAGCCTTCTCAGAGCTGTTAGTGGAAGAAATCACATGCTCAATGGACAGCCAGGGTTCCTTAGGGTGAGAAGGTGAAAGGGACATTCTGGGGAAAGGTGGCAGGTCTAGACAGATTGGTTGATCATGAACACCCCTGGCCAGTGGTGGTGGTGGGCCTCCAGAGGTTCTAGTGGATGGGTTGGGAGGAAGTCAGCCACAAGGTGGTTGGAGAAAAGGGCCCACACAGCTTTAGGCCCACAGCTTGGTCCTGCCTACAGGGCTGGTGACACAACTCAGGAGTTCCCCTCCGAGAACTCCCCTTTCTTCATCCTTGTGATGTGTTTTGATTGGTTGGTTATGGTGGTTTTCATTTTGGCAGCAGTTCTTAACCTGGGGTTCACAAATAGGATCTTAAGGGGTTCATTAACTTGAATGGGGGAAAGTGCCATCTTTATTTTCCCTGACCTCTAGCAGAAATGTAGCACATGAACGCAGGCAACAAGCACCAGTGGTGTTAGCCCTACCTGCGTCTTTGTTGTCAGTAGCAATCATAGATGGCTTCCTATCACATTACAGTAGTAGCGGCCATCTCAGGGCAGTGTTTATGCTCATCTGCTTTGAAAGTGATGGTAGTTATTAGGCCTGCTGCTAGATCTTGTGATTAAATGTATTTATAAAGAAATATAATTAGTATATTACAAAATTTTAAAAGTATTTTGGTGACTACGTTTTAATATAATTGAATTCCTTCGCCTTTTATTTTATGCATTTCAAACATTGTTCTGAGAAGGAGTCCTTTGGTCTCCCCAGGCTGCTGGGGTGCAGGGGATCCGGTGGAGGGCCTGCTTCAAGGCTGCTGGGAAATCCCTTTCTATTTCACTAGAGGGAGCTCTTGTTTCAGAATTGGTGAGCAGTGACCCTCAGGCTTGACACCCAGTAATAAGGTTGTTTTGTTTTGTTTTCTGTTTTGAGATAGAGTCTTGCTCTGTCACCCAGGCTGGAGTGCAGTGGTGTGATCTTGGCTCACTGCAGCCTCCACCTCCTGGGTTCAAGGGATTCTCATGCCTCAGCCTCCTGAGTAGCTAGGATTACAGGCATGCGTCACCATGCTAATTGTTGTAATTTTAGTAGAGGTGGGGTTTCACCATGTTGCCAAGGCTGGCCTTGAATCCCGAAGTGCTGGGATTACAGGCGTGAGCCACCGTGCCTGCCTGAGAAGGCTGTTTTGCAGGCAATTCAGATATCTTTGGAGGACATTTCAGGAAACTGGAGTTAAGAACCTCAGTGTTGTTTGTTCTAGGCAGGCCACCTCTCTGTCGAGTGGGCTTTCAGCTCATCTTCTGGAGGATGAGGATTGGACCTCCTGTGCTAGTTACTTTCTGGGACCAGTTAAAGTGGAAGCACTTTGGCCAATGGCAGCTCAAAAACTGGCCCCAAGGACATGCTGACCTCAGTATCCAGGCTGAGTTTCCTGTTTCTCCTCCATACCAGTGAGCCCATTGCCCCTTCCATCTAGCTAGTGTTAGGATGTTGGAGAAGTTCCTCTCTTCCATGAGGCTTCCCTGCTCCACTATACTAGTCAGGTAAGGGCAGGTGAAAGTATAGGAACTCTGGTAAATCCTGAAGGCTCCTAAAGGGTTAGTGGGTGCGGGAGGAACTGAGGGATTTGACTGATTGGCCAAGGGCTGAGCGTTGTGCAACAGGTGGATAGGTGAGTTTCTGAAGACCACTGGATTGTCCCTGCTGAGGAAGAAGTGATTGATGCTCAGGAGTCCTTTGTGGGAGCAAATGGTTAAGAGTTTTCTGCCTTAATTTTATCACCTTCCAGGACACACTGCTCCTCACACCTGGCCAGACTGTGTCCCCTTCACTGGCAGCTTTTCCCAGGTCTCTTGGTTCATCTCCCAGCTCCAGCATTCCCTCTAAGTCAGTGTTTCTCCTATATTGTTGGAGGATCCAAGCATCAGGATCATCCTGAAGTGCTTGTTACTAAAGTGGAGATTCCAGGGCCCACTCAGACTCCCCGAATTCAACTCTATGGGGCCGGGCACAGGAAGCTGCATTTTCCACAGCTTCCCTAGGATAGTTGTTTTCAAAGTGTGGTCCCTGGATTAGCAGTATCTGCCTAACCAGGGAACCTGTTATTAATGAAAATTCTCAGATTCCAGATTCCAGGCCTCACCCTAGACCTACTAGAAACTCTAATCAGAAACTCTGAAGTAGGGCCCAGCAAGCTGGATTTTAAGAAGCCCTCCTAGAGATTCTGATTTTGACCCACACTCAAGTTTGAGAGCCACCGCCCTAGCAGATTCTGATACAGAATGAGTTGAAACCTTATTGTCTCAGATGATCCAAGAGTTGGTTCCCCCTTGTGTAAAGCTCAGCAGGAGACACAGCCAAGGCCACACAGCAGCTTGGTAAGAGTAGAAGCTGGGACCTGGGTCCTTGGACTTCAGTACATATTCTGCTAGGTCAGGTCCACCTATTGGATTCTTTGCCAGTTCAGGGTCCTCATCCTGTATACTACTGTCAGGGGGCTGCCTGTCTGATCCTCATGGATGAAGGTGGGTCTTTAAGTTGCCTTAGCCACAGGCTGGGTGGCCAGTCAACCCCGATTAGGCTCTTCGAGAGTGAAGCATGGCCTGGGTAGACTCTCCAGCCCCTTAGGATGGGAGGTTGACAAGATGGACCTTCCATGTGAACACCTAACCCAGGACATCCTCCACTTCCAAGTACAGTAAACAGAATAGAGGATAGGTTCTTTTGGTCAAATGCCTGGATGAGGGGAAACCTGACTTGAGCCGACACTCAGTGGTAAGAATGGGGATCAGATATTCATGATTATCTTGGGATTGTGCCATGCTGAGATATCTTTTAGGCAGCCACAGATTACAAAGGCTAAAAATGGAGGTATCTCATTTAAAGAGTACCAAAGATGGGAATACATTGTCAGGAACCAAACTTGTCATTCTCTTCCCTATCCCCAAACCTGCACCTTCTCCAATGTTACCCATCCTTTTCAGTGATACCATCACCTATTCGTTATCCGGGCCAAAAATCTAAAGCCAATCATTGGTCTATACTCCTGTCCCTGCCCCCATCCAATCAGTGACCGCATCCTATTAATTTGACCTCCTGATCATTTCTCAAATTTATTTCCACTACTCCAACTTTACATCAGGTCAGATCATCCCTGACTTTGTTTATTGCAACAGCCATCTAACTGGTTTCCCTGCCTCTAGTCTCACCCTGTTTTGTTCTAAGGGCACGTAGGATGAGGCCTGAGAATTGGCCATTGGATTTAGTAATGAAAAAGTCATTTGTGACCTTAATGGGAGCTGTTTTGGTGGAGGGAGGGAAGCCTGATAAGAGTGAGTTTAAGAGGGAACAGTAAGAGAGAGGAATTATAGGTAGGGAGTATACCAGTGCTGTCCAATAAAAACATGTGAGGCACATACCTAATTTCAAATGTTCCAGTAGTTGCATTAAAAGCAGGTAAGAGAACCAGGTGAAATTAATTTTAATAATAGAGCTTACTTAACCCAGTATATCCAGTATTTTATCATTCCAGTATAATCAATATAAAAATTATCACCAGGATATTTTGCTGGATTTCCTTTGAAATCCAGTGCACATTTTGTAATAACAGCACATCTCAGTTCAAACTAACCACATTTCAAGTGCCCGGCAGCTGCATGTGACTAGTAACTACCATATTGGACAGCACCGGCATAGACAATTATTTCAAGGAATTCAGCTATAAAGGGGAGCAGAGGAGTGAGGTAGTGGTCAGATGGGGAAGTGAGGTCAAGTGTTGACTTGTTGGTTTTAGAACGGGAGCTATTACAGTACTTTTCGTTTATACACTAATGGACTTAATCCAGTAGAGAGGAAGAAATTGTTTACGTAAGATGACGAAACAGCGACTGGAGTGATGCTGTTGAGTAGGTGAGAGGGGATGGAACCTGGATACAAATAGAAATTCTGGCCTTGGCTAGGACACAGGGCAGTTCATCTGTGGTGACGGGGAGCGGGGGAGTGAAGGAAGAGCATATTGGGCACTGATGCAGATAGATGGGTAAATGTGATTGTGGGAGCTTATGGAAGTTTTTGTCTGATTCTTTTTTTTCTCCGTGAAGTGGGAAGCAAGGTTAATATCTGAGAGTGATAATGGAATAGAAGTATTAAAGATTTGAGAAGAGAGAAAGTATTAAATTGTGGCCTAGGAGCAAGACAGAGTAAATGGACTAGGGAAATACAGTATGATTGCCTGGCAACGTGAAAGATGCACTTGAGGTTTGTGATCACGAATTTGAAATGAGAACAGTCAGCGCTGTTGTTTTTCTCTAGTACATTCAGCTGTGAGGGACAAGCAAGGCAGAGGAGGAGCTTTGAATTCAACCAGGGCTGGGTTTTCTTTCCAGCTGAGTACAATAATGAGAGGAACAATGGAGTCGAAGGTGTATGCAAGGAATAATTAAAACCATGGGCCATGGAATTTAAGGACAGAAAAGGGAGCCATGAGGGACAGTAAAAAGATCGTAGGACCAATGGATCCCAGACTCCAGTGGGGTCAAAGAAGTGTTGGGGTCATCGTTATTGGGAGTGAGCCGGAAAGATAGAAGTGGTGGTTGAAGTGGGAATGCTTGACTTGGAGATTAGGGAGGAGCTACAGATGCACATAATTATAAGATCTCAGGCACAACCATGACAATGAGTGGCTGAGATGTGGTAAAGGGCAGTGTCATTGAAAACAAGAGGCCAAGGAACTGACAGATCAGGATGCTGAAGGATGCATCTAGATGCATGTTGAAATTAACAAGAAATCTGATGGGTGGTAGTGAGCCAGGTACTAAAGGAATGAGGGCCATGACCCATATGTCTGTAGATGACTGTGAAAGGGAAGGATAGCGTACAGTACAGTATGGTAGTGGTGGGATTTTAGGGAGAAGGGAGGACCACCCATCTGGGACTGCAATGAAAAGAATGAAGTTATTCACTCTACCTACATGGGCCAAAGGAGAAAAATCAGTCACTACTTTAGAGGGCCACAGATGAAGCAGGCAAGGAGAGGTAGGTTGGGTAAGAACAAAAGGGTGAAGGGAACAGTCAGAGAAGAGATTGAGAACATAGGAACTGAGCTAATGATTTATCTGTGATTTTTGCCTATCCTGTTCCCTTTTCCTGGAATTTCCTTCCTTACCTTGTACACATAGAAAATTCTTCTTCATCTTTCCTCATCCTGCTCCTACACTGCTACTTTCCTGAAACTGCTATTGCGAAGGTTACTAACTAGTGAGCAGCATGTAGCCAAACCCAGTGGAAGTGCTTGTCTTTACTGTACCCCTATAGAGAAGTGTGTTCCCAATGGAATTTTCTGTGGTGATGGGAATACTCTTATCTCTGCACTGTCCAATATGGTGGCCACTAGGCACATGTGACTGCTGAGTACATGAAATGTGGCTGATGTGACTGAGGAACCAAAGTTTTAATTCTGCTTAATTTTAATTCATTTAAATGTAATTAGCCACATGTGGCAAGTGGCTACCTTATTTATTCGTCAGTGCAAGTAATAGAGCGCTTAACGCTATTGATCCTTTCTTTCTTGAAACTTAATGTTCTCTTGACTTCCAGCACACCTCTCTCCTAGTTTTTTTGATTTTTTTTTTTTGATTGCCTCTTTAATTTTGTCTTCAATCTTGACTTCTCATGGATCTTTCTCCTTCTGCTAGCCACTTAACTGTTGCCATATTCCAGGCTTCCTCCTTGATCCTTTTATGACATTTTGTGGACTCTCATTGATCTTATCCATACCCCAAGCCCTGTTTCCAGGCCATCTCCCTCTCCCGAGTGCTAGACCTGGACATAACAGCCTATTGGAGACATCTGCTGGCATAGCGGATAGGCATTCAGTGCTGGCATGCTCCAACCTGAGCTCATCTCTTCCCTAAATTACCTCCTCTCAGTTACTGAAGTCATAGACCTGGAAGTTACTCTAGATGTCTCCTTCCTGTCTGACAAACTGCCAAGTCCTCTATGCCACTGCAGCAGCATTTGAACTTGTCTTCAGTCTTGTCCCTCTCCAGTCCATTGTCCACATTGCTGCCAGAGCAGTCTAGGTAGCTGAAACATACATTTGACCTTTTTATTCTCCTTGTTAAAACCTTTCAGTGGCTTCTCATTGTATATAAAATAAAGGCCAAGTTACCAGCATGGCAAACAAGGCTCTTCATGACCCAGCCTCACCTGCCTGTTTTTCCAGCTTCATCTCCTGTCCCTTCTCACAAAGTTCTCTCCTTTCTAGTAACGCAGAACTGCTTGTAATTGCACACAAACAGCATGCTGTTTCATGTCTCCACACCTTTTCTCAGGCTATAACCTCTGCCTGGAGTTTACCCTCCTTCCTTCAAGGCCCTACCCCAACCCCTTCTGGTTCTGCAAAGCTCACCTCAACTGTCATCTTCTCCAGCTACTTTTCTTCAGTGTCTCTGTTACTTAATTCACTTACCTTACTACACCATTGCATCATTCACTTGTAAACACAGGTAGTTCTCAAGAGCAGAGACTATCTTTGCCTCCTTCTTTCCACTGTCTGGCATGGAGTCGTACTCCCAATGTGGACTCTGTAGATGTTGAGTGAATAGGTACCATGAATAAGTGAGTGAGTTGAAGGAAGCCGGAAGAAGATTGGAGAGGGGGATGCCACACTGCCCAGTCTCATCTCCTTGGTATAAGTCCTTCATTGGTGGGATTATAGGATGAGAAAAGGGGCCCCTGGGAGGCCTGTGGGGATCAGTCTTGGCTGCTGCTGGTGCAATTGACTTCTTTCCCAGGACTCATAAAACTCGCTTCTGGCCGAAATCGATTTTAGAAAAAGCTATTATCTAGGTTTCCCCCTACCTTTACAGCCGACATGCTTCTCTCTTCCTGGGATATAAGATGCTAGCAAAAAAAGGTCACATTTTTTCTTAAAGTAGGAAAAGGTTTTTTATATGTTTAATTTTTTGAAAGTGCTGAAGTTTCTGTTTTCTTTTAGAAGAAAACTGATTTTTCACTGGGATTTTCTCAAGGGCCACATGCAGGTATACAGAAAAGAGAATGATATGTGTTTGCATACAATTTGCATATATCCGTGTAGACTGGATCATCTGTTCTCAGAGTACTTTCTTTTTTTATTTTTTTCAAAAAAAAAATTGAATACTTGATCAACTTTTCAATGGAAAGAATCAATAACAGGGAAAGGCAGTGGAAACCACAGTGGAAGTCCCCCTTCATAGAGATCACCTCTTTAGAAGAGTCCCCATCCTCTTCTAGTCTTTTGTAAGATTTTGGATGGTTGTGGTTGCCATGATAAAAAATAGCAGCAGCCATCTGCATGCCAGGATAGCTGTCGTGTATACTTTTATCTCTCTTTTTCCACTCACCAGCCCTTAGAGGTAAATGTTACCCTCAGCCCACCAACAGGAAAACAGGCTTAGAGGGGCAGCAAAATTTGCCCAAGGTCACTCCTGTGGGTAGTGGCAGAGCCATGATTCAAACCCAAGGCTATCTGGCCCCAAGGCCTTTGTTTTTAAACTACTAAGCTGTATTTTCTGCCATTTGTGTACTGCTTGGTGTTTTGTCTTTTGTCCTTGCCATTACCAGGCATAGACAGACACATAGTTTGGCTGTCATTTGAATGGTAGTGGACTCTGTTGCACAATGTTGACGTACCATATTTTGTAAACATCTCCTTACTTGGTTTGTTTCCAGTTTCTCAATATTATAGATAGTACAGGTGTAAATATCTTTGCACAAATTAGGGTGGTTTGTTGGAGTTTTTAGGTATTTGATGTGGTCCACAAAGTAGTATTTTTGAGCCAAAGAGTTATAATTTTATGATTCTCCAGGAAGTCTATACCATTAATTCACCCAAGCAGTGATTACTTTTGGAGTGCCCACTGTGTACCAGGTGCTGGACGTGAAGAGGTAATTCAGAAACAGCCTCTCTCTCAGAGAACTAACAGTCTGGTATGGGATGGATGATGTGGCACAGAATGAATGCTACTGAAGTGGGGGTTTAGGCAAGGGGCAGTGAGAGCACTGAGAAACAGTCCCCTGGTAGTATCTGTGAGTGTTCCTTTCCCTTTGCAGCACTGGGCAAGACAGGGGAGGAGCATGATAACAGGGCTGGCTACAGAGCTGCCTCCTGGCTGAGGACATCCCCGCCAACACCCACGGGCTTTCCTGCAGCCGCCACCTCGCTGCCCATCTGCCACTAGGGGGCGCCGAGCAGAGAGGATGGTGGGAGGGGGCACCCAGGACAACAGGACTGGGGGCTCCAGCAGTGGGAGGAGCGGCAGCCTAAGCACTCGTCTGTCCTCCAGGCCTCCTCTTCCCCTGTATGCCCACCGCAGCCAGGGTGACAACACGGTGCCCAGTCCACACTCATTCAGCAGACAGGAATGTGTGCATGCCTTAAGGGCATAGCTCAGTGCGTTTTCACGCACGCACCAAGCACTGTGCTGGATGCTAGGAATGCAGAAGTGGCCTGACGTGGTCCTTGACCCTGAGTTGTACTTGGTCTAGAGGGTTGGACAGACAAGGGAAGAGACAATCCAACTTGTGTGCTGGAGGTCTTCACAAGTGGCAACAGGAGCATTGAGCTCCCTAGTGAGTCCCCTGGCAGTATGTGAGAGTTCATTTCTCCAGTCCTCCACTCTTATGACTTTGACTGTGACATTGCCCATCGTCCAACCTGGAATTTCTCCATCTATAAAATGGAAGGAATGATATCTATGTCTGCAAAGGGCCTTCTGACTCAGATATGCCTTGAGCCTAAAGCAAGCCTGAGCTTCTTCCACAGAAGAGCCCCCATCCCTGGTCCCCACTTTAGTCACTGAAGAAAGTCTCCTTTCTCTTCTCCCCCACATGCTCTCCTTACATGGTTTTCCTTGGCATTCTGCCTCTGGCCTTTTCCTTCTCTCTTTCTACGTATGTTCCCATGACTTCAGTTACCACTGTGTACTGATGACACCTACATCTCCATGCTCGCCCCCATCTTCTTCACTGAGTTCGTGACTCATATAACAATGAAAATAATCAGCATTTGCTAAATCCCAGATACAATACTGTAATTACGGTATATTATCTCATCTCATCTGTCCAACAATATTGTGAATTAGGCAGTGCCACCCCATTTTATAGGTGAGTAGAACCAAGTTCAAGAGATGCTGAGACTTTCCCAAGGCCCCAAAGTTGATAAATGATGGGGCCAGGATTTGCAAACCTCTACCTATTGAGCTCCACTGCCCACGCTCTTATCCATCACACTATATGTCCTAGAGTACAGGCAGCCGCCAAAGACCTATTTCCACTTGGATATTTCACATACGCCTCAATTTCATGTCTAAACTTGGCCTCATCATTTCCCTTCTGTACCAATCTGCCTTTTCCTCTCTTCTCCATTGCAATAAATGGCACCATCAACCCAGTGATACCCCAGCCAGAACCCTGGGAGTCTTCCAGGATCCTTCCTCTCCCTTACCAACCCCCATCTCCCCAACAATCTTCTCCAATCTTCTTCCACATCACGGTGATTTTTCCCCCACTCTCCTCCAACCTCGCTGCTGTTGCTTTCCAAGGCCATTGATCCTGTTCTCTTTTTGGGCTCCTGCAGCAATCTTCTTGCCAGCCTCCCTGCCTCGACTCTGTCTGCTTGAGTCCATCCCCTGCACACCAGCCAGGGCAATCCTTTGCAAACACACATGTGATCACCCCACCTTACTGCTTCAAAACTTCGACTGCTTTCTGTGACTCCACAGCAGAGCTCAAAGCTGGCTACCCATGGGCTGAAATCCATCCAGAAGACATGTTTTGCTTGGTCCAAAATGTTCTTAAAACATTTTGAATTAGTCGCCAACATTGGAAAATCAGGAAATTTCACTTAAAAGTTCATATATATTGGCTTCTCTTGCAAAAGTGAAAAAAACTGGTAACTCTGGGTCCACATCCCTTCAGGGCAGTGATTGGATGGAGCTGAGTGGTGGTTGCCCTCTTTAGAAGGGGTGTGGGCTTTTCAGTTTGACAGTCTCCAGCATCCCCTAGCGTCTCTTAGGCCCCGGTCACACCCCTGCTTCCAATTGTCTGCCTGAGAGTTGGGGCATTTGAGCTCGTGACCCTGGTGCATGGGATGAAGCCCAAATCCCTCAGCATGGCTTCTCGGGTCCTATGTGTCCCAGCCTGGAGCAGACCAGCCCTGCCAACCTCTGAGTCTAGTACCTGCTAACTGCCCCATTACACTCTCCCCTATGGTCCCATGAAACTGTTATCCATAGTTCTCTGAATTGCCCCACTCTTGTCTGCCTCCATGCAAGCTTATGCTTTGGAATTCCTAGGCCCCTCAACACCTATTTGTCCTTCTGGGCTTTGCACCAATACTTGCTCTACCAAGAAGCATTCCTTGTGCCCCTGGCTGAGTTTTGTTTTCCCATAACAGGTGGCGCAGACCTCAGTCATCCCACCAGCTACCCTGTGTTGTAGTTGTTGACTGTGAGTCTGCAATTGCAGGGAACCTGCCTTCTTTATCTTCCTGTCCTCAAAGCTTTGCACAGGACTTGGAATACACAGGGTGCCTTATAACTGTTGAATGAATGGATGAATCAGTGAAAGACTGACTTGGGAAAATAATAGTCTAGGATGTGATGTCACCCCTAATTGCTTGGGGTGGGGGTTCCAGGTCTTTCACTCTTCTGCATTCCCCACTCTGAGTTCCCACTCAGAGTGATACCCACAACATCATATAAACCATGCCCCCATTCTCCAAGCTCTGGAATACATCCAGCCCTACTGGGATGGTACTTTTTAGCAATGATAGAGGTAAAATACGTCATTTTTGGTATCCCTGGGGGAGAGTTGGCACATTCTTCAGTTATTTGAATGATAATGATGATAATGCCAGCATTTAACACTCACTGAGCACTTACATTGTACCAGACCCTGAACTAAGAGCTCTCAGTATATTGTTTCATTTATTCCTCCAACACTAAGAAGTAGGTAGTACTATTGTCCCCATTTTATAGGCAAGTAAACTGAGATATGAGGATTTTAAACAACTTTTCACATGGCCCGTAAGCGGTAGAGTCAAGATTTGAACTCAAATCTAACTTCAAAGTTAACATTCTCAATCACTACAGCATACTTCCTCAATGACATTTCTCTTTAGAAACATGAGGAAATAAATACAGGAATGAAGGCTATACAATTATCTATACAGTAAGATTGCAAATATTAATTTAGAAAAGAAAGAAAAGAAAATCCTGAGGCATAGAGAAAATGACCAAAGAGACAAACTCGTGAAAATTTTCTTTAATGAGTACATACCACTTTCATGATTAAAGAAAGTCCTCTCTTTGTAGTGACCCCGGAAACAAGTGGCAGGACAGAGGGCAGGAAGGGGCGGGGTTGAGTACCCAGCTAATCAGCGGGGCTGTCTCTTGAGTAGTTGACACTGATCAGTAGAAGGAACAGTCATCAGGCAGCAGCTGTGACCTCAGTACCTGCACCCTCATGGTGCAAAGGTGAAGTGGGTCACTATTCCTGCCATCTCACTATCTCCCCTCTTCCTCCAGGTGCTTACACTCCAGAGCCCCTCAGCAGTTTCCGGTGGGCTCTTCTCTCAACTGGCCTCATGTTCTTTTATCACTTCAGCGTCTTGCAGATCCTCGGCCTGGTAAGTTTGGTTATATCCCCTTCTATCCCCTCTGTTTGCAGTTCTCCATAAATCTCGATAATCCTGGTTGGCGCTGGCGTATCACTTTGTTTTGAAAATACAAGATGCTAAAGGCCAGGATGTCAGATTGTTGTGTCTGGATTGCTGATTTATGATCTACAGCCTTGGCCTCTCCAAAGAGTTTTCTGAGTCTTTCAGTAATGACTGTTTCTTTCATCCCTGGGGAGGCAAGGATGCCTTTCACTCATGGCCACTTGGGTCGGAAACAATGAGCTGCAACTGGAAAGTGGTTTGTTGTGGACCCCATGGGGAGGCAGGACTCTAACCCTGGCCCTTGGCCTGGGGGAGTCTTCTGACGTTGGGTCCATCCTGGTCCCTTTCATAGGCCCTGAAGGCTGGGCTATTCCCTGAGCTTCATGGCCAGTGGAAGTGTGGTGTTGGGGAAATCCTATGGCATTCTGGGGTGTTTAGAACTTCCTGGAGTCATGAAGAATGGTTGGACTCAGTAGCTGAGTTATCCAGAGCCCAAAATTGCTGAGTGTAAGAGTGTATATCAGTGGCAAAATGAGTAGGAAGAGCTCAGGGCTGGAGCTGGGGGTCAGGAGACCCAAGTTCAAGTCCTGGCTCTGCCACTGCTCTGAATGAGTCACCTCATCCTTGAGGGCAGAGAGTTCTCCACCTCTCTGTGACATGGTATAAAAGCCCCAACTTCCCTGAGAGGTGGTGAGGACTCGTGTTTAATGTGAACAGGCTTGAAGGGCTTTGGAAGGCAGGTGCCGCGACCGTCCTTGGGGCAGGTGTGGCATGTCTGGTTTTGTGTGCAAGCGGCAGTAATGTAGCATTGGCCATGTGGAACCTCGCGTGACCTAGCATGACTAGGGCGTGTAACCGATGTCCCCAACACCTTTGTAGAAGCAATCACTTTCTCTTCCTCATTTTGGTGGTGTATGGCTCTGCTCTGGTTTGCTGGGGGCTTAGTCTGAGCTCCTTGCCAACAGTGTGAATGCTTCCCGCGCTCTCAGGAGGAAGCCATACGAAGTTCACACCCTTACCACTCGCTGCTCTCCACTGGGACCCAGATTCCAGGGGCATCGGTGTGCTCATGTCACTCTACATACCATGCTCAGGCAACGCTGCCTACAAGGAGGGCAACCCTCACCCCATTCCTCAACGTAAACCCCCATCCATCTTTCATGAGTCCATTCAGGTACTACTTCTGTCATGAAATCTTCTCTGAGGACTCAGCCCCCATACTGTATGCTCCTCAGACCTCCTCATGGTGTATAAAGCTGGGTGAGCCCTGTCTGGTTTGGGGTCAGATGTAGTAAACCTTTGACCACCCCCACCTGATTGATTGCCGGTTACGTGGAGGCAGGGACCAGGCTGTGGGCTGTACTTTTAGCCTGCAACACCTCTCCGGGGACCAGGCACATAGTAGATGCTCAGGAATGGCAACAAGTTCTGGGCCCAACCGGAAGGCAAGACCGTGAGCAAAACTGAACAGCTTTTCCACTGGACAGCCCTCCCCCATCACCTCCAGAGGCCTCTAGCCTTGACTCACTCAGAAAACCAAGGGGAGAGAAGAAATCCCTTTATAAACAGGTGGGGATTGGTCAATCCCTCCTTGTCCAGTCCCCCATTAGGTAGAGATGGCCGAACTGGCAGAAGCCAGAGAAAGCCTAAGGATGGTGAACGCTCACTCTACCTCCCTTGTCCCTGCAGGTCACCGAAGTGAATTTGAACAACATGCTGTGTCCGGCCATCTCAGACCCATTCTACGGCCCCTGGTATCGCATCTGGGCCTCGGGACACCAGACTCTCATGACCATGACCCACGGGAAGCTGGTCATCCTGTTCTCATACATGGCTGGGCCCTTGTGTAAATATCTGCTGGATTTGCTCCGGCTTCCAGCCAAGAAAATAGACTGAAGGTGCTTTTTTTTTTTTTTTTTTTTTTTTCTCCCTGAGGAAGCAAGTCGTGACTTGACTTGGAGAACACCCAGTTCTTGATGAAATCATGGGAGAGGGCAGTAGGATGTTTGGTGTATTTCTTTTTCCTCCTTTCTGTCCCTTTCTTCTACCACTCTTCCTTCCCCAGCTCTTCCCCCTAGGATGTCTCCTTGAGCCTGGGGTGTAGTGCTGGGCGCTGGATTTTCCTCCTTCCCTTTGGCTCTCTCTCTGCTCCTAGTGGCCTTACATGGGGAGATTGCAGTGAGCGGCTGTTTCACTCTGCTTGTCGGTGCTTTAACAACAGCTGGTTGAGGAGAAAGGGAACAACAAGTAGTAGTAGTTCTTTTGGCATCGAAGCAATGAGATTGCGTTGTGTTTCATTTCTCCACTGCCAGGGACCTCCAGGCTTATGCTGGCGTCCCATTGAGTCTCCAGCACAGCTCTTACCACAGGGAACTGAGGCCTTGTTTCTATACCAGCGGCAAGCCCAGAGCCGAGGGATTTCACAGCTCACGGTCAAGACAGAACCAGCCAGATTCTGGTCACTAGTGTCCCATGACTCAAAGTAAGCAGCCAACCAGCACTCCCTCCAGGATGCTGCCTGGGATGGGAGGTGAGAGCACCACGCAGCCCAAGGGCTAGATTGCATTGAGAGGGTTGGAGACCTGTTGCAATGACAAATCCAAAGTGAAGAGGGTCAAGATATATACAGTACTAGGCCGGACCCTGTGTAAATTCTGCCTGTGAGAGTTGAGAACTGATGCATATCCCAATCAGAAGTGAGCACAGAAAACTGTGATTTGAATCATACACTCTGTTTTAGGTAAATGCTGATAATAGATATGATTTTAATCTTGAGTGCCCCTTAAATGTGTTCCCTCTCCCTCCCTCCCCTTCCCCCTCTCTCCCACTCTCCCTCTCTCCCTCTCTCCCTCTCTCCCTCTCTCCCTCTCTCCCTCTCTCCCTCTCTCCCTCTCTCCCTCTCTCAGGCAGCTTCAGGGAAGAATGAGCTGGAATTGGCTGGTTGATTGGTTTTTGAGTTTGGAGAATCCTTGCATCAGGGCCCATTTCTGGAAGACCCTGTAGATCTGTGTCTTGGTTTTACAGGGAATGTCAGCATCCTGGGTTTGAGCAGCTATAGCTCTTGCCACTGTTGTTTCCCTAGGGCCAGGTTTCTGCAGTGTACCCAGAGACAGTGCTGAATCGTTTAATGTGGGGGACATCACCTCCTCCTCATCCTGTCTACCCCAGAATCTTATGTCTAGATTGAAAGGGGGCTGCCAAGGAATTCGGTCCTCGTGGGTGGAGGTTCAGGTGCTCCACAAGGAGAAACTTTCGTTGAATGACTTCAGCTCAGTTATGCACAGACCTCGAGCAGGCAGGAAGTGGCTGGGCATTGCTGACTCTTCATTGACTCCCACTAGGAACAGATTTGCTTAAGAACAGAAAAGATCATTTGGTGACTTTGTCTGGTGAGCCTCCCTTCCCTTCTCCAACTCTGGGCAATGCAGTTGACCTAGGCCGGTTCCAGTATTTCTAGTTTGACCATGTTCAACTACATTGAGCTTCGGTGCCTCAGTGGTCATAATTTTAGCAAATGGACCTATGGGAAGCCACCCTGGGAGGGACGGTCGTTCTGCAGAGGCCTGAGGCATTGAGGCTATCAATCCCCAGGGCTTGGGGAGCAGGAGGGGAGAACACCAAGTGCTCTTACTCTCCTGAGCTCCTTTTGATGTGTAAGCTTTGTTTTTGCCCTCTTTGAAGGCAGGGCCAAGCTTTTCTTAGTGCCTCTCACCCTCCAGTGGCCCTCCAGTGGAGGCGCTTCTTGAATGGCTGCATTGGCCCTGCCCACCATCCAACTGCTACATGTAGGAATTGCTGATGAGGAAATGCACAACGCCTCAGTGCCCCTTGGCCTCTTTACAAAAGGAGAAGTTGGAAGGGGATTGTGGGAGGAGCCCCTGGGGGCCTGGCCTGTCCTCCACCAGGACTTGGAGTTGCTGCCAGCAGAGGATCTGTGCCTCAGCTGAGAACTAGCTGCGGAATGTCATAGGGGTGTGCCTGTGTGCGCCCTCTGCTCCTCCTCGTTTCTGTGGCATGGCACAGGTTGCCTGGTTGCTCGAGCTTTCCCCATGTTGGCATGCTTGCCTTCGCTCTGTCTACAGCTTAGCACCCCATTCTGGAGGGCACTTTCTGGTGCTTGGAAGGAGAGAAGAAGGCAAAAGCCACATACTTGGCATGGCCAAGCCAGAGACAGATCCACCTGTCAGGGGAAGGAAGAAGTAAAAGGGGCATGCAGGGCTTTGGGGGGCCAGATTGGCTCAGAAACATGTAGGTCAAAAGAACAGAGGGGGCCCAGTCTATAGGCTTCACAGGGAGCCATGGCCTGTATTTGGGGCACTGGGGAGCAGCAAGCATCTGAACTGGTCTGGATCTCACTCTTATCTTGGGCCAAGCCAACGTGGAGAGAAGCAACCCAAGCAGACTCCTGGCAGCCTGCCTTACAGGGTAGCCCGCCTTATAGGGTAGCTCTCATATCTGCGCAGTGCCGGCCCTCTACTGCCCCGGCTTTGGTACAGGACTGAGGGAGAAGCCGGAGCTTGCACAGCCAGTGGCCAGTGGGGTTGTCTTCCCAGCTCCTCCTCAGGGCTTTCCTGTCAGTGCCAAGCCAGTTCCGCAGCCAGGTTTCCATGTGTCATTTGCCAGTGTGTGGGAGCTCTGCGCGTGTGTGAGGGTGTTTGTAGAAGAGGGCAGTTTCCTTTCAAATGGCCTCAGGAAGGGAAAAGAGTGCTCCCTTCAGCCCCCAGGTAGCCTTGGCCAGGGATATGGGCCGAGGAGAACAGTCTGTGGAGCTGGCCAACTTGTGGCATCCACTCGAAATAGCAGAGACCCAGTCACGCCCACTTCCAGTCCTCCCTGCCCTCAGTATTTGGTTTTGTACACCAAAGATGATCTGGCCCATCTTCCTCCCAGAGACACAACAGTAACACGTTCCTCTGTCAGCCTGTGAAGGCATGCAGGGTTCTGAAGCCACAGACTCAGTCTCCCCAAGTCAGCAATCTCTTTCTCTCTCTCTCCTCAAACTTCATCGCATTCATAGAAGCTGCTTGCAGGGTCGCCGGGCTAACCAGGGTGATCGGCGAACTTTACCGTACAGTACCTCAGTCTAGCTGTCAGATCATCCCTTTTGCTGTAGCCTCTGTTGGGGTTTTTATATTTGTGATCATTGGGAATTCGGTGTCTTATGAAGTGGGCACAGCTCCCCACAGAGAGCAAGTTGTCAGCAGGTCTCTGTGCACTGGTGTTGGGGCAGGGCACTGCCCTGGGGGTGAGCGAGGTGGCTCAGGGCAGAAGGGCCCTGTTCCCCCCTTCCTCTGCCAAAAAGACTTCCTTGGATTTGTAGACATTGACCCAGAGTCATCTGTCCCCTCCTGAAGAGAATTTTCTTACTGGTTTCTACTGAAGGGGAGGTAGGGGAGGAGGAAAAAAGGACCATGTGTGATGCTGTTAGACAAGACACTGATGCTGATTATGCAGGGTCTCCTGCAGGCCCTTGTGGGCTCCTTGGCAAGGCCCCAGGCTGGGAAGGAGCTTCCCCCACAGCCCATCCTGCCCGCACTGTGGTGGGTAGAGTCAATGACAGGGAGGCAGCCCTCCTATTGTGTATATAGAGTGGGCTGATTTGGGCTCAGGAAAACCTAGTCGCTTGTTGCTCTTGTCTGTGACATTTTTGTACACTGGTTTGCTACTCATGGCAAGAAACAGACAAAACCCCATGAAAAACAAAACAAAACAAAAGTCATTTCAAACACAGCTGTTGTTTTCAAAACTCTTTCTTTTGGTGTCCATTTTGTGTTCTATTTTAAAGAATCTTTCATTTATATTGGTATTACTGTAGTGAAGAGAATATGATAGGCTGATCTGTAATGGTTTCTGCCAGGAGCTTAGCAAATGCCTCTGCCCCTCTTCCCCTACCCCTGTCCTTCCTCAATTCCCAGCTGGGATTGCTATGCACTGGGCAGACCCCTCACTGTCTCCCCTGAACCCCCACACAGTGGCTGCCCTTAGAACCAGTCTTTATACTCTCCCTAAACAGCAGCAGGCTGAGGATTTTTGTCAGGCTGGCTCTTGAGTGCTCTGTGCCCCCACCAGTTTGCTCACCTCTTGGGGCATTTTGTAATATGTTTTCTCTGTCTTGTAAAACCTTTTGATTGTACCGAAATGGTTTCTGCAGTCGCCTTTGGAAATAAATAGTCATTAATTTGTGTACTTAGCATTCTGAATTTTAGTCTCAGGTGTTTCTGTTGTTGAAGATCCTTGAATGAAAAGGAACCCTCACCATAGGGCTTACTGTTATAATGTTTCTTAATTTACTGTTATTAAAAGATATATGAGAACCCAGGAGTCCTGGCCTTGCTTCCCAGAACCCTCTCAGAAGGCCCTCTGCTTTGAAAAATAGACAAAAGGGGCCTCTGGCCCTCTGTGCTGTGGAAGACGCTCAAAGGACAGCTGGGCTGTCTCAGCACACCTTTGTCCTGGGAGCTGTGTGGCTGGTTGGCCTTGAATTCCCACACATTGCCTACTTCTGCCAGGGACCCAGCAGGCCATTTGCTCTTAGCAGAGGGCTTGTCTGCCAGGCACATTTGCTGGGCTCTCTGGGACCCAAAGTGCACTGGGCTAGGCTGGAGGACTGAGCTGGAGAAGGCAAACACATTCAGGCCCACTCAACCCAAATTTCCTGAGGGTCAGCTCTGCACCAGCACTTCTCAGCACAGTCCTGCACCCAGCATGGGCTGGACCATGAACGAGATAGCCTTACCCTTTGGAAGCAGACCTGCTTTTCCAAGGCTACCTGCTGAGCAGCCCATGATGACTGTGATCGGCCCTTTTACACAGGACAGAGGCCCTGTTCAGGCTTTCGCCTGGGCTGCTGTTTCTAGAGGGGAGAGGTAGCCAGATAGGGAGGGGTAGCAGAGCTGAAAGGCACAGGAAGAAAGGGGGCCAGATATGGCGAACGGGAAGGACAGAAAGAGGCTGGTGGAGAGGAGGTGAGGAGAGTTGGTTCGTGTTCTTCCCCATGTGTTCTTTTTCAGGAAGAGAGCTAAAAAAGACAGTGACCTAAGCCATTGCCATCCCTACCCTGGGCAGTCTTTGTACAGCTAGCCAGACCTGGCAGCCAGTGCAGGTGGATCTCCTCATTTGCCAGTGGTTGGGCACCCAGGCTATGAATGAGGCAGGGACTTGCAATGGTGGACTAGAAGATTAGCAGCCTAGAAAAGTCACTTATCTTGCTGCCTCAGGTTCTTTATCAGCAAAGTAGTAGCTCCAACTGCTTGCCAGACATGGGGCTAAATCCCTCCCGTTACCTCTTAGAATCCCCATCAAAGTACAATTAGCTGACTGGCAATGCTGTCCTTGTATGGTAGGGAGAAACTGAGAACATGGAGGCTCACTCATAAATGGAGGAGCTGGAGTTGGAAACTGGTTTTGTTAGACCCCAAAACTCACATGCTCTCCACTCTCCACCAGCTTCCACTGCCTTTCCAGTGTGCTGGCATTGCTGGGTAGACCCTTGCCCAGGGGCCCCCGGTCCTTATAGAAGTGGAAAGAGAGCCGGGCAGTGGTGTGGAAGATGAGAGAGAAAGAGGAGGCCCACAAGTACAGAAAGCAGAGGAAGCATGGCCTGTCAGCAGCAGCCTCAAAGCGGAGCTGAAAGGCACAGGAAGAAAGGGGGCCAGGCGAAGGGGAAGGATGGAAAGAGGCTGGTGGAGAGGAGGTGAGGAGAGTTGGTTCGTGTCCTTTCCCCATGTGTTCCTTTTTAGGAAGAGAGCTAAAAAAGACAATGACACAGGCCATTGCCATCCCTACCCTGGGCAGTGCATCTGCCCCTACCACCATGCCCAAACCCACTCGAGTCTGTATTCCCTCCTGCAGGCCACAGTCTTTTCAAATGCAAATCTGCATCACTTCCCTGGGCCCGTCACTCTAGAATATAAAGCCCAGGCTCTTTCATGTAACACACAAGCCCTGGGTTCTGTAAGCATCTTCAGCCACATCTCCTCCACCCCACACTCCCAAAAGAAGCATGCACAGAGACCCTTCACTCCGGTGGGACCGTGCTCCGCTTTGGCATGCCGCCATTTCCCAGGTCCTTGCCATTTGTTTCCTTTGTGCTGTTTTCTCAGCTCCCCACTCTCCCGTTTCATCCTAAGGCCTCCACACGAAGGTTAGCTCCTCTTTGCAGTCTTCCCCAAGCCCCAGGCTACGTTAGGTGCTGGTCCACTTTGCTCCTACAGCACCTGGTACTAACTCTGGCCACCATTTGCGCCCCCCCCACCCCCCACGTGATTCATGACTGGTCTTTCTCCCTCTGTAGACGTTAAGCTCCTTGAGGGCCAGGTGGGATCTGATTCATCCTCCAGCCCCCGGTCCAGGATCCGTTCCGTAAGAAAGTGCTCAGTCAACAAGGATCTTCCAGCTGAGTGCTAAAATATGGTAGGGGGCACCACTGTTCTCTGATGGAGAACCCTAGGCTTCATAAGCCATGCCCATCCCATGAATTCTCCTGGATGGGGCTGGGATGCCTTTGTTTGCCCAGGCACCTCAAGCTCCTTGCCGAGGGGCCCCATCCTGCTTCTCTGCAGGGCTCTGTATAGTTGGTGTCCTGGATAAGGAGGCAGTATTGTGAGGGAAAAGCTCTAAGACCAACGGCAACTGTTCCACCTGACTCTTCCCTGGACCTCTGGGCAAGGTGTCCAACTGCTTTTCCATATCCTCCATAGCTGTTCTTCACCACCAGGGTCACCCCTTCCTTCCCTGGAGGCACACAGAGTTGGTGTTTGCATGGCAAAAGCCCCACCAGCCCATGGAATGTGTCATCCACCCCCGATGGGTAGGGAGCAGCTTGAGATGGTTACAGCCTGATCCCCCAAGGAGCTTTTGCCTTGTCCTGGTTTGCCAATGCCAGTGGAGGGACAGAAATACACCGATGTCAGTCTGACAAATGCAATGATTTAATCAAAGGATGTGTGCTTTGCTAACCTTGGCAACAGGCAAGGCCGACGTAGTCGAAAGTCAAGGACTCTGTCACTGCCTGAACCCACCCTCCCCACAGTCAGCACTCTGCCCAGCATCCGAATTGCACACCTGGGATGTCTGAGCTGTTGGGCAAAGGGGTTTAAGAGCCAGGGAGGCAGTAGGGAGAGGCTTCTCCTGTGGCTACTGGATGCCCTCCACAGCTGACTTCTTAACTTTTAATAACTCCTGCATCCCAGCCAGCCGGTAATCTCTGCATTTCACACCGAGGCAGGTCTTTGCAATGGGGGTGGATGCTTCCTTGACACATCTCTGCTAGGAAACAGGGCCAGTAGCATGAGTCACAGAGCTGTTCTCCTGTCCAACAACCTATTCTCAGCCCCACCACTGCTCCAGCCAGCAGGCCTCTCTGCCCCCTTCCACGCTTCCCCTCTCCATCCAAGGGGCTTGCCCAGGTGATGCCAACCTGCCATTGTTGTCCCTTCGCTATACTCAGGAGGCTCATGCTTTTTGGTCTTGCATTTTTAGAAAGACCTCGGGCTCGCTAGTATTCTGCCCCCTGAGAACAGAGGGGCCTTCCTGTGCATTCCAAGACATACACTCAGATTTCTAGCGTGTCGGAGCTGATAAGATGCCTCTAGTACAGTGGATCGTTGATTTTGTTGCACATTTATCACCTGGGGAGCTTTAAAAATCTCAGTGCCCAGGCCTCACCCAAGCTCATAGTTCAAAGCAAACTTCTTTTGCTTTCAAGTCTCCAGGCAGGTTCTGAGTCATCTCTTTGACCTGATCATCTATAGCAGTGCCTTTTAAAAAAATGAAATATTTAAGATATACCAAAGGTATGAAGAATAATAACTGAATCCCGCTTAAAAAAAGAACATTACCAATCCAGTTGAAGCCCCCTTGCTCCAGAGGTTTACAGATTCTTCCTCAGCACCTCAGGGATGCTGGGAGAAGTCACCTCCGGCAGCAGGGGATGCATGGCAGTGGAGTGGGCGGTGCTCTGGCCTTTCCCCTGGCTTCACCCAGAACAACTCCAATTTTATTCTGTTTTGTATATTGAGGTTTTGTAAATAACTTTGTTGGGAAAAGGACCTAAAAGTTACTTATTTACAACCTCAGTAGTTCTGTCTCTCTCCTTTGCCTTAATAATAGTTGTTGTCCTGTAGTAGTCAAACCAGCCTTGTAGCAGGACTGAGCAGGCAGGGCCCGCTGTCCCAGTTCTTCCCTTTCAGGTCCCGAGTGCCCTTGGCAAAGTCATACCTTTCCTGAACTCCATTTGCAAAATAGTAATAAATACCCTTGTCTAGCTTACCCCACAGGACATCTATGAGGAATCCAGTGAGGTCAATGGGTGTGAGAGGGCTCTATAAAGTTCTGTCCAGTGGAAGGTGTTCCTATTTCCAGACAGTTTGGTTACTATGCTTGTTCTCAGAGCACAGAGGTTAGCTGGGGTTTTGACTGTACTCATACCCAATCTGCCTTAATGTGCCCTGTGGGGTTGTGGTCTGTGGTGTGTTTGTGAGTGGGTGTTTGTGTGTAGGACAGGTGATACCTCAGTTTATTTCATGGACTCTAAGACACATTTTTTTTTTTTTTTTGCATTTTAACATCGTTAAAATTGGAATGCATCTTAAAATCAGTGGCATGATAGTTTAATCAGCAACTTTCTTCTTTTTCAGCAGTATATAAAATAACAGACATCTTATAATCTAAGGCATATTAGAATCAATGAAATACTGTAATTGTTAACTTAGATTCCTCTTCCTCTTCCCCCATGAAAGTCACCTTCTTGCTAGAGAAAACCGTTTTGGAAAAATGTACAGACTTTTAGCTTACAGCCTCATTCTAACACTCCTCTTTTTCTTCCCTGCCAGCATCCACCCAGGCCAGGCAAGCTTTCTGCTTCTTGACCAGAAGGGGACCCACTTTGTTGAGCTCTCTCTTGAGACAGATGGTTTGTGGGACATGAGAGGGAAGAGGCAGAGTATACCTGCATAAGGAAGCCCACTGTGCCAAATGACAGGGAAGGAGTCAGACAAGCTAGGCCACCCAGCCCCAATAGCTCTGGTTTCTTTCTTTCCCCAACAGCAGCCTGGCCAGACAACTCAGCCTATTTCCCTGGGGAACTCCTAGGGCTAGTCATTGCCAGAGGTGAGGTAAGCTGGCAGAAGTAGGGGTGGGGTGTGAAGCCCAACATGTCCTGAACTCCCTCGGTTAATGTGAGTGGCTGTCTGGCCCATGCAGAAGAACACACTGATTTCCCTACCTCCTCCAACAAGGTCGAAGAAGAGTCAGGTAGTAAGCCTTTCAAGGAAAAGCAGCACTTTGTCCTAGGGTACCCTGAGCCATGGGCATTTCACTGCAGTTAGGAATTGCCACCAACATCCCCTCAGTCCTGGCAGTCACTCAAATTAAACTCTGCCCTTGTAACCTTTAGGCCATCCTCTTCCAGAAGGGAAGAGGAGTGTCTGCATAGTGAGATCTAGGGATACTTGGTCACAGGAAGCCGCTTTTGGACATTTCTCCCCCAGAGAGCTTAGCAAGACATGATCAGCCTGGATTACAGCTGCCCTCACGTAACTGGGTTAAAGTGTTGGCCTACTTAGGCCCCTCCTGCAGTGGCCTCCTTCAAAGCTGATGAGGCCGATTAGGGGGCTATTTCTGAGATCTAGTCGTGTACCCAGAAGCCTGAGGGCGGTCCTCCCCTGACTAGAAAGACAATGACTAAGGCTGGACAGCCAAGGGCAGAGTGAGATTTGCCCATAGGAGAGCATTGCCGTCAGAACTCATGTATTCTTGTAAAAGAACCAAATAATATCAAGGCTAAGTCCCTGGAGTTTGAACTTCAAAAACCAAACCAACCAATCAGTTTTCAGGGATAGGCCTAGTCCTACACCTTTGCCATCTTCAGAGCTAAAGAGAGGTAGCAGATCGCCAAAATAAAATCTTCAATTATAGTTGTAGTCACTAGCCTCCACTCAGTAGGTTCTGTGCATTTGAGATTGTTAACTAACCTCTGAGCCTCAGTTTGCTCATCTACAAAATGGCAATAATGATAGCATCTACTTCATAGGCTATCGTGAGGATTAAAAAGAAAAGGCACATAAGGCACTTGGCACAGTACCTGGCAGCACGTTTGTTAGATACCACCACTACCATCACCACAACCATTACCACCACCATTGTCACCATCATCATCCTCATCAAGACAACAGTGAACGGGAAAAGCTCAGTCTCTGGAGCCTGACAAACTTGGTTTGAATCCTGACTTTGCCACTTCATAGTTAGGTGGCCTCAGATAAGTGACAACTTCCTTGAACTTGAACTTGATTCTTATTCTGTAAAACGGGAAACTCATAAGGCTATTGAAAAGTGTATAACATGGTTCTCCACAGTAAGCACTCAATAAATGTTAGCTATTATAATTATTAAAAAGGAGTGGTCAAGGTCAGTGGTTGCCAGGTGTTAGGAGGATATGGAGATGAATGGGCTAAGCACAGAGGATTTCTAGGGCAATGAGACTACTATTCTGTATACTACTATAATGGCGGATACATTTCATTATGTAGTTGTCAAAACTCATAGAATATACAATACCAAAAGTGAACCCTAATGTAAACTTTGGACGTTGGATGATAATGATGTATCACTGCAGGTTCATCAGTTGTAACAAATGTGCCACTCTGATGCAGGATGTTGATAGTGGGGTAGGCTGTGTGTGTGATGGGTATATAGGAAATATAGGGGAACCCTGTATACATTTTGCTCAATTTTGCTGTGAACCTAAAACTACTCTGAAAAATAAAGTCTATTTAAAATGAAAAGAAAGAAATGGGAGCAATCATGCTAGATTGTTATAAACTTAGGATGTTAGCTATAATCCCCATGATAACCACTAAGAAAATAACTAAAATAGAAGAGGAAATGAAGTGGGAATCAAAGTGGATATTACAAAAAAAATACATCAAACACAAAAGAACGCAGTATAGGAGGAACTGAGGAACAAAAAAAGATATATAGCACAATGGCACAAGTCCTTTATTATCAGTAATCACTTTGAATGTAAATGGATTAAGCTCACCAATTAAAAGACAGACTCTGGCAGAATGGATTAAAAAACAACATGATCCAATTATGTGCTACTGACAAGACACTCAGTTTAGACCCAAAGATACAGGGGTTGAAAGTGAAAGGATTAAAATAGATACTCTATCCAAATAGTAACCACAAGAGAGCTGAGATGGTTACACTAATATTAGACAAAATAGAGTTTAAGTAAAAAATTGTCATAAAAAATGAAGAAGGAAATTTTTACTGATAAAGGGTTAATTCATAAAGAAGATATAACAATGATAAACAAGTATGCACCAAACAACAGAGCTCCAAAATATATGAAGTGAACACTGATGGAATTAAAAACAAATAGTAGACAATTCTACAATAATATTTGGAGACCTCTGTATGCCACATTAAATAATGGATAGAACAACTAGACAGAAGATCAGTAAGGAAATAGTTTCAACAACACTATAAACCAACTAGATCCAATAAACATACAGAACACTATACCCCACAACAGCACAATACACATTCTTCTCAAATGTACATGGGATATTCTCCAGGTTAGAGCATATATTAGGCCATAAAACAATTATTTTGAAACATTTTAAAATGCTGGAATTATACAAAGTATGTTTGATCAAATGGAGCAAAGCTAGAAATCAATAATGAGAAAAACTGGAGATTTTGCAAATATGTGAAAATTAAGAATATACTCTTAAAGAACCAATGAGTCAAAGAAGAAATCACTAGGGGAATTAGAAAATGCTTTTAGATGAATGAGAATGAAAATACAACTACAACAACTTATGGGATACAGTGAAAGCAGTGCCCAGAGGGAAATTTATAGCCGTAAACACGTACATTAAAAAAGAAGAAAGATCCGAAACCAATACTCTAACTTTACACCTTAAGGAACTAGAAAAAGAAAAGCAAATGAAACCTAAAGCCAGCAGAGGGAATGAAATAATAAAGATTAGAGCAGAGATAAATGAAATAGATAATAGAAGAAAAAGAGTCAATGTAACCAATAGTTGGTTGTTTGAAAGGATAACAAACCATGACCAAGTGGGATTTATTCCAGGAATTTAAGGGTGGTTTAATGTAAGAAAATCAACCAATGCGGTACACCACAGTAATAGAACAAAGTGGGGGGTGGGGTGGGGACGTGATCGTCTCAATATATGCAGAAAAACCATTTGACAAAAGTTAATACCCTTTCATAATAAAACACTCAGCAAACTAGGAGTAGGAGGCAAATGCCTTAACATGATAAAGGGGCATTTATGAAAAACCCACAACTAACATCATACCTAATAGACAGAGACTGAAAGCTTTCTCCTAAGATCAGGAACAAGACCAGGATGTTTATGTTTACTTCTGCTATTCAACATAGTATTGAAAATCCTAGCCAGAGCAGTTAAGCAAGAGAAAGAAAGAAAAGGCATCCAAATTGGAAAGGAAGAAGTAAAACTATCTCTATTTGCAGATAATATGACTATATTCCCATAGAATACACACACCAACAACTACTAGAGCCAATAAATGATTTCAGCAAAGTTGTAGTGTATAAGATCAACACACAAAATCAGTTATGTTTCTCAATGCCAGTAATAAACAGTCTGAAAATAAAATGAAGAAAAGCAGTCTCCTTTATAATAGCATCCAAAATAACAAAATACCTAGTAATACATTTAACCAAGGAGGTAAATGACTTGTACATTGAAAACTAGAAAATATTACTGGAAGAAATTTTAAAACATCTAAATAAATGGAAAGGCATCCTGTGTTCATGTATTAGAAAAAATATCCAAATGACAATAGTCTCCAAAGCCATCTACACATTCAGTGCAATTCCTATCAAAATTCCAATGGCCTTTTTTTTTTTTTTTTTTTTGCAACAATGGAAAAGCCAATCTTTAAATTCATAAGGGAACTCAAGGGGCCTTGGACAGCCAAAACAGTATTGAAAAAGAAAAACAAAGTAGGATTACACTTCCTGATCTCAAAACTCACTGCAAAACTACAGTAATCAAAACAGTGTAGTACTGGCATAAAGGTGGACATACAGACCAATGGAATAAGATAGAGAAATAATAGAAATGAATGCAGACCTCTATGGTCAACTGATTTTCAACAAGGATTCCAAGAACATTCAATGGGGGAAAGAATAGTATTAACAAATAGTGTTGAGACAACTGGATAACCACATGCAAAAGAATGAAGTTGGACTGCTACCACACATCACATACAAAATAGCTCAAAGTAAGTCAAAGACCTAAATAAAAGGAATAAAACTATACAACTAATAGAAGAAAACATAGAAGTAAATCTTCATGATCTCAGATTTGGCAGTGGATTCTTAGATTTGACACCAAAAACATTAGCAACAATAGAAAAAAATAGATAAGTTGGACTTCATAAACGTGAAAAACTTTTGTCCGTCAAAGGATATTATCAAGAATATGAAAAAGACAAACTACAGAGTGAGAGAAAATATTTGCAAATCATATATCTGATAATGGTTTAATATCCTGAATATATGAAGAACTCTTACAATTCAACAATAAAAAGTGAAACAATCAGCTGGGCGCAGCGGCTCACACCTGTAATCTCAGCAGTTTGGGAGGCCGAGGTGGGCAGATCACGAAGTCAAGAGATCAAGACCATCCTGGCCAACATGGTGAAACCCTGTCTCTACTAAAAATACAAAAATTAGTTGGGCGTGGTGGTGTGCGCCTGTAGTCCCAGCTACTCGGGAGGCTGAGGCAGGAGAGTTGCTCAAACCGGGAGATGGTGGTTGCAGTGAGCCAAGATTGTGCCACTGCACTCCAGCCTGTCTCAAAAAATAATAAAAGTCAAACAGTCTGATTAAAAACTGGGCAAAGTACTAGAATGGACATTTTTCCAAAGAAAATATACCAATAGCCAATAAGCACATGAAAAAGTGTTCAATATCAATGATCTTTAAGGAAATACAAATCAAAACCATAATGAGATGCCACTTCACATCCACTAAGATGGCTTAAATCAAAAAAAGAAAAGTAATGATGGTGAGGATGAGAAATAGGAACCTATATACATTGCTACTGGGAACATAAAATGGTACAGCCACTTTGGAAAATGGTTTGGTGGTTCCTCAAAAAGTTAAAGGTAGGCTGGGTGCAGTGGCTCATGCCTGTAATCTCAGCACTTTGGGAGGCTGAGGCAGATGGATCACTTGAGGTCAGGAGTTCAAGACCAGCTGACCAACATGGTAAAACCTCATTTCTACTAAAAATACAAAATGAGCTGGGCATGGTGGCACATGCCTGTAATCCCAGCTACTCAGGAGGCTGAGGCAGAAGAATCGCTTGAACCCAGGAAGTGGAGGTTGCAATTAGACAAGATCGTGCCATTGCACTCCATCCTGGGCAACAAGAGTGAAACTCCATTGCAAAATAAATAAATAAATAAATAAATAAATAAGTAAGTAAACGATAGAATAACCACATGACTCGGTAATTCTCCACTCCTAAGCATATATCCAAGTGAAATGAAAACATGTTCACACAGAAACGTGTACACAAATGTTTATATAGCATTGGTCCTAAGAGCTGAAAGGTGGAAGCAATCCAAATATCCATTATGATGGATAAACAAATTGTGTTACATGATACAATGAAATATTATTCAGCCATAAAAAGGAACAAAGTACTAAAACATGGTACAACTTGGATAAACCTTGAAAACATACTGAGCAAAAGAAGCCAGATACAAAAGGTCACATATTATATGAGTCCGTTAATATGATATATCCAGAATAGGTAAATTCAGAGAGATGGAAGGAAGATTAGATGTTACTTAGGGGGGAGGGGGGTGGGAGTTGGTGAGTGACTTCTCTTAATGGGTGTGGAGTGTTTTTATGGAGCGATGAAAAAGTTTTAAAGCTAGAGAGAGCCAAGGGTTGCACAACATTGTGAATTCACTAACTACCGTAGTGTACATTTTGAAATGGTTAATTGTATGTTATATGAATTTTACCTCAAAAAAATGTCCAAAAAGGGAGCGAGATTGAAAATAAACGTGTTTCTTTTTCACAATCAAGTGCTCTGTGCACCCTGCTTGCAGGACCCACTGTGTAACATTTCTCAGAGCAAAGAATGTTACCTGTACTTTCCCAGCCTACTGCTGACTATTAGCAATGTCTATTTGACCTTCTCCAAGGCTGCAGGGCCAGTTAGACCCATCTACCCAACAGGAACAGTCCCATCCTATTTGGATCCAACAACTGGATTAACCCCATGGTTCCCTTTTAAGCCCCATCATTCGTGAGTACCACACAAGATATGCTAGGCCAGATAAATAAGAACCAATTCACCAAGGAGCATGACTTCATGTACTCAGGTCACTATGGCTACCCACCTGTGGCCCGACCACAATTCTGGGAAAGAGGCCATTGCTGAGGTATATGCCAGCGGGGTGGCAATGTCTTCATGCAGAGTTCCTGAAATTCATTTGGATGTTTTTAGAGAAAGCTTAGGGAAATGTTTGCATTACTCATACCAGCACTGTCCCTCAAAAAGATGGGGGTTTCCCACTCTGTCCAGTCCAAGACATCCTTTCCATTCTGCTAGGATATGTGGGAGTGGGGAATATGATTGTCCCGTCCAGCTCTTTGGCCAGCCCCCATCTCCTATGCGGATACACAGAAACCCACCTACACATGTTGACCCATATGGTAACCTTAGGTCATTCCAAAATACCATTTAGATGGAACGTGACTATAGTAACTCTTAGTTTCAATATCTGCCTGATGTTTGGAAACTCAGCAGCTTCCTGTCAGTTAAAATGTGATTTAAACATTCTATTGTATACAAGTTGTGCTTCCTGCTTTACAAGAGTCCACATTTAATACTACCTTCCTGTCCTTTCTGCATAGCAAGTGATTCTGAAAGTTACTCCGATTTTCCTTTCCATGTGGTTTACTCTTACTATTGTTTCCCTCCTTCTGCTTCATGGATTTTTTTTCTCTGTGGGATAATTTTCAACCAGTAAACATACTATAAACTGTCTTCTCCTCTTCAGGCCTCAAGATAGCCTCTCTCTGTCTCTTCTTACCTCCTCATCATAGGAAGGGCCCAGTGCCTCTAAGAGGGCAGCTTCACAGTAAGGACCACAATTCTCAGCCACCCAATGCCATTCTGTGTGTCCAAACCTATTTCTTTTACAAGCACATCACTTCTCTTCCAGCCACCTTGCATATTCCTGCTAAGGAGCAAGAGAGCCACATTATGGGAACAGAAACAGTCTCCTCCATTCAACAAATTATGATCATGTCCAGTATGGGGTGGCTTCTGGTGCTGACATATTGGAGTGCAAAGAAATATAATTTCTCAACAGAGGCAGCTACAACTATGTTCTAATGCCACTGAGGTGGAAGCTATTTAGTGAAAACATATAAAACCCTAATGTTACCTGGGCCCCAGTCTGAAGGACTTTACCCAACTAGACCAAACTAGTATGCTCCTTACAACTCTTAGCCCAGAGTGGATTGTTAATTTATCTTACAAAATTATACTATATTCATTCTGTAACCAAGCAAGGTGCCATGCCTCTGGAGGGACAGGCACTCAATAAATATTGATGGATCATGTTGAGCCTGACATTTGGGAGGAAAAGAAAAAAAAAGAAAAGCTGTCATTTCATCAAATGTCGGCTTCCCAAAAGCTCTCAAAATAACTGGGCATATTGAGGCTCCAGCAGTGGTTTTGATTGTCCTGTGGGATCCTGGGGTTCTGTCGGAACAGGCCCAAGTTTCCATAAACTTTTTTTTTTTTTTTTTTTTTAATGAGATGAAGTCTTGCTCTGTTGCCCAGACTGGAGTGTAGTAGCGCAATCTCAGCTCATTGCAACCTCTGCCTCCTGGGTTCAAGCGATTCTCCTGCCTCAGCCTCCTGAGTAGCTGGGACTACAGGTGTGCGCCACCATGCCTGACTAATTTTTGTATTTTTAGTAGAGACGGGGTTTCGCCATGTTGGCCACGTTGGTCTCGAACTCCTGACCTCAGATGATCTGCCTGCCTGGGCCTCCCGAAGTGCTGGGATTACAGGCGTGAGCCACTGTACCCGGCTCTCTATAAACATTTAATACAAAAAAACACGTGTGTGTTGAAATACATAATATTTTGGAACAGTAAGAATAACAAAAACAAAAAACACTGAACAAACAGCTGGTAAGTTATATACAGAATGGCAACTGAAGACCACCAGTGGGTTAGCAGAAGCCGTCAGGTTACTCATTTGTCTTCAAACCTCAGGAGTTATGCTTCTCCTGCCCAAACTTCTTGTAAGCTTCAGAAAGACTGTGGACTTTCATAAAATTGAGCAATCTGATCTCCATGCAAATCAGGACCTTGTCGTTGTACAGCTAAAACATAGACATAGAGTGCTGAGACTGTTCGCTGTCATTCAACCCAACTGCAACATTTTATAGTTATCAAAACAACCTCATTCTCCTTAATAAGTAGCTTGTATACATTTGTGCTTAATAGAGATGAAATAGTTCTTTCAATCTGATTTTTAACATAATGAGGTGCCAACTAAGATTCTGAGTAAAAAAGAGCTTCTCCCACCATGGAGGGAGACTAAAGGGGGAACAGATTACCCACCCCTTGTGACTTGGATGCGTCCTTTTAGAATGGGAGCATGAGCTCAAAGATGCCATGGCAGTTGGTGAGCACGGAGGCATATAATTCAGCCACTGCCCAGCTGTGTGCTGCAGACAGCGAGCATACTCTACATCTCACCTCTGTCAAATTAAGTAATCATCTGTCATGATGGAAAGCTGCAAGTGCAGGTCAGTGTTGGTTTAGATACAGCATGCACCCTCCACCAGCTGTCTGGGTGGGTCCATTTAAACAATTTGAGATATACAGTCAGTACCTTCCAAACATAATACATTAAGAGGTAATTCTTAATTTTTTTAATTGACACATAATTGTACATATTTATGGGCTACACAGTGATGTTTCAATACGTACAATGTATAGTGGTCAAATTAGGGTAGTCTATCTGTCACCACAGACATTTATCATTTCTTTGTGTTGGGAACATTCAAAATCCTGTCTTCTAGTTACCCAAAGATATATCTTAAATTCTTAACTATAGACACCCTACAGTGCTATAGAACACCAGAACTTAACTCCTCCAATCTAGTTGTACTTTTCTATCCTTTAACCCAGTGGTCTCCAACCTTTTTGGCACCAGGGACCGGTTTTATGGAAGACAGTTTTTCCACGGATGGGGCAGGTGGCATTAGATTCTCCTAAGCAGCACACAACCTAGATCCCTCACATGTGCAGTTCACAATAGAGTTCATGCTCCTATGAGAATCTAGTGCCACCACTGATCTGACAAGAGGTGGGGCTCAGGCGGTAATGCTCGCTTGCCCACTGCTCAACCCTGCTGTGCAGCCCGGTTCCTAACAGGCCACAGACCAGTTCTGGTCCATGGCCCGGGGGTTGGGGATCCCTACTTTAACCAACCTCTCCCTTTTCACTCTCTCAACCCTTCCCAGCTTCTAGTAACCACTATTCTACTCTCCACTTCTATGAGATCAACTTCTTTAGCTCCCACATGAGTGAGAACATGTGGTATTTACCTTTCTGTGTCTGGAGTATTTAACATAATGTCCTCCAAGCTGATCCATGTTGCTGCAAATGACAGGATTTCAATCTTATTTATGGCTGAATAATATCCCATTGTATAGCAATTTTTATTAAGGCGTCATATCTAAACAAGGTTGTAACCAAGTGCTTGGGGTGAGGATGTAGACTGACTTCAGAACAGTGCTTGAGACCTAATGTGATTCCCTCCAATTCTTGAAAGACTTCCTCCAACAAGTTTGAGCTTTGGAACACGAGATTGTCCCATGGGGCTACAGGTGTCAAGGCAGGCCTTTTAATGCAGTAGCCAAAAACAGTATATCCAGGGCTTTCCTCACTTGCATCCTCCCATTCATTTCTTCCTCCTGTAGGTGAAAAGCTTGAGCATACAGATTGCAAGCTATGAGAGCTTACCCTACCCAAACCCATACTTATCTTGGCTCACGTGGTTGAAGCTGCAGAAGTGGGAGAAGCCATTCTCCGAATGGGCAGTCATTCACTGGCTCTCCTGGCTGGCAGCTGTGAATCCCGGTGTGACTTCCCCACCGCAGACTTCTCCTTACCTCACGCTGATAGGACCCCTTAGATACGGCAGTATTTCCCAGCAACAGAGAGGCACTGCTTCATCCTACACGCCCATACTTGCCCTCGGAAGCAGGAAAGCTATTTACAGTGTCCAGTGGGGCATGAAATCTGAAGTGGAAATGCTGAAACTCTGGGAAGAATTTAGGTAGGTGGAGTGTGATTACTGAAGTTGAAATTTGTCCAGACCAGAGTTAACCACTAATGCTATAAAAAAAGAATGCTGTGGGCTCATTAAACTACTTCATTCTACCTGAACCTATTAATATTGTCTAAATCATTGAAAAATCTTATGTCCCATTAAACATGAATGATGAAAATAGGTAAACCCTGAGCAGATGGCTGCCTTTATGGAGCACTGTTCAAAACCACAGTAGTCCTCTAGGATCTGAGAACACTGTTTTTAGCCACTGTGATTGACATAAGCACGTGTCATAAAATTTACATAGTTACCAGGGCTTTGGGGCAATGTAACAGAAAATCGTCCTGGATATATTCAACTAGCAACTAATCTTGAAATGTGCGTGAGACAGCAAATGTTTTAGAAAGAGCCAGAGGTATTTCAACAATGTCCTTGGTAGCCTTTCCATAGAGAAAGGGATAAGGCAACAGTAGGCAGAGGCAGCACCCCAAGAGATTCCTTTCTTGACATAGGCTCTTATCTGGCCCTTGAAAGTCAGTAGCACCAGTTGCCCTACCCTACACTCCGAGTGTTTCCCCCAAGCCCAAGTTGGGGGTACCACTCTGGAACTGGAAAAAATAGCTGGTAATAAGTGTAAGCGTGTGGTATGCCTAGTGTGTGTATGAGTACGTACAAGCTCTGGGTGACCACATCTTGAGCATTTTCAGACTCTGTCCTGTACTCAGAAAATGGGCAAGCCTTGATGGTAGGAGAAAGGGCCCCCACATCAGATGATTTCACTGAATAGCACTGCTACTGCCCCTCACCAGCTCACAAAGAGGAAATGCCCAATAACCACTGACTGATTTGGAAGGAATTCGGAGCGGACCTAAGCACAGCTAAGCTCCCTCCAGAATTCAAGTCTGATGTTTGTCTGAGTTCCGTGGCAAAGGCTCTAAAGGATCCTTAAAGGATCAATGTGGCCACGTTAGGGTGTCCAAATAAAGGCTAATCTATATCAGCAAGCCAGGATTCAGAGATAGACAAAAGGATGACATTGGCAAATCATATGGCAGGGAGTGGCTGCAAGCAGGTAAGGTTTCCCAAGTGCTAGTTTGGCAATAAATCAGTATCTGTTCCTAACTATATTCCTTCAGAGCCTTCAACTGTTAACCTTTTAGTAAGAAGTACCGACGAGACCAAGATCCTATGATGAGAGAGGTTAAACTTAAAAAAGAAACACAAAATAACTCGGTTTTAACATTTTATTGGGTAAATGATTTTAAAGGTAATAACAATAGTGTCAAAACTACTACAATATCTTTCCACAGCCATACCTTACAGACCCACATAAACCTTCTCATATTTTTTCTTTTTGCTCATATTTAATATTTTAAAGCCATACATGTCATATAAAATGCCCATTTCCAATAGTTTCTTCAAACTATTAAGCAATTAAATGTGGAAGGAAGGAGGGCCTAGTTATACTGGAAGGGGTTTCAGGTAATCTGTGATGTCTTACGGTAATCAAAAAACAGGTTACTAAGAAAGAAGGAAAAGAGGAGCTACTCCAGGTAGCTTTTTGCTCATTACAAGTCTCACCATTGTATCACCAAGAACTCATTATGCTGGTGACAGATTCAAAGTAATTTTGGGGAACATATAAAACACTAAAATAACTTAGAAACTAGATCCAAATATTTCAAAAGTAATCAACTTTGATATACAAAAGTAGTCAGAGGTGGTTACAAAAGTTTGTTTGCTCAGTGCGTCTATGTACCAGCGCAGTTACTGGGTAGAGCAAAATAAAAGGTTCATTTTCTTCTGAAATAGCAATAAAAAACAAGGAAAACATATCTTTGTATATAAAGGATCAATGCTGGTCTTAAGAATAATGTCATCAGAAACCCTTAAATCGAGAGGCACACAACGGGTTTCCACTTTTAAAAAATAAAAGGAAAGTCACCAGTTTATTTAAATGGAGGAGGTGCTCACACCCCTCAAATAAACTTAATTCATTTTAACATCACTAGCAAAAATCACTTAGAAACTGTACAAAAATAAAAAAGTTAACACATTTAATCCTGCAAGGTTTTTGTAAGGACTGGAAGGCAGGCTTTTGAAGCAGCATTTGGGCATGGCTGGGGGCTTCTTTGGTTTGATCTAACACACATAAGAGATGGAACCTATTCCAGATGACAGTTTCAAATTTCCTGCACATACGAAGACAAGATAAGAGGCCAGTATACAAACTTCCGGTGTGCTGGGCATTGGGACTGTATGTGCTGGACTAAAAAAATCTTATAACTGCTTTAAGCTTTAAGGGTGAGGGGAAGCAAGCCTTGCACTTCCTCCATCAATTTCACTGACCTCTCATGTTAGGGGAGACTACAGAGGGTAGTAGCACATTCTCGTGCAGTCAGAAGGCCACTTGAGGGGTGGGGGACAATTTGTTCTTTTAGAATCTGGTACCTGGCTGACCTTGTTTAAGAACAAGAAAACCCTTCCAGAAATGGAAGCCTTTTGCTACATACCAAAGCAAAGTACGTACTCTTTCCAAGAGGAAAAATACCCAGTTGCATCTGAAAACGGAAAACTTAAATGGAACGAATTAACATTTAAAAGGGGCTATGTAAACTTTGTGCTACTCAAATGAAGTTCAAGTATTACTTCTGAGCTGTTTAAAGATCACTGAACTCATACAATATTCTGATGATAAGAGTGCAATTCACATTTGTGTTTCTGAACAAATAAATCACAACTGGCTAGAACACAACCTGTGCAATTAGAATCTTTGTCTGAATTAAAGACATGCTACATATTTCAACATGTTCAAAGTTAATTCATACCACATAATTAACAGCTTTGTATATACGACAAAGGTGAAAGGGTCTAGCATTTGTTTGAAGCACACCATTACAGTTTGTATAACACCCTTTACACTACAAAGTCTTTTAGTCAAAAGCTACTTAGAGACAAAAATGCACTTTGCATTACTTGAATACAAAAGGAGACAAAACTATCCTTTTCCCCCAAGCCATGTTGGGAAATATTGCTGACCTCGTCCTTTGAAGCCTGCAGGATGGTTATTTCTTCAGTATAACATTATTACACTGCTAAGAAAATCTGTATAACATCTGCATATATCAAGGATTTTAAAAAATCTGATATGATTTTAGAGTCCGCATGACCAGTCACGTGACCTGCTCAAGATTGATTAGCACCGTTAAATACATAAACACACATATATGTATGTATGTATAAGTATATGTACACACACACATCTATGTATGTAATAAATCTTTGCTAAAAAAAACTTCTAACCATAAGCTCACCCAGGATGAGGAGCCTGTTGAACTGATGAGATGATGGATAAGATGGATTTCACGATAATATTGGTCTATTTTGTCTTTCTTCAGTTTGCTTGTTTTATTTATCTTTTTTTCTTTTTCATTTTCTTTTTTTTTTCTTCTTTTTTTTTTTTTTTTTTTTGCAGCAGACAATATCATTCAGCTTGTGCTCAGTTTCCCTATAAGGGTAAGAAAAGTTTCCATCAGGTAGCCACTTGTTTTTATACTGAAAGACTAATCTGCTCCAAAATGCTCCCAAGTAGAAATGACAGGACTCGAAATCCCTTTCTAAAGCCCAACAGCTAACTTTTTCTGACTAATCTCTAGCTTCACTGAAACTGGCTACCAAGATTGCATTTCAGGCTAACAATTGGCTTCTTAGTTAAGGCATCACAACTGAAAATGGTTATTTCAACAATGGATGCTGTGGATGAAGGAATACCAACAAACTTCTAAGAACTCTCATCAAAAACTAAAGCAGTTTGCTGTGCCCCAGTGGCAAGCAGAAGGAATTTAGCCCATTATCTCACAAACTAAGAAAGGATTTTTGAATTCTGAACTAGCAGTCTGTCACTTGTCACAGTAACTATATGTATAAGCTATATCATTTTGATATTCACTGACATTTTTTATAGTTTTAGAATATATATTCTGCAGCATACTTTAATTCATCACTTGATATGTTGGCTTCCTATTTGAAAACATTATATATATTTTTCCAAAGGGGTGTGTGTGTGTGGTATGTATATATATACCACACACACACACACACACACACACACAGACACACACACATATACCATAAAATGAAGGTCATCTTCCTCCAGAATAATCTGTCATTTTTCCTGGGGATATATGTATGGACCTCCTATCTACATCAGTAAGTTATCCTTTGTATGCATCATGGGAAGACTGTCCTTGCAGATGAGCTGGGCTCTTACTATAGCACATCTGAATGCCAACTCCATTTTCACAGGGGTGACATAACATCAATGTAGTAAATGTGTTTCTATCAAAAGTATGTAGTGCAGAAAGAGATTCAAGCTATTTTATAGTATCTCTAAAACTCTAGTATTGTCCCCATGACAAACATATCTGAAATCATGACAAATATGAACTTTTGTTTCACTAAATTATCTTTACCATACCTTTAGATGGTAGCTAAAATGGACTCTAGCCAATCACGACTTACTGAAACCTAGAGCTAACAAATTTAAATTAATATAAAATAGACAAATGTCTCTTTTTGGTTATTTGCTCAAAATAATTTTTTTCAGCTTAAAAAAATACTTAAGAGTAAGGAATTTGTCTAATCTTCTGTTTCACATATAGAAACAATAAAATTTTACAAGAATATTTTTCTAAATTGCCTTTTTTCTAACCCCTCTTAATTCCACTTATATTCTTCTCAAAGGCACTAAATTCTGTATCTGCTCTCTTCCTAATATTTGCTGCTCATAAAAATGTTTCCTGTAGCCTTTTTGAAAGGTAGTCTGTACCTTCTCAAAACAGTGTTTTAGTTTGCAAATTGGCTCTATAAAGTGGTGAGGCAGTCTCTTCTATGATAACCAGCACAATAGGGATAAATGATTTCTCTCTCTCTGTGACAAGCCCTATCACGGACCTTTGAATGCTCACTACTAGAGCTAAAGTTCATATATTTTCACCATGGGAAAAACATATACTTAAGGAGTGAAGACCCAACTACTAAGCTGTCATAGCAAAGTGAATTTCAGACAAAAATCAAGAGTAATATGCAAATAACTGAATTTGATATGAATGAATCCCAAACTCAGGTATCAAAAAACAACTATCTTACTGAGGATGACTAAAGACAAACCTAAGTAAAATCCCTAAAAACTGCACACTTTCTTCCATCCACAGTCAAAGGAAGGGAGGGAGGGAAGGAAGAAGGAAAACGGGAAGGAAGAAGGAAAACAGGAAGCAAAACAGGAAGAAAGGCAAGGAGGACAGAAAAACAGAAACCTGACTGAGATAGCAAAGCAAAATTCTACATAATATTGGAAGAAAAAAAACCCAAAATCACATATGCTGCAAAAAAAAAAAAAAAAAAAAAAAACAATGATCTAAAATAATAAAACAGGATCTTAACAAATGCCATTTTTCTACCCGTTACCATGATGATCTTAATTGACGATGTCGAAGCTTCACCATGGCAACGGAAACTATCATCATAAAATGGTACAGTAAAAGAGATAGCTAGACCAAGAAGGTGTAGGGTCTCCTGGGAAGAGGTCTGCAGAGAGGCCCAGTGACTGGTTGTGCGGCTCAGTGTCAGGAATAATGGTTATATGGCGGAAGGGGATGCCCAATGCCATTTTGGAAATGATGATGCTGGCGATGAGCAAGGTATTCAGCATAGCTCAGGGTCATCTTTTCACTACGATACCTGAAAGAAAGTCAGGGAAGAGAAAAGTTAACATCGAGAAATAGGTGATATGCCATTGTCAGTGCTAGGAAGGACCTTAGAGATAATTTTATAGATCAGGAAATGGGGTCCCAGAGAGAAGCAGTGACTGCCCAAGGTCACAGAGATAGTAAGTAACAAAGCTAAGATCAGAACCTGGAAATTAAAAGTCTGAGTCCAGTGCTCTTTGCACTCTACTACTCCTTGTTTAAATTGTTCTTTTAGAATTTTTATTGCCCCCTCAGCCCCAGTTTTCTAACAGGAGTATGCATGTCATTCAATTCAGTTGATTATTTTTCTTCAGAAGTCTTCCACCTCTCCCTCTTTTACTGTTCTTTTCTCTGTCCATACATCTACTTAGGTCTTACCATTAAGTAACAACAACAAAAACAACTTTTCTTAATTCTGGTATCCTGAACTCTCACTTTTCCCTATGTCGGGCTTTCTTTTCATTGCCACATTTCTCAAATAGTTGTGTATATTTTCTGCCTTCAATCCCCATCTCACACTACTACTCAGCTCAGTGCTCTTTGGCTTCTGCTGCCACCCTTCCATGGAAATAGCTGTCAGAAGGCTTCCCCTGACTCAGCTTGACCTTTCCATTTGCTCATCACACCCTTAAGCTCTCTGGTGCTAAGGATTCTATACCTCCACATGCCCCTGGTTCTTCCCTGCCTCTCAGATTGCTCCTTCTCTCTGAATGCTCCTATCCCTGCCTTGTAGAATTTTGTTATGTTTCTGTATTTGGTTATTTTGGCTCTATACTGTCTCCCCACAGTGAACCCTATCCTTACAATTTCAATCATATCTAGCTATGAGCTCATACATTTTCATTGACCTACTAGATATTTCTATATAGATATCCTAAGAAGCACCTCAAATCCAAAATCAATGCATAAACTTAACATGCTCCTCTTGTGGTCCCTACTTTGATTAAAGGGATTACCTTGGTCCTTTTTATCTAGATTAACGCCTTGACTTCCTTCTTTATTTCTAAATGATGACCCAGTCCTTTCATTTCTTCCACATTATTTTCATATCGATTCCCACCTTTCTTCCCATCTCACTGCCACAGCTCTAGTTAAGGCCCCTGTTGCACCTCTTTTGGACTGCTGCCACAGATTCTTAGATAATACCAATGCTTCCTGGCTAATTTTCCTGTTTCCAATTCCATTCTTATACCTCCCCAAGCCCATCTGATTAAAATCCTTCAATAGCTACCAATTGCCTATAGAACCAGGTCCAAATTAGTTACTCTGGAACTCAGGACCCTCAATGGTCTGCCCAACCTACCATGTGGCCACATTTTCCTCTAATGATCAGCTTCTCTATTACACTGAAAGATCAGCTCAATCAGACTATTTCGCATTCTCAGAACTTGCTTTGTACTTCACCACCCTTGACTCACAAGGTCTTCCTTAAGGGAATCCCTTTCCTCCCGCACTCTCTACCTGTCAAATATTCCACCCATTCTTCAAACCCAGCCCCCAACGGATCTCTTTGAAACTATCCGTTATCCCCCTCCCACCCTCTTAGAATTCCTCTTTCCCTACTTCATGGGAATGGATCTTGTATTACCCATCATATTCTGCCTTAGATTAATACTTTTGTCCGTGCCCCCTCTATTCGCCTCCACGGTGAACTCAGGGAGAGCAGGGATGGAGGTATTTCTGAATTTCTAACTCCTCAGAGCTGAGAATAGGCCATTTTTATACTATAGGCATTCAGTGTAGTTTTATGGAATTGAAATAAATGGAACCAGCAGCCCATTTTCCTAAAATGTATGTTTTTTTCCTTTTTAAATAAGCATCTGTATTTTTTCATGCTGCAATTTATTTAGCATTTGAGTTTAGCTCAATTGTGTTTTTCAGCAAGCTAACAAGTTTTCTTGGTAGACTTCTATCACTGCCAAAATTCTGAGGTTAAATTCAAATTTGAGGACTGTTTATCAGAATCCTGGGGTTCTGCTAAGTAATGTCAAAAGCTAGTCAATTGCTAATTCAAGTACTTTCTCCAGTAAAGTAGTCTAAAGTCTCCAAGGGCTTGCTCATACAAAAGCCAGAGTAATCACACAGAGCTGAAGATGGGAAAGATAGGCTCATACATCACACAGGCTTTACTACCAAGCAGAGTTCCATTGTATCCACCCTCAGTATGACCCTGCCATTCATTTCCACTCTGTTTCAGAAAAGAGAAGTGTAGTTAGAGAGACCAAAGAAATCAAAGCGTTATAGGCATACACATCAAAATGTACAGGTTAGCCTTGTGCTAGAAAATATCTTCTGTACCTGGTCAGTTTTATGGTTTTCCTGAATTCATTAGTAATTGGAGCTTTGTATCCTCCTTTCCTCAATAAGGAGTCTATGGTCTGAATATGGTCCCATCCTGTAGAGAGTTGACCAGATAAAATATCAGTCAAGCACATGTAACAAACACCTTTCATTAAATACAAAATGACTTTGTAGAGGTCAGCTATCACTGTCACCAAATGCCATCAAATCTTTTGGTCCTAAAAACAATCACACAGAAAAGCTACGATGTCGTCCTTTACAAAAGCAGGGCCATCACCACACTCCTTAAATTCTAGCTATCCACAGTGTCAAACAACATTGGCTCCTTTATCTTCACATTCGAAGTCAAGGGGTCTAAGGGGCTGACAGAAATTGCTCAGTCGTGACTGTAACAAACCATATCTGCTGTACTTTCCTCTAACGGCGACATCTTTAAAAGGGAGTGAAAAGCCTATATGCCATTTTGCCAACTCAGCATTTAGGACTCCCACACCACCTTACAGTAATTGTTGTTTCTTATGGTATCTTCTGTAATTCTGTAACCATTCAAGTTTGTGTGCAGTATTCAAGGGTATTTTTATTAGTTCTGACATGGATGGCATACTAGTATCTGAGGCCCTCTATCTTTTATGTATGCTTTACAAAGTTAATGATACTAGGAGATTAAGACATTTTCTAAAGCAACCCAAATAAATCTTCAGGCAACTGCCTTGAAGACTTTCTGATCTGGGGATTTAATGGCATTAAATTTTGCTATTATGTATCTCCCATTTATAAGACAAACATGGGGAAACCAAATTACAAATGCTTTCTGATGAGAAGAAAAGCTCCCCAAGATAAAAGATTCATTTCAACCAACACAAAATCAGAATTTAGTAGTTGCTAAGAAAGGATACAATACTACAGAGTGAAAAGTTACTCTGTGTTACAATGTTGGTTCATACGGGTCTATGCTCTATGTGTGAAATAGGAAAATTCTGATTAGGAAGTATAGACCAAGCATATAAAACACTAATATTTCATGTTTTCTCAATGCTCCAATCTTAATGGGAAACCTACAATCTTAATATTAGCAGGATGAGTAATGACAACCACCTAACAATGAAACATTTGATACTTAAAATGACAAAGAACTATGTGGCTGATTGTCAAACAAAAGGCTTCTTTATGCCACAATGGAATATGGGAAAAAGGTACTTCAAATCAGTAGCAAATTGTTGCCTAAAATGAAACTCAACTAATATTAATTCTGCTTTTTAAAAAATATACACTTATGGGTTTATGCCATCAAAATTCAATGCAGGGATTCAACTTCTGTGAGTATTTCACCGACTTGATACAGACATTGCAGTGGCAGTGATGGAAGAGTCACTTCTTACAATTTGACACTGTTCAATTATCAGACATAACTGCAAGGTCAGCTATCGCATTTCGATTTGTATATTTGTTTAAATTCTTCACCAGATCACATGAAATAAAGAACAACAATGACCTTGCTCCTTTGCAACCTCCGGTAGGTAGGTGGCGGTGCGTTTTGATCCTTTTTCATTGATGAATTCTATTCTAATGCCATGTACACCCACCTGAAAGAAATTGGCAGTTTTATTAGTACAGTCTTCTTCATAGAATCAGAAAGAAAAGGTTATAACTTAACTTTCAAGAGAATGCAGTTCTTCCTTTCCCCTTGTTTTTAGAAGGACATATCAGTTTTCTCTTTCCAAAGCTTTGACTTTGGATTTGAAGGCCATTATGATGGCCATGGAGAGGGAAAATACTGATTTGCATGTGCCCAACATGCACTAGGCTATGATACTGTGTTTCGAAAACTGGAACAACTATTCTGAAGCTGTGTGTAGAATAAGATGGTTGATGGCAAAAATCCTACCCCCACTCCCAAATTGTAGCTCATGCCAATAAGGAACTAGAGACAAAGGTGACTGGCTTCAAAGAGATAGCAAACAACCATCCTGTTTTGCAGGTACACTCACCACTTCTGATTAAGTTCCAAAACTTTTGGTGCTGATCCCCTCCCAAACTGTCTACTCCCTTTAAAACCTTAAATTATATGTAGGCAAGCAAACACAGTCAGGTAAGATTGAAATATAATAATGAAAACAATCAGATCCTACATCATCACCCAGTGTAGATAGCATTTCTTTAAAAATGCATTATGACTTAGAGTGGGGTAGTAGCAGACCTTCACTGTCCATCTACACCATTGTCTTCACACAGCTCTACTAAATTTAAGAATAAAGATTTCAAATCACTTCACTGTAGTGCATTATTGCACAGTCTCTTTATATACTAGCCCAGAGACCAATGTAACTTTTTTATGTAAAACGAGCTTGTGGTGATACCCTTAAAAAGGTAGTCTTCTAAGTAACTGTGAGCAATTTCTTGCTAATGTTTTTTAAAATAATGTGCTTTTCCTTTGATTAGCATATGATCGAAAGGAATCTGTCCTTTCCCCTCATATCTCACATAGAATAGTATACAGGGCTAAAGATCAAAATTAAAAGTTTTTAACTTCTTTGTAAACATTGATAATAAAAACAAAATTTCAAAAGCATAATGACCCCATTCTGTTCTCTTGGATCTGTGGTTGCCTCAGATCAATGGTTCCCAGGTGGAGGGTCAGGTTGTGCAAGGTACTGGAATGCAGATGTAAGACCAGGTAAACATTATTACCCAAGATGGAGGCTTCTTTTCTGAGCAGGTGAGTAAAGTCATAGACCTCTATACTTTCCATACACGTAAAGGTCTAGAGGAGGAAAAGGGGTCAATGAAAACTTATTTTGCTTCTTCTGCCCTCAGCCTCAAGTTTTCTAATTTTTTCAGGAATAAAAAGTCCTCTAGGATTTTTTATTTTATTTCATTCTTTCCCTAGGTCTTCACCCATCTATCCATTAGAGCCTGTCAGATCTTCTGAGGAATTCATGTTTTTTTAAAAAAATTTTTATTAAAGCACATCTCTGGCTATTTCTTCTATCTATTTAATATCAGTATTTTTATGAATCTCTTTCTACTAAAAATGAGACCAGGGTAGCTGTTTAAAAACTAACACAATACTTGCCTCCCATACCATGTGGGAAATAACTACATATAGCTGAGAAGAAATATGAGCGCTTAGCTATCAGGCATTTCCAGGATAAAGGACATCTCCTAATCTCTCCAGTGCCTGATGAGACAATGACAAATTTGCAACATTTTCTGTATACTGACTTCCTGATCAGTAGCTTTGAATTTTTTTCCTTTGACAATATCAGATTCCTCATAATTTGTTTTTTTAAAAATATACAGCATAAGTAATTTATACTCCATTATCCACTGAAGTGAATTTTGAATCTTCAACTCTATTTATCAAAAATCTGTCATGTTAAAATTGAAAAGAATTTTGGTGTTTATTAAGGTGTCTAGTCAAAATTGTGATAGGAAGAATGTCTCCCTCTCTGTGAGATGAGAGTGTCAGACAAAATTAATGATATTTAACTGGCAAGGGGTGGGGAGCGGGTCTGCAAAGTTTATCAGAATTTCAGGAGGTTTCATGCTTCAACAAATATATTTTGGAAAAAGAACAGCTCCCCAGGTAATTTTTATTCTAATTGAACTAGATAACCTCTAATAAGCATTCTAGTTCTGACAAACTGTGGCTACATATTAAGATTGTTAAAAGTGATTTAGGTAAATGGGGGTAATTTAGACACTTAAGTCCTTTCTTTATAGGAGTACATCCTGTGTTCTTGAACAAAAATGTCACATTTTTAATGTCTAGTAATTTAACAATTAAAAGAAGTTAAGAGGCCAGGTGCAGTGGTTCACGCCTGTAATCCCAGCACTTTGGGAGGCCGAGACAGGCGAATTACGACGTCAGGAGATCGAGACCACCCTGGCTAACACGGTGAAACCCCATCTCTACTAAAAATACAAAAATTAGCCGGGCGCGGTGGCGGGAGCCTGTAGTCCCAGCTACTCGGGAGGCTGAGGCAGGAGAATGGCGTAAACCCGGGAGGCGGAGCTTACAGTGAGTGGAGATCGGCCACTGCACTCCAGCCTGGGCGACAGAGTGAGACTCCGTCTCAAAAAAAAAGAAGTTAAGACTAATTGTATGGTATGTGAATGGTATCTCAATAAAGCTGTGTGTGTATGGATACAAAGGACACAGTGGCCAAAACAAAAATTACTCACGAATAAGACTGCTTTATTTACTCTGCATTTTGAGAAGGTCTTAACATCAAATTTGATAAGAAAAAAACCCCAAATTCTCCAATTTTGATTTAGTACCACATTTACAACTTTTAATTGTTTTCTGGGTTCCTATGACTCTGAACAATTGAAAACCCCTGTAAATTGAACTGTAAGTATAGTGGTTTTAAAGTGAATTCTTTTTATGAACTTTCTTCATAGGTCATAAATACTCTCCACAAAGCTACAAAGCCCAAACCAGAGTGACTCATTTTTTTCAGCTAGCAGAATTAGGAGAATGGTAACAAAATCAAAGCATAGTAGCTTTCTTTCTGTCACCTCTTGAGCAACAGCATTTTCTTTACTCCTAGAACCACAAGCCACTAAAGAGTCATACTGCACAATCAAAACAGGAGAAGGAGAATATGGCCTACTGTGGAGAATGGCCAATTCTGGCCAACCTGTGGAAATCACTGGCTTTGCAATGAAATGAGCATCAAAACTAACTCCATATTGTTTCAGGGAGGCATCTGTCACAGCTACAACTCCAAAATGTAACCCTCATACATAATAATTGAATCCTCCCTTATACATATTGGAGAATCCTTTGGCCCAGCAATATCCCAAGAGACAAAGGCTATAGTTGCAATTATAAAACTAGATAAATGATCAGCGAACCAGGGAACTGGGATTCCCCGAAGCAGATCTTTAAAATTCTACCACAGTAACTTTCTAAGTATGGATAAGGGGGCCGCATGTGGGAATACTATGTCACTAAACATACCCCTAACTAATCCTGCCACTGTTTGAAGTCCAGCCAGTTTCGGTAAAAACTGGAAACTTGAAAATCTAGCCTTATGAGTCTGCAGGTCATTTTCAAAATTACTAGATGGTCTATGAAAAAAATGCTTTCGAGGTCCATCAATTGCGATAATATTCTTTTAATCAAGACTGTACTTTTGCTAAGCAAAGCTATAAATCAACTCCAATGGTAGTAAATTAAATGTAGGACTTATAGATAAGAGGATATGGAATTAAGCAGAGCTGTATTTGTGCGTGCTGATAGAACATTAAGACCAGTTCAACGGATTCATATTTCATGCTAAAAAGAAAGCCATATTTATTCTGAACCATTCCATAGCAAGTGATTTTTATTAATGCTATTATACAATCTTTTGTTTTTAACATTGTTCAGAATGATTAAATATCAAGATTAATGTTAAGACCCTAAAATATATCTTGATTATTCTGGGGTTGATTATCCAGTTTAGGGATTATGTATCCCCAGCTCCACCTGGCCTCAGCCCCATCCTCTTTCAGCTCTTGTTCATTTTTCTATTTTTTCACTCCTCTATCAGACAGCACGTGGTCACAGAAAGAAGAGGTACACACAAATTAATCAATTTTGCTACATAGTAAAAGGTTTGGTAGGAGAAGAGATTATAAATAATGGCTAAAATGAAGGTTTGAGACTGTCTGCAGATTTCATTTATCCTTGTTATCTAGTCCCGTGTTAGAAATGTGGCTTCATTTAAAACTATCATCCTCTAATGCAGTGACCCTCAACACAAGAGCATTTTTTAAAAGTACCCTCTCCCATATTATATTCCTTGTAATTGCACAGTCAAAGCTTAATGTACCCTAGTCTGTCTAATAAGGCAAGTGTTAGCCTTGTAATCCACTAGCAGCGCTACAAAAGGGTCTCACTTTTACTCGTGAGCCTTGTCAGCAAGCCAACAATCTGAATATGCTGAAACATGAAAAACAGCCATCTGGCTAAAAGCATAAATGAGTATAAAATGTGCTCTGGCTAAGTTGAGTAGCCTCCATGTAAACCTCTGACAGTTTGGGTCCACAATTACCTCCACAGTCCTGAGCCTCAAAGCTAAATCTTCCCGATTGTATCCTGGCCAACAGAACCACTCTACTTCCTTGGGTGGCATCCTGTTTTAGCAAATACCATGGTCAGTCCCATTCTTCTCCATTTTCAGAACTAAATGCTGGGTTTCCCTGTAATATTATAGCCATGGCTTACTCTACTCATTTTCAGTGAGTTCATCTGAATAACATAAGAAATTCAGGAGGTCAAAGAATCGAAAGTTGTTTGACATGTCTTTTTGGATGAAATCATTTGGCAAAATATGCTTTGCAATTAACAAAGCATCCAGTTACTGGCCATTCACATAAGACTGACCTGCCACGCTCAATATGCCAGTCCAATTGAAGTGAATGAAAGGACACTGTTCCTAATGAGAGGAGCTTAGGATGTTTGGCACATCCCCTAACCTTTAGAGGCTGGTATCGCAGAAGAAATGCATGCTCTCTCACAAAACAACCCTGGGTACCACGGACAGAAACAAACACTGTATTGGACTGTCCATGGGTCTGACCCAGAGTCTGGTGTTTCTTACATTCTTAGGAGGAAAAAAACTACGTGCTACATCTCCTAACAGCACAAAACCCATGGTACAGCATGGTCCACTCTTGAACTTACTGCCCCACAGTTCCTTCTGCCCTGCTCCAGCTTAGTGTTTTGAAAACAGAAACTCTTCCTTTTCCTAGTGAAAGCAAATTCAGCATAAAAGAGAAAAATACTTCAAACTGAGGCCTACTCCAAGTTTATTCTCTTGGATAATTCTTTGAGCTAGAAAAGTTAAGAATTTAATCATAGAAGCCGATAAGGATTTGTACAGATCCTAATAAACCACTTTCCCCAAATCTGATACTATTAAAAAAAAATTTAGATGACATATTATCTCGATCTGCCCATCAAATCTTCACAGTTGTTACTCTGCATCACTTCAACCAGCCCACCAATTTGAAAAGCAGTTCTGGAGTTCTGAAGGTACACATCTACCCAACATGATCCCTTCATAATCTGGCCAAATTGTAAATTTTTACAACGGTGTTGCTGCAATTCAGCTTTTGTTTTTGCTCAGTATTATTTACTCTTGTAAACATTAGAAACTGTAAACATTCATTTTTTTTTCTGTTTATAAAAGTAGTACATATGTCTTACAAAAAGATTCCTTTTAGAGCCAGGCACAGTGGCTCGAGCCTGTAGTCCCAGTTACTTGGGAGGCTGAGGCAGGAGGATCACTTGAAGCCAGGAATCTGAGACCAGCCTGGATAACAGAGCAAGACCCTGTCTCTAAAAAACAAACAAACAAACAAACAAACAAAGCATCCTTTTAGGAAAGCATAAAGGAGGAAATAAAGATGGCCTGTAATCCTAGTACCATCCGCCTAGAGATAACTCTTATCTTAGTGACATAAAAAATATTTTTCTCCTGAACCAACTGAGATACCACCACAGACTATATTTTAGGCTGTTTTCATACATTATGTGACCAGTTCCTATACCTGTCTTTATTTTCAAATATCCTTTGAGATGCATTTAGAAGCAGAATACCAGAAACATAAATCAAAAAGGATAATTGATTGCAAAGTCATCACCTGAGCATGACTAACCTTTTAACATACTCTACTCTAAAACCTCTGCTTCATCATCTGTCTCAGCTGAAGTTTTTCTTCTTTTCCCACTTGTTACTTTGTGAAAAAGGTCCCCTTGACCAAAATACATATGTGTTGCTCTTCTCTAAAATCCCTGCAAATTAGTCACCTTTGGCTTAGATATTAGTTCAGTCTCCATGAACCAATTCTTGGCTTTTACAGAGCTTACCAAAGGACCAATTAGGGCCAATCTTGATTTATGTAGGAGACTTAGACTACTTGTCTATCAGGAACACAAGCCTGCCAATTTATTTCACAAAAGCCACTGAACAACAATCTGATAACATTTATTTTAATAGCTGACACATAGTTCTAAAATACCTGAACTCTCTAATAGTCACCATGAAATTTTAGTAAAATTTTAAATAAAGTATGGCTAAGGAAGAGGTGCTTTGAAAAACTCTGAAGCCAAACATGTTTATATAGCTTTTGCAATGAAAGAAATTGTTCTTACTCTAAGATTTTGTAGAGAACAAGTGACAGCTCAGAGTGCAACTAAGGGGAAAAACCCAATTCTCTGTAATGATTAATTATAATGAGCATCCCATAAAAACTTAACATCCTAAAGCTTCCCAAGGAATGTTCAGGCAGCACAGGTGACCTTTAAATAAAAAGCCTGCTTTCTATCAAAGTTAGAAAAATACATTCCTTCCATTTCTTAAAAAAGGGAATAAGGGAGTGAATTTACAGACAAGAAAACTAAAGTTATAAAATTTTCTCAAAACCTAGAGATGTGACTTAGTTTACTTTCCAAAGGCTAGTGGGGACAGGGTGGGTGGGGAGGAAGAAGCAAACATACCTAATAGGAAATAATGCTGTTTGCCTAATAAGAAATTAAGAAAAATAAAATTGTATTCGTTAGAACTGTACACTGTCTGACTCAATACAGTTTAACTTAGCCTACAAAAGACATTTGTTCCTAAAAAGTTACATGTGGGTTGAGTTTACATAAATGAATTAATCTTAAAGTCAAGAGGAAAACAATAAAATTCTATAGTGAGTTCTTCTACAAAGCAAAATACGTATTCATAAAGTGAATAATTGCTCTCTAATGTATTTGCCTAATTTAGACTTAAATATATAATATTGACTTAAAACAGGAATGATACAGTAATTAAATGGAGACATTAATGGCTTAGAGCATTTTTCTTCCTAAAGGGAATTCTTTTTGTGAACAGGAAATCTAGAAGGTACAACTTAAAAACTGGACTATTTCTCACTTTTGTTGCCTACATTTAACTTGGCAATGGCCACTTTAAAAGTTAGGGATCTCTTCTTAAGACTTCTAAATGGCTAGTGATGATTCATTCTTTCCGGACAATGAAACAGAAGCCATCTTTTAAAAAGGAGTATGTCACAGAATCACATTCTGTCAGAGTCCAAAGAGACCTTAGGTATCACTTAGTCCAACTTCTTCAGGTTCCTGAAGACACTAAGGCCCAGAAAGGTCACAGAGCTGGGCAGTGGCAGTCAGGAACAGAACCCGGGTCTCCTTATTCCCAAAATTCAGCATTCTTTTAATCAAATGCCGGGGATACACACACACACATACACACACAAACCATACATGAAATATTAGGTTATAACAAAAGTACTAGGGAAGGGGCAGGGAGTTTATGGATTACGGGGGAAGGAGGAGGCTAACTCCCTCCAACCAATAAACATGCTGCGAGTAAAGCTGGAGACAACTTGAGGCGGCCTGAGAAGGGACTAACAAGCAGCCCATTTTGCTAAGGGAACTAACAGCTAATGGAAATTTGTATGCATTAAATCACCTTCTAAGAAGTTACTTTACTTTGTACAGCTTGCTTCCCCACTAGGCTTCTTATACATTGACTTGTTGATGCCCAGAAAACTCTTTCTAGACGCCCGGGAAGCCTGAAGCCTTCCTTTCCCAATGTTCCACAGCACTTTCAAAAAAAAAAGAACATTTAAAGTAGAGCATCAAGAAAGGACTAATCTTAATGACAGTGACATCTTATAAAAAAATCTCAACGTCCCTGGGAAAATATGTACTGTGAAAAGCATTTTCCTGGATACACGAAGCTCATATTTTTTAAGTTAGAAGAGAGAAAAAACATGATGTATATCATAGCTGGGAAAAACTAACCAAGAGGGGAAACAGAACATACACAACTAGAAGTCATTTCGCTGGGTGACTTCATGAGTCATGCTTACCATCTGTGTATGAATGGGAACTCTGTTTTCAGTGGCACATTAAGAGGAGCTAAAAAATGTAAACCTTTAAGGGGGGAGTGAGGGTGAAAAGAACATTAACTTTAGGGAGATAATGACGGTAGCCAATTTATTCATCTCATCTGTTTACTCTCACGAAGGTTGTTACAAAAGCACCCTATTATTAACTGCAACTGAACACGTCAGAATTGAGCTGTGATCACTCAAGAGGTGTGCTTTGGAGGCTGCTTTTAAAGTGAAACACAGCTTTCTGAGTACCAGGAGTCCAACAAGGCTCAAGTACAATGACAGATGCTTTGGTACTTTAGGGACAGAGTGAGATCAGGGGCCTGATGTATACCTTTATAGTCCAGGGACAAATTTTTGGCATCATACAAGAACTGTGCTGGCCAGCCCCACCCAGCATGGGTTGATTCCATGTACCTATTGTGTGCTAATGGAACAGCCTATCTTAGGACCACAATGTATTGCCCAGGTGACAGCTGTATAGACAAAGTGAGATACCAGTGATCCAGGGAGCCAGATATAGGAGAAAGTGACTAATGGTTTGTGAAAATGTCATTAATCTTTTGAAATCTGATCTAAGGAGTTACTTTAGAATACAGAGAAAATTTTTAATTCATGCCTTCAAGTGATCTTGTCTCTAAAGCACAGAAGTAAAAGATGCTTGATTACAATTTAGAAAATATTTTGACTTCTGTCAGCAAGTTGCTACATTAGCTTCCACAAAATCATGGTAACATACTTGCTATACGAATTCTTCTACAAACAAAAAGTTTATTCATTTATATCATCCTGAAAATGAGCAGCTATGAGGTGACACACATAGAATCACCCCTCAAGTCATGCTCCAGTCGATTGTAATGTCTGGTTTTATATCCTTTGAGACTTTTAAAAAGGAAACATGGCTCCCAAACAGTTTAACTCTACAAGTTCCAGGCTATGTCATTTTGGCAGGCTCCAACATGCTGCATGAGTTTTTCTCTTTACAAAGCACCATTTCTGTCAATCACCCTGTCATTCAGAATTAAGAGAATGATGTCAATTGAAGAACACAGAACAATGGTGATGAGTTTCTGTGTTCAAACACAAGGCGTATCATGTCACATTTATCTAGGGGAGCAATTTGCCTCATTTAACAACCATTTTAGCCTTGCAGGTAGATATTCCAATTTATCAGTTAATGAAATTTTTCCCCAAATTATTCACTCTTCATTCTTCTCATACCTACTAGGACAATAAGTAGATCATGATGTGGGCAATGATCAGTTATTCTTGGAAGGGTGGGGCCTCTGCTCTAATTTGTCCTTACTGCCTTTTGTGGATGGCTGTCATTTTTAATGACTAACCAGATTCCTTCAGAGGCTATAAACACTTATTTTAAATGTTTTAATTATTATTCTGAGGAAACAGAACATATGGAAGTATTATTGATTAGTCTGTCAATTCAGTATTGACTTGAAATTAATTACATCCATTTGTAAAACCATTTTATCAAACATCCCTCACACTGTCAAACAGAAGCACTCTGGCTCCTAAAACAAGGTCTAAAGTAAATCCTACTTTCCTACTAACCCCCATTATAAAATTAGAGACATGTTATCAAAAGAAAGTTCCCAAACAGACCGACTTAAAAACCTTGAGTGAAAAAGACAGTAAGATGGTAGCCAGACGCGTAGCAATTCATTTGTTTCCTGATCATCTGAAAACTGGGTGGCTATTACCACTGGCCATGGTCACATTCCTCATCCTCATGACCACAGAGATGTCTGTCTTGATAGCGAACATATCTACCTCTATGCGTTGGGACTTCTAGACTTTGCCCTTTTCCTGCTTTAATCCGGGCATTTTCATCCCTTTAATTAGGAATTCCACTGCAGTAACACACTTAACCAGTGGGGGTCAATTCTCAAACTGTACTTCCACCAGAACACTGCTATGTTAGAAGCTTCTGTTTGTATAAAACATGCTCATTATCTATCTTCGACTTTAACATTCTGTATTAAAATTCTGTAATAATCTCCTTGCTTTCCCCTGTGGCATAAACATACACAGGACTTCACATTTCAGGTTAAAATTGCATACTTATGGTGAATAGGATATTTAATTCTTAGAAGAAAAGTTGTACCTATTAGTGTGAAAATTCTCATGAAGCATATACTTTCATAATATAGACTGACTTCTCAAAAAGGAAATTCAAAATATAATTAACTTACATACAAAGATAAACCATAAACAAAGACTTCTCCACAATCTTTTAAATAGTGATTGTATATTAAATATGATCTGTTATGTAACCAAATATGCAGATTTATTGATACAAAGAGATAAAGAATGGAAAAATTTTTTTTAAAGTCTTAGTATAATATAAAAAAGATAATGGAAAGAAATATTCCAAAAGGTTAACAGTAGTTATTCTCAGAATGGTGTAATTATAAATGGCTTGCATTTCTCTCATTATACTTTTTTAGTTTTAAAAATTTTCTTTGATAAATTAAAATTACTATTATGAACAGAGTATATGTATAAAGTTTATTTTCCATTTTTATTGTAGCAAAATACACATAAAATTTGCCATTTTAACAATTTTAAAGTGTACAATTCAGTGGCATTAAATACATTCACAATGTTGTACAACCACCACCATTATCTAGTTCCAGAACTTTCTCACCACTCCAGATGGCAACCCTGTATCATTAAGTAGTCACTTCCCATTTACCCCTCCCCCTATCCCCTAGTAACTATTAATCTGCTTTCTATCTCTATGGATTTGCTCATTCTGGATATCTCATATAAATGGAATCATACAGAATGTGGCTTTCTGTGTTTCACTTCTTTCACTTAGCATAATATGTTCATGGTTCATTCATGTTGTAGCATGTACTTCACTTCTTTTTATGGCTGAGTAATGTTCAATTGTATGAATATAACATATTCTATTTATCCATTCATCTGTTGATAAACATTTGGGATGTTTCCACCTTCTGGCTATTGTGAACAGTGCTGTTATGAACATTCATGTACAAGTTTTTGTTTCAACACTTCAATTCTTTCGGGTATGTACCTAGAAGTGAAATTGTGTCAACATATAATTTTTTAATGCCTTTAATTCTATTTTGGCATTCTGTGTTTAGTAATGCTTTTTCAGAATCATTAAGGATAACCCTTAGAATATCATTCCCACAATACTATTACTCCATTTTCAATCACTGAGTAAGGTACATATTTTTTAAAGACCAAATCACATTCTTGTACTTAAAAATATAATTTCCACCCTTACTCTTTGTACACAAATTTCCCTTCTGCCAAATACCTGAAACAATGATGAACTAACTGAAAAGGATGGGCTTTTCCTCTTAGCATAGCCATTCTAACAGTGACCAATTCACTTTCAAATGCTTGTACATTAAAAGTAAAAATAAGAAAAAGTGGGCCGGGCGTGGTGGCTCACACCTGTAATCCCAGCACTTTGGGAGGCCGAGGCAGGCGGATCATGGGGTCAGGAGATCGAGACCATCCTCGCTAACATGGTGAAACGCGTCTCTACTAAAAATACAAAAATTAGCCCGGTGTGGTGGCGGGTGCCTGTAGTCCCAGCTACTCGGGAGGCTGAGGCAGGAGAATGGTGTGAACCCGGGAGGCGGAGCTTGCAGTGAGCCGAGATCACGCCACTGCACTCCAGTCCGGGCGACAGAGCGAGACTCTGTCTCCAAAAAAAAAAAAAAAAAAAAAAAAAAAGAGTGTATTTTTTGCTTCAACAGGGAAATAATACTTAATAGAAATTAATATTTAAGCCCCCTAAAATATATTAAATACACAATACCAAGTAGGAACAATATAGAATCTTCTGGAAATTCAGGCTGGCAGATGGTGACCAAAGAGGATAAATATGCCTCGAAATAGTATATAGTAGAGTACACAGTACTACTTCTTAAGGGCTTTACATCCCGGTCTCCTAACAAACAGAAAGCTGATATATCTTATGGACATAATAGCCCAATAATATCGAGGTTAATTTTAGCCGTAGACAGTGCTTTAACTGGGCTAAGGATGATGATGGTATACTCGGTGCTTAACCATGCCTATGTAACAGCCGTTGGATTCTCCCCTTTTTCCTTTTCCCCAAACACATGCACACACATTTATATAATACTAGTATGTTCATGTTTGTGACACACACACACACATGCACACACACAGAAACACACATGCCAGAACTGTACTTCCAACTCAGTAGCTGCAAGAGCAGAAGTGTTCTTGTAGCTTGGTCATCCCCCTTGGATCTCAGGCTTTCCCATATAATCACTCCCACCCCCACTACTACATACACAACACCCTGCAATCCAGAAAGCAAAAGTAAATCTGACTGCGGAAGAGGAAACAGTAGCCTTAAAACAGTAAAAGAACCACCCAGACTATAATATATGTTAATAAGTAGGGAACATGATTTGGGACCATTTAAAAATAAAGTACTAGGGAATATTTCCGTAATATTTGTAGACTTCTCTTTAAGAAAAGTCAAATAAGAACAACAAACTTATAGAAAATAATAAATTAGAAATGTCAAGTTTACAAAAGGTTTTCCACATTCCAACTTTGGTAGGAAAAACAGTATAAATTTATTTTATTTCTTCCTTTGCAAAAATCCTAAGATGTGTTCTTATTCTGATAATGCTCCAGAAAATGTTATCACAAAACCCAGAGGGGACTCCTGCATCGTACTCTCTGTAGAAAAGTTTTTTTCTTTCACCCCACTCCCGAAAACTTTTTAAATAGCTCTGGTATAACAACAATAATTTATATCATAGAGATTTTTTTTTTTCAAATGAAGAACCTTATAAATGTCTTATTCTGTATATTAGAAAACTGAATTGCAGTGGAGTAGGTAAATTGTTCAGTCTCACAAGGAACCAGGGCAAAGCCAAAATTAAATTCAAGTCTAATAAACTGTGAAGAGAGTGATCTGTCCCCAAGGCAGAATAGTTCAGTTACTATGGGTAATGGTCCTTCTAAAACAGCAGAATTAAAATCTGTCACAAGGATACAATAATGCCATTTATGAATGTATGTGTGAGACAGAATGTTATGTTTATCACTGAGTTCCCATTGTTTCATTCATAGCACTTATTTCTTCATACTTTCTATACACATTTACTTGCCATTAAATTAGGAGATGCTTCATGGTAGGAACCAAATCTTACCACTTTTATACATGTAGCACATTGCCTGGAATACAACAGGCATTCAGTAATATGGGTGTGTTTGTCTGTAAAATTTCATAGACCCAACAGACCTACACTCAACATCTCCTCCCAGCTACCAAAACAAATCATGGTGAGAACCTCTGAACTTCACTAACGATGTTAGCCAACTCCACGTACTAAAGAAGAATAAAAATATGATCAATATAAGCTACTCTAATAATAGCAATGCACAGAGATACCCAATAACCTTAGTATTATTTGTTAGAGTGTTTAAGTATATAAACTAAGGTAGCCAAGAATGAATTCACATTATTTAACTCTAGTTATAATCAATACCTTGTTATCATCACAAGCTGATTTCCCCAAATGGTGTATTATCCTAACTATTTCTTCTTGTTTCTAAGATGTATCCTGTGACCAACTAGTTACTTAGTGGCGGCTATACCAGAGTGCACCAGAATGAAAATAAGAGGAGAAATAAATTCCAGTCAGTCCTTCTTACTACTTGTTAACAGCTTTTATGAGGTGCTTTGGTGAGGTAGTAGGATAAAAATGAAAACCAAATTCAGTTTGGGGATTATAACAACACGTGGCACTTTGTCCTTTAAAAAACTCATTTACTTATATCTCGTTCAACTGTGAGGTTTATTCATCCATATTACTCTCGACCTCAATTACAATAGAGAATGGGCTGAAAGAGTTATTTTCTGGGCCTAATTTTTAACATGTCCTCAAGAGTTACCTTTATTTTTCTTTTAAAATTTTTCTATAATCTTACCTCCCAATCCAAATAATCACAGACATCTTCAAAGTTAGTGAGCAGAGACACTGAGCAGAAAAGCCGTGGCAGCTCATCCCTTGTCATTGGGGGAAAACGGCTATCTTTAAGGGCACTGTTAAAAACAAAGCAAATATTAAAGCAATCACTGGATATGAAAGTTACCAATTTCAAATGCAAACAATTGTTTGAAAAAGGTAAGAGTTTCAAAAAGAATCAGTAAGATGTCAAAGGTACCAATAAGCTTCAAATGTATTCAAATTCCTTTAGAAGTCACCTTTTTTTTCATTTAATAGATTGTGTTTGCTAGCCAATCTTGTGACCACTTCAATTGTAAAGAGTGAATCATCAATTACATTTCCTGTACAGCCATTTCCTGATGTCTTTCCCTGCTACTTGTAGAATCTAAGAATGTTTTATTTTGCTTTTGAGAAGAATAAAAACTCGACTAGTGGAAACTTGCAGGAAGGTTTCTGGATCTAGTGCTGGTGGCAGTAAAAATAAATTTTATATATGTGTGTGTGCATGTGTGTATGTATACACATATGTGTATGTGTGTGTATACATATATATGCATACACATACACATATACACAATATTGTTTTAAAAAAAGATCATACTAGGAAGGCCAGTCACCATAGAATAGCACTCGAAGAATTCAAAGGAAGATCGAAATTTCATTTTCTTCAAGAAAAAAAAAAAACAAAGAAAATGGAAATAATAATGCAAAGTATAGACTAAAAATATTCATAAGAATTTCAGGCCCCCTATAAAGGATAATTTAACATATGACGCAAAAATTGTGAAACTACAGGAAATAGGGCTGATCTAGGAAATAAAAGTATGATTAGGAGACCATTAATCACGTCAATGAATTTCTGAGTACATCAACTCTGATTGGATCCTGTAATCAAGTGTAGTATATCATAGTACCAAACTCTAGAAAAACCCCACTGTAAAATGTGGAAAAACCGTAATTCGTCCTGCAATGGAACAGAAAATACACACACACACACATACACACACACACACAGAGTGTGTGTGTTCCTTGTACTTTTAAAAGAAACCACTTCCTGATCAAGAAAAACAAACATACTTCTGATTGCCTACTATATTAATGGCACTACTGGTATTCATAACATCCATCTTCAAATGTCCTAGATAGGAGCCAGGCTTAGAAATATTTTCATGGATTAATCCTCAGAGGTTACAAACTCAGACTCTACAAACTGCTTGGGTCATAACATAGTTCCATAGCCTTGGAAAGAATTTAATTCCTTTTTCAGTGACTTTCTCACGCTGAATTTTCTTTTTTTCATTTTCCCATCCCTTTGTTTGCATTCTGAAGCTCATCCACTGCGTTTTCATATTGCACCACATTTTGGTGCTCATTTTATCCTGCTATACAAAGGAAAATGCTTATAGGAAGATATAGAGATGTTATAGATGTATAAAATTATAAATGTTTTTCCCATTCAAGAAGCCAAGATTAACCAAGAAAATCAGGAAATCTGTGATAATTCATACTCTGAGAACAGCATTTCACTATTTTATAATTTAATGACGTAAATTTCCTATGGTTTGGCTTCTTTTATTTTCCTACTGACAAATAAAAGTTTAAAAAAATACTTCCAAGTTCTCATTCAAAGCCAAGATAAAGACGTGTGTGTGTAACAACCCACACCCCCCAACCCCACACAGGAAAGAAGTTCTAAAACACAGACCAGAATAATTGTATGCATAAAAAACAAAAGCCCAATCACATTTTCAGTTTTACTGTTAAAAGAAGAAAAAGAGAGTAAAAGACACATTATTCATTAGAATAATACAAAATATAATTTTAAGGGGTTATGGATTTTTTTACTGTGGCAAAATATACATAACATAAAATTACTATTTTAGCCATTGTTAAGTATATAGTTCTATAAAATTAATTATATTTGTGGTGTATCTATCACTATCTTCCATCTCCAGAACGTTTTCATCTTTCCAAACTGAAACTCTGTACCCATTAAATACTAACTCCCCATTCCTCCCGCCCCTAGTCCTGGCATAAAATGTAATTTAAATATACTTTTATAATTTCAAATAGTTATAGTAATACAGTCACTAATGTTTTTAATTCATAACACTTTTATTGAGATATAATTCACATACCACAAAATTCACCCTTTTAAAGTATATAATTCAATGGCTTTCAGTATATTCACAGTTGTGCAACCATCACCATTATTCAATATTAGAACATTTTCATCATCCTTAAAAGAAAGCATGTACCCAATAGCAGTCAGTGAATATTGGCACCACTCCCAGCTCCTGGAAACCATTAATCTACTTTGTTTCTATGGATTTGCCTATTCTGGACATTCTGTATAAATGAAATCATACAATATATTGTCTTTAGCATCTGGCTTCTTTCACTTAGCATGTTTTGAGATTTCATCCATGTTGTAGCATGTATCAGTACTTCATTCTTTTCATTGCCTAATAGTATTTCACTGTATGGATACACCAAATTTTGTTACCTATTCATGGGTTGATGGACATTTGGGCTGTTCCCACTTTTTGCCTATTATAAATAATGCTGCTAAGGAATTGACATATAAGTTTTAATGTGGATGTATGTTTTCATTTCTCTTGGGTAGATAGGAGTGGAACTGCTGGATCATAAAGGTAATTCTACCTTTAACTTTTTGAGGAACCAACGAACTATTTCTCACAATGGCTGCACGATTCTACTTTCCCAGCAGCAATGTCTGAGTTCCAGTTTCTCCACATCCACACCAATATTTGTTGTTGTCTGACCTTTTGAATATAGTGCTAGACCTTCTTTAATGAAGCACATTTTGTACGTAGCTGTAGCTTTTTCATTTTAAAAATACACATGCTGAAGTCACTATACAGTTAATGTCTCAATACTTTGAGGCACGTTATCATTTTGTTTAGTTCATTTCCTAGCAGACCAATAAAAGATAAATTCAAACTATTTGCAGTGCAATTCAAACTATTTCAAATCAATGAAATTTTCAAATACCTAAAACATAAGTGAGGATTAGGCTACAATGCTTTTCTCATGACATGGAGCCTTGTTGTTCACTCATTCTAGGCTTAAAAAAAAAGAAGAATGTTTAGAACAAGGAGTTAGTGGGAAAAAGCTAGAACAATGAATGGGATAAAATGACAATGGTGCCTCACCATGTCAAGGTTCAAATATACTGATTTCAAAGCTCTGAAATAGTAAAGGTTTGTTAGTCATGATGGGAATAGTCTGATTTTACAGGGACATTTAAACAAGACTTTTGATTCTTGCATTTTTAAGCCAGCTCTAAGTAATTTTTCATTAAATTCATGAACACAGAAAAATTCCAAAGGTAGGAAGTCCTCAATGTCTCCACATGTAAATTTCTAGGGAAATGAACTAGCAATGAAAGCCTAGCAAGGATTTAAGAGATTACAAAAAGATGAAAATACAGCTGGAGATTGACCTCAGAGCTGCCAGGCTGGTGTGGATAGCTGAAAAACAAGATTCAGCTTTCCTCAGCCAAGCTTTCCTTAACCAAGCTCTTTTTAGAATATGCAATGTTGAAATTGTGCTTTTAGAGAGAATACTGTAATCTGGAGTTGGGCAGTGACTTACTCAAGGTGACTCAGCTAAGTTAATGACAAGGGTAGGGATACAACCAAGATTTTCTGACTCAAGTCCAAAATTCTTTCGAGTATCTACATTTTAGTTGTCACCTTTGCATGGATTTGCTTTCAAATTTTAAAATTAAATGCTTGCCTTACTTGGCAATTCTGATCTCATACTTGTGGTACCTCTATCTAAGATGATAAATAATCATTCAGTAGCATTCATTAGTAGCCAAAGGGTAAACAGAGCTAGACTTCCTGTCTACTGGAAATCTGCAGGAGTAAAATATTTTAAAATATTAATACTGTCCATAGAAAGCATTTTATACCGAAGTAGTATCTGCCAATTTAAATTCTAGGCAGTCTAAGGAACTGACAAGGGGGTCCTGTAAGTAAATTCATATGAATTTCTCTTTGTTAGAATAGGAAGTCATTTTCTAATGTTTAAATATTGCTAGAAAAACAAAACAAAACAAAACAAAACACTTACATATAAAACCAGTCAGCTGCTCCATCACCCACTGGATAGATAAGCTTTAAACAATCACAGTTTAGTTCACATACCAAATTCAAATATATTCAATTCAAATTGGCACCTTCTCAAGAATACACCTCACCTAATTGAGAAGGAGCATTAACATTTGTCAAAGTTAAATAATGTTATGTAGTACTTTCATAAAAATGAACATTTGAAGAAAAGATATTAAGAGTTTAGCTATGAAAGAAGTAAAGAGTTTGTGACAGTGCCTGGAAACTATGCTAAAAAGAAAAAAAAGTCGCTGAAAATAGGCAAAACCTTAGATATTACAAGGCTCATCGTAAACAATACAGCATGCAACAGAAATAATTTAAGGGACTCTGTCTAGTCATTCGCTCACTTGTTCATTCACTTTCTAAAACATTGTTGAACTTAATCGATTAACTGCTGGAAAGTTATCAAACTGAGAGGGGCTTCATATTACGTATTACTATTTTTCAGGACAAGGAAGTAATTAAAACCCAAATTAAAAATCCCTGTTGGGACAGGCAAAGAGAAGCAATTCAACTTGTATTAGTCTAAAACTAAAAGCAGTTTCTTCATGAGGGGTTTCAACCACCAGGAAATTCCATATTCTGTCATTCCCTGCTAGAGCTTCTGGAATAGAATGCATACGTGGCATGTTTGAACCTCAGAAACTCAGAATACTAGAATCCTAAACCCACATCTGAAAAATTAACTACCTCTCTTTCTCACTAAGTAGCAATTTTAGCTTTCTAAAATTCAAGAAGCAATGGACACAAAACAAAATGTAAAAATGTGTCTATTCATCAAACCTAAGGGTAGAGAGGAAGAACAAAAGACACAATTATGGTTAAGGAAGGAGGAAAGGTACCTTATTTTGGTGAGGGCTGTTACTCAAAATAAAAGTTTCAACTGTAAGCTATATGTACAGTGTTACTTAATTGGGAGATGGTTTTCCTCTTACAGTAATAAATAAAACCTTCTTGCTGCGCAATGAACATTAACATTTATTAATTTTAATATATATGCTTAATATGATATGATGGGGAACAGAGGAAAGAACCAAGGGATGGAACAAAAGGAAAAGAATATAGGAGAGAAAGAAAAAGGAAAAAGGAATATGTAAAAAGAAAAATGAAGAGAAAAGCAAGAAGCTGAAAACAGAAGTAGGAGGCAAAGAAAGTACAAAGAAGGGGGACACTTAGGGCTCAAATAGAGACACATGCAAAGAAACAAGGAGAAAGCAAGAAAGGGAGAATGGAAAAGTAAGAGAGAGGAGAGGGAGATAAAGGACAACAAGTTCAGTAGGTTTTGATATATATTATCGGGCTCCTATCCTATGAGATTCACTTAGGCTTTAGAGTGTTATCACTTACTGCCCTCTGATTTAAAGTTCCTGAAATGCTCTGATCTTGAATTCTTAAAAGCCTCTACTCTCTAGGAGATAGCCATAGCTGCCCACCAGGAAGGGAAAACTCCCTGTGAGCTGCCAGCTGTGAGGACCAGCAAGTATCATCAGAATCTGCCTCCTAGGCCACAAATTCCTCCCCTCTAAATTAAGAGAATTGGGTCTGAATTTGATTTAGTGGAGCAGAGCTAAAACTGGAAAATAAAAGATACATAAAGAAACAGATGGCTAAACGTTTGTATATACAGAAAGTATTTCTTATTTCCCTCTACAAAATGTCTACATAATGCTTTCTCTGCAGAGTTTCTAGATTTACTCTACCTTTTTTTAGAAATGAACTACTAGAAACTATTTTTGTTTAAATTATGTTTTTCTGATGAAAATCTGCCAAAGTAAAATGAATATTTTAATTTTCTCTTTATGACTCTGGTTCACCTTTAAAACTCAATATAACTGGGTCATTTGTTACTGTACACCATAACAACAGTGCTCTCAAGGCCTTGGCAAGAAAAATTGTGTGGGTTTGGAAAAGATTACGATATGACCACTAACAATTATAAGCTTGGAAATGTGAAGATATGAGATTGTCTCTACCTTCAAGAGACTGTGTAACACACAGACTGGCAAAATTTCCAGGGATCTCATCCATGTGTTCTCTTAAGTTAGGCTATACTACAAAACTGAATGAACCACCTCTTGAACTGAATTGGAATTTAGAAACCTGGTCTACAATCCCAAATTAGTATTATTTCCCCAGACCCATCAAAAGTGTGTCTCCAAGGTATAACAACAGTTCTCTGTGACTTATGCCAATAAATATAGCTCCAAAAATGCAAAATTGAAGTAATCATTAATTAATGAGCGCAACTTCACAGTTCTCTAGAACATAACCTATTAGAATGGCCAACAGCTTGGGTTCTGGAGTCAGATATATTTACATTTGGATCCTGGCTCCACTACACACTAGTTGTGCGACATTTGGGCAAGTCTCTTAATCTATGCCAGCCTTCATTTCCTCATTTATGAAATGGAGATCATAATAGTATCCACCTAATGGAGCGACTGTAACAAATAAAATAATAACTGCATAAGTGCCTTTACTAACCTACTCAATAAGTAGTGGCTGTCAAAGAACTCTGATTGGTCATCCATCTATTTGGTAAGTTCATGTCCACAGGGCTGCCCCATATTATGGCTCTGGTGAAAGGAAGGGAGCCACAGGACTAAGCTGTGCTTTGGGAAGAACTAAACAAGTTATCTTCTCTAGGAATTAAATGTGGCCATCTTGGGGGATAATAGCTACCTTTCCAGGTCCTGGTGTTTTCATTTCATTTTCTTTCATTTTCAAAATAAGTATTAAACACCCGCTATATGCTTTTTATTATGCAAAGAGCCATGGAGAATATAAGAATAGATTATTAAATAATATATGGATATGTATAAAATACTTGTTAAAATCATGCTGTAGGAATGCTGAGAGGAATAATCAGCAGGTTAGCGCTCTTTCTGAAAAGATGTGTTTTACAATTTGCTACTAGTTTACTGGTTACCAACTGACTCAGAGTTACAGGGAGTTTTACAGAAATATATATATATATATATATATATATATATAAAATTTTTTTTCACAAACAAATCTACATCAAGTAAGGTGCATCTTCACCAAGAGTTTCCATTATCCTGCAGGCGGGGATTCATATGCTGCTTTGAAACATTTTCTTAGTTTTCTTCAACTACAGTTTTAAAATCTTTTGGGCAGGAATTGGTCTTTTACTTCTGTAGAAGAAATGTTTATCAAGAAATAAAGTTCCCTAAATCATGTTTGATAATTTAGATATATTACTCTCTATCCTACTATTCATACCATAACAAAATACTTAGGTAAAAAACAAAACAAAAAACAAGAAAAATAATTTCTAAGCAGCGGATATAGAATGAGAGATGAGAGATTCCATAGGCAGCCACTTTCCTCATTTAAAATAGTGGTCTCCAAGCTGTTTTTTTTTAAATTAGTTTTTTATTTTATTTTTTAAATTAAAAAAAAATCCATTGAATTCCTTCAGAACTGCAGGACATGTCCTCACTACCACATGGGGATTGACTGACAATGTCATCTGTCATCACCAGGATCCAAACAGTTTTGACTGAGTATTCCTACCACTAAAAAAAGTTTGAGCACACATCCTCAATATGTATATTTATAAAGTATATACTTGTCCTACTATCACAGGCTAATATATCAAAGCATGATACTTAGAGTAGGCTTTGTTATTGAAGACAGTGGGTATAAATCAAATAATGTTCTTGATCTTTTCTTTCTTGTTTTGGGGCTGACATCTTGTCAGATCTGATTAGATTATTTTTGTTTTCACTTCATGACTTGGCTAAATTAAGAGGAAACTCATAGAAGTGTCAGCTAGTTCACCATTTTCTTGCCCTTGCATTATTACTATTATCATCAACCCATTTTCTTCCTTGCAGGAATCTTAAGCCACTTGTCCATTCTGCATGGGTTAGTTTATCTAGCTTTAGCTGACCAACACACAATAGTCACACAGCTTAAGAAGATTCCTGCAAAGAAACCACAGGATGAAGATTATACAGGTTGGAATATCCCTTATTCAAAATGCTGAGGTCTAGAAGTGTTTCAAACTTGGGATTTTTTGGGGATGTGGGAATATCTGCATTTTATCAGTTGAACATCCCAAATCCAAAATTCTGAGATCTGAAGTATTTCCTTTAAGCGTTACATTGGTACTCAAAAGTTTTGGACTTTGGAGTAATTCAGATTTCTGGATTTGGGATTCTCAACCTGTACTAAGAACCAGAAATCTACTTAACTAGGTACATGTAAACTGAAATATGTTACGATATGCCTAAAGTGAGCAAAAGAATGTACATGCCACTATGAAATCTCACCAAATCAAGAAATCTCACACTTTTCTCAGGATCCCTCATTTAGAGTATATGACAGTGACTCTCCAACATGGACCAAAGGAGAGCATCAGGGTCAATCCATATGTTAAATATTAGTGGAGTTTAAATACTTTCTTATATTTTATCTAAAATGATCATAAATATAATTTCTAATATTTTTGTCTCACCCCACAATGGATCTTTCAGGTACATCCCTCTTTGGATGGCCTAAAGCTCCTAATCAAGCTCTAGAAGACTGGTCCTAAGATATTTAGACATGGTACTATGAGCAAAAGCGCTTAAAATCTCAAAGAGCCAATATCTGCTAAGTACCTACTGTGAGTAAGATACTATACATGTATTATCTTATTTAGTCCTCAAAACAACTCATTTTGTAGAGGAGGAAGCTGAGGTTCAGTGATGATCAGTGAGATTTAGTAACTTGCCGACGGTTGTAAAAACAGGTAGGAGAGCTGGCCGGGCATGGTGGCTCACACCTGTAATCCCAGCACTTTGGAAGGCCAAGGCAGGTGGATCATGAGGTCAGGAGTTCAAGACCAGCCTGACCAACATGGTGAAACTCTGTCTCTACTAAAAATACAAAAAAAAAAAAAAAAAAAAATTAGCTGGCATGGTGGTGGACGCCTGTAATCCCAGCTACTCAGGAGGCTGAGGTAGGAGAATCACTTGAACTCAGGAGGTGGAGGTTGCAGTGAGCTGAGATTGCGCCACTGCACTCCAGCCTGGGCAACAGAGACTCCATCTCAAAAAAAAAAAAAAACAAACAAACAGGTAAGAGAGCTGACATATGAAGTCAGGACCGCCTGCCTCTAAATCCCATTCTCTTTTCATAGTACCACTTTCAGAATGTCAGCAAATCAATATAAATGTATATACATTTAATCAGTTTTAAGGAATTTTTCCCCAATTAATGCTTCCATTCACAGGATTTAACTGAAAGTATTAAGTATAAATGTAAGCAGGTTCTGAAAATGCCTAAGAAAAATAGTACGTTTTTAATGAGAGTGTTAGCTTGTTTTTGTTCTCTTCTTTCTCCATTTTGATCTTGGTGACTCAGAGCTGCTACCACTGAAAAACATCTGTTTTATCTAAACTTAATAAGCCTTATTAGTGGGATGCTAAGCCTTCCCTGATTCTGAAGCCTTTCCACAATTTTGAAACTGTATCTGCTGGAAGTCATAATAGGTTACCAAAGTACTAGTTTTGGACATACCTAGGTTGGTGGGCCTGTTTCTGATTTTTTAATTTTGCTTTTCCAACCTGTGTGAATAAGCTCTCTCATACTCAGTATAAGAGTCATGCAATTCTTTTCCTTCCCTCTTTCCATGGCAATCAAATCTATTAATTTAACTCCATAAACTGCAAAACATGTGTTGTCACTCTAACTTATGTGTCATGTTAGGCTGGTTCAGTTGTCGTTTCTAAAACTACTGCCAGTCCTAGATGATGCAAGTCTGCTGAGAGGTAGCACACTGGTTCCTATCATGCGGCCTGTTTATAATTGTTTGCATATGTCACTGCTCGGGGACTAAAGGTAACTAAAGAAAAGAATGAAGTTAAACTTAAAGGTGAGGTACAAAGCAAAATTATCAAGTCTGTCATACTGAGAAAGAGAGAGAGGATCCCAGCCTCCACTAACTCATTGTGAAGTTTTTAATCTTTATTTTCCTTTCTCTTCTTCCTTTTCTCCACCTTTTTTGTATGCTTTCCTCTTTTCTACTCTAGTGAGGTAAGGAAGAAAGAATAGTAAAAGGTCACAAGAAGGACATGAAAGAACAGAATGGGGGTGGAGGAAGAGAAGAGGACCACAAAGACAAAGGCATACAGCAGCTGCCTTCACTGCTGAGTAAGCAGCGGAGCACCAACACTATGTGTGTGTGTAGAGAATGCAGTCTTAACTATTGCCTTCCTCTGCGTTTCTTATCCACTCTGCTCCCTCTTCATATTGCTTATACACTCCTAGTAGGGGCTGGTCTCACCTTGCAGTTCATCCACTACCTAGTGCTGGCGAGGCCAAGTCTGACAAGCCAGTATGCAAGGCGGCCTCATGTTCTCATACTCTGCCATTGGGTCAGGATGACCCATTCCCTTCTGTACAGGTTTTAATGTTCTATTCCAACCTTCGGGGAGTGGATGGGTGATAGTGACAGAGAAAATAACATGATCCACTGCCTGTTTCTTTCAAACTTGACAAGCACAAGGGGAATCAGGAAGAAAAGTAGAGTACCTCATCCCCACAGCCTAGCTGCCTAACCAATCAATCAATGTTTATTGAATCATTCCTTGATCTGTGTACTTTTAAATGGCATATTTATCTATGGTAAGTATAACTGCATGTCTGTTTTTATGGCCTCTGTAATTGGCCTCACATTCATTTAAATGGAATTATTTTAATTTTTATCACTATATGGTATCTTTGGAGGAAAGAATCCTTTAAACTACTCATATCATCTTTGTTTCATATGATTCTTAATAGTTTCCAAAGCATCTTCACATCTTTTATCCTAGCTGAACCTCAAAACAGTCCCATGAAATAGACAAAGCTAATACTACATTATATTAGAAATCATAATAGGTGTCCTCCAAGAACAAGGCCCCCTAAAGTCATGGGGTCAACCAAATGTCAGCTAGAAGTGCTTAGAGATCATCTAGTCTATATCCTTCATTTGATTTTGGGGGTAACTAAGAGCAAAAAGCTGCATGCCCAAAGTCACAAAACTATTTAGAAAGCAGCGACATCTCCTGACTTCCCCAATTCACTGATCTTTCCATCATTCTTTCACATAATCCAATAACACTCCAGAGCAGATGTTCAAGATGGAAAGAGGAAAATGATGCCTAGGGCACCAGGGAATAGCTAAAACAGTAAAACAGTGAGCTGCCCAACATAACTCAGCACTGACAGGCACCTGGCACGTGTCAGCATGCTGAAGCCAAGCAGAACTTAGAAATTAAGCAGATAAGGGTGGGGGAGCAGCGGAGCACCAACACTGTGTGTGTGTGTGTGTGTGGAGAATGCAGTCTTAACTATTGCCTTCCTCTGTGTTTCTTATCCACTCCGTTCCCTCTTCATATTGCTTATACACTCCTAGTAGGGGCTGGTCTCACTTTGCAGTTCATCCACTCTGTCCCATCATTTCTACTTAGCTGCTGAGCTACATAAAGGATTATCCAAGGGAAAAGTTATACATTTTTAAAATAGAGTATTTGGTTCTCTTTTATCAAACTCTAAATAGAGAATCTGTCCCTATTGTAAAAGCAACTGTATGTTCTGGTTGTGCATGTATAAATACAAAATTGGTCAGGGCAAGATAATCTCAACATTCATTTTCAAGTAAATAGCATAATGACATGGGGTAGATTCAGTTCAGGTCAAATATGTGATTCTTGATGTACTACTAAAGTCTCATACTTCAAGCAAACCTTCTTTCCAATCTCTTAACTTGGAACAGGTTTTACTTTACTCCTTTCAACAAACATGTTTAAATTGAGCCTGATAAAACAGAAAAGGACATTTTAACTCTTCATCTCTTATCTGGTTCTATCTTAAGAACCTAGTTTTCAAAGAAAAATTTTACTTACATAGTTTTCCGTTCTGTTACCCTTAAAAATTATTTAATTCTCCCATTGAAAAGGTCCTACTTTACTTTTGTTTCCATGAGACAAGCACATGGGGTAATATGTTGGAAAAGCTTCAAAATATGCTGCTGAAATAATGGCAGTTGCTGATTCTGTACTATGCTACATATTAGGAAAACCACAATAGATACAGAAAGGAAATAGTTTCATTTGAAGATGAAAAAGGGAATGGGAGTTGCCAAGATGGCTGAACAGGAACAGCTCCAGTCTGCAGCTCCCAGCAAGACCGATGCAGAAGACGGGTGATTATTGCATTTCGAACTGAGGTATCTGGTTCATCTCATTGGGACTGGTAGGACAGTGGGTGCAGCCCACGGAGGGCGAGCTGAAGCAGGGCGGGGCATTGCCTCACATGGGAAGCGCAAGGGGTTGGGGCATTTCCCTTTCCTAGCCAAGGGAAGCCATGACGGACTACCTGGAAAAACAGGACACTCCCTGCCCAAATACTATGCTTTTCCCAAGGTCTTAGCAACCAGCAGACAAGGTGATTCTGTCCTGTGCCTGGCTCAGCGGGTCCCACGCCCACGAAGCCTTGCTCACTGCTAGTGCAGCAGTCTGAGATGCATCTGCAAGGCAGCAGCCGGGCTCGGGGAGGGGCATCCAACATTGCTGAGGCTTGAGTAGGTAAACAAAGCACCTAGGAAGCTCGAACTGGGTGGAGCCCACCTCAGCTCAACAAGGCAAGGCCTACTGCCTCTAGACTCCAACTCTGTGGGCAGGGCATAGCTGAACAAAAGGCAGCAGACAACATCTGCAGACTTAAATGTCCCTGTCTGACAGCTCTGAAGAGAGCAGTGATTCTCCCAGCACAGCGTTTGACATCTGAGAATGGAGAGACTGCCTCCTCAAGTGGGTCCCTAATCCCCATGTAGCCTAACTAGGAGACACCTCCCAGTAGGGTCTGACAGACACCTCATATACGCGGCTGCCCCTCTGAGAAAAAGCTTCCAGAGGAAGGATCAGGCAGCAATATCTGCTGTTCTGCAATATTTGCTGTTCTGCAGCCTCCACTGGTGATACCAAGGCAAACAGGGTCTGGAGTGGAACACCAGCAAACTCCAACAGACCTGCATCTGAGGGACCTGACTGTGAGAAGGAAAACTAACAAACAGAAAGGAATAGCATCAACATCAACAAAAAGGTCATCTACACCAAAACCCCATCTATAGGTCACCAACATCAAAGACCAAAGATAGATAAAACCACAAAGATGGGGAGAAACCAGAGAAGAAAAGCTGAAAATTCTAAAAATCAGAGCACCTGTTCTCCTCCAAAGGATCGCAGCTCCTCACCAGCAACGGAACAAAGCTGGATGGAGAATGACTTTGACGAGTTGACAGAAGTAGGCTTCACGAGGTCGGTAATAACAAAGTTCTCCTAGCTAAAGGAGGATGTTCAAACTCATCGCAAGGAAGCTAAAAACCTTGAAAAAAGATTAGACAAATGGCTAACTAGAATAAACAGTGTAGAGAAGACCTTAAGTGACCTGATGGAGCTGAAAGCCATGGCACGAGAACTTTGCGATGCATGCACAAGCTTCAAGAGCCGATTCAATCAAGTGGAAGAAAGGGTATCAGTGATTGAAGATGAAATTAATGAAGTAAAGCGAGAAGACAAGGTTAGACATAAAAGAATAAAAAGAAATGAACAAAGCCTCCAAGAAATATGGGACTATGTGAAAAGACCAAATCTACGTTTGATTGGTATACCTGAAAGTGACGGGGAGAATGGAACCAAGTTGGAAAACACGCTTCGGGATATTATGCAGGAGAACTTCCCCAACCTAGCAAGGCAGGCCAACATTCAAATTCAGGAAATACAGAGAACACAACAAAGATACTCCTTGAGAAGAGCAACTCCAAGACACATAATTGTCAGATTCACCAAGGTTGAAATGAAGGAAAAAGTGTTAAGGGCAACCAGAGAGAAAGGTCAAGTTACCCACAAAGGGAACAGCGGATTTCTCAGCTGAAACCCTACAAGCCAGAAGAGTGTGGGGGCCAATATTCAATATTCTTAAAGAAAAGAATTTTCAACCCAGAATTTCATATCCAGCCAAACTAGGCTTCATATGTGAAGGAGAAATAAAATCCTTTACAGACAAGCAAAGGCTGAAAGATTTTGTCACCACCAGGCCTGCCTTACAAAAGCTCCTGAAGGAAGCACTAAACATGGAAAGGAACAACCGGTACCAGCCACTGCAAAAACATGCCAAATTGTAAAGACCACAGATGCTAGAAAGAAACTGTATCAACTAATAAGCAAAATAACCAGCTAATATCATAATGATAGAATCAAATTCACACATAACAATATTAACCTTAAATGTAAATGGGCTATATGCTCCAATTAAAAGACAGACTGGCAAATTGGATAGAGTCAAGACCCATCAGTGTGCTGTATTCAGGAGACCCATCTCACATGCAAAGATGCATATAGGCTCAAAATAAACGGATGGAGGAAGATCTACCAAGCAAATGGAAAGCAAAAAAAAAAAAGCAAGGGTTTCAATCCTAGTCTCTGAAAACAGATTTTAAACCAAGAAAGATCAAAAGAGACAAAGAAGGCCATTACATAATGGTAAAAGGATCAATGCAACAAGAAGAGCTAACCTAAATATATAGGCACCTAATACAGGAGCACCCAGATTCATAAAGCAAGTCCTTAGAGACCTACGAAGAAACTTAGACTCCCACACAATAATAACGGGAGACTTTAATGCCCCACTGTGAATATTAGACAGATCAACGAGACAGAAGGTTAATAAGGATATCCAGGACCCGAACTCGGCTCTGCAACAAGCAGACCTAATAGACATCTACAGAACTCTCCACCCCAAATCAACAGAATATACCTTCTTCTCAGCACCACATCACACTTATTCTAAAACTGACCACATACTTGGAAGTAAAGCACTCCTCAGCTAATGTAAAAGAACAGAAATCACAACAAACTGTCTCTCAGACCACAGTGCAATCAAACTAGAACTCAGGATTAAGAAACTCACTCAAACCCGCATAACTACATGGAAACTGAACAACTTGCTCCTGAATGACTACTGGGTAAATAATGAAATGAAGGCAGAAATAAAGATATTCATTGAAACCAATGAGAACAAAGACACAACATACCAGAATCTCTGGGACACATTTAAAGCAGTGTGTAGAGGGAAATTTATAGCACTAAATGGCCACAAGAGAAAGCAGCAAACATCTAAAATCAACACCCTAACATCACAATTAAAAGAACTAGAGAAGCAAGAGCAAACACATTCAAAACCTAGCAGAAGGCAAGAAATAACTAAAATCAGAGCAGAACTGAAAGAGATAGAGACACACACAAAAGAAACCCTTCAAAAAATCAGTGAATCCAGGAGCTAGTTTTTTGAAAAGATCAACAAAACTGATAGACCACTAGCAAGACTAATAAGAAGAGAGAGAAAAATCAAATAGACACAATAAAAAATGATGAAGAGGATATCACCACCGATCCCACAGAAATGCAAACTACCATCAGAGAATACTATAAATACCTCTATGCAAATTAACTAGAAAATCTAGAAGAAATGGATAAATTCCTGGACACATACACCCTCCCAAGACTAAACCAGGAAGAAGTGGAATCTCTGAATAGAACAATAACAGGCTCTGAAATCGAGGCAATAATTAATAGCCTACCAACCAAAAAAAGTCCAGGACCAGATGGATTCACAGCCGAATTCTACCAGAGGTACAAAGAGGAGCTGGTACCATTCTTTCTGAAACTATTCCAATGAACAGAACAAGAGGGAATCCTCCCTAACTCATCTTATGAGGTCAGCATCATCCCAATACCAAAGCCTGGTAGAGATGCAACAAAAAAGAGAATTTTAGACCAATATACCTGATGAACATCGATGTGAAAATCCTCAATAAAATATTGGCAAACCGAATCCAGCAGCAAATCAAAAAGCTTATCCACCATGATCCAAGTCGGCTTCATCCCTGGGATGCAAGGCTGGTTCAACATACGCAAATCAATAAATGTAATCCATCACATAAACAGAACCAATGACAAAAAACACATGATTATCTCAATAGATGTAGAAAAGGCCTTCGACAAAATTCAACAGCCCTTCATGCTAAAAACTCTCAATAAACTAGGTCTTGATGGAACGTATCTCAAAATAATAAGAGTTATTTATGACAAACCCACAGCCAATATCATACTGAATGAGCAAAAACTGGAAGCATTCCTTTGAAAACCGGCAGAAGACAAGGATGCCCTCTCTCACCACTCCTATTCAACATAGTGTTGGAAGTTCTGGCCAGGGCAATTAGGCAGGAGAAAGAAATAAAGGTATTCAATTAGGAAAAGAGGAAGTCAAATTGTCCCTCTTTGCAGATGACATGATTGTATATCTAGAAAACCCCATCGTCTCAGCCCAGAATCTCCTTAAGTTGATCCGCAACTTCAGCAAAGTCTCAGGATACAAAATCAATGTGCAAAAATCACAAGAATTCTTATAAACCAATAACAGACAGCCAGCCAAATCATGAGTGAACTCCCATTCACAATTGCTACAAAGAGAATAAAATACCTAGAAATCCAACTTACAAGGGATGTGAAGGACCTCTTTAAGGAGAACTACAAACCACTGCTCAATGAAATAAAAGAGGACAGAAACAAATGATAGAATATTCCATGCTCATGGATAGCAAGAATCAGTATCGTGAAAATGGCCATACTGCCTAAGGTAATTTATAGATTCAATGCCATTCCCATCAAGCTACCAATTACTTTCTTCACAGAATTGGAAAAAAACTACTTTAAAGTTCATATGGAACCAAACAAGAGCCCGCATTGCCAAGACAATGCTAAGCAAAAGAACAAAGCTGGAGGCATCACGCTACCTGACTTCAAATGATACTACAAGGCTACAGTAACCAAAACAGCATGGTACTGCTACCAAAACAGAGATATAGACCAATGGAACAGAACAGAGCGCTCAGAAATAATACCAGACATCTACAACCATCTGATCTTTGAGAAACCTGACAAAAACAAGAAATGGGGAAAGGATTCCCTATTTAATAAATGGTGCTGCGAAAACTGGCTAGCCATAAGTAGAAAGCTGAAACTGGATCCCTTCATTACACCTTATACAAAAATTAATTCAAGATGGATTAAAGACATAAATATTAGACCTAAAACCATAAAAACCCTAGAAGAAAACCTAGGCAATACCATTCAGGACACAGGCATGGGCAAGGACTTCATGTCTAAAACACCAAAAGCAATGGCAACAAAAGCCAAAATAGACAAATGGGATCTAATTAAACTAAAGAGCTTCTGCACGGCAAAAGAAACTGGCATCAGAGTGAATAGGTAACCTACAGAATGGGAGAAAATTTTTACAATCTACCCATCTGACAAAGGACTAATATCCAGAATATACAAAGAATTCAAACAAATTTACAAGAAAAAAACAACCCCATCAAAAGGTGGGCAAAGGATATGAACAGACACTTCTCAAAAGAAGACATCCATGCAGCCAACAGACACATGAAAAAATGCTCATCATCACTGGTCTTCAGAGAAATGCAAATCAAAACCACAATGAGATACCATCTCACACCAGTTAGAATAGCAATCATTAAAAAGTCAGGAAACAGCAGATGCTGGAGATAATGTGGAGAAATAGGAATGCTTTTACACTGTTGGTGGGAGTGTAAATTGGTTCATCCATTGTGGAAGACAGTGTGGAGATTCCTCAAGGATCTACAACTACAATTACCATTTGACCCAGCAATTACATTACTGGGTATATACCCAAAGGATTATAAATCATGCTACTATAAAGACACATGCACAAGTATGTTTATTCTGGCACTAGTCACAATATCAAAGACTTGGAACCAACCCAAATGTCCATCAATGATAGACTGGATTAAGAAAATGTGGCACATATACACCGTGGAATACTATGCAGCCATAAAAAAGGATGAGTTCATGTCCTTTGCAGGGACATGGATGAAGTTGGAAACCACCATTCTCAGCAAACTATCACGAGGACAGGAAACCAAACACCACATGATCTCACTCATAGATGGGAATTGAATAATGAGATCACTTAGACCCAGGGTGGGGAGCATCACATACCTGGGCCTGTTGGGGGGTTGGGGGCTGTGGAAAGGATAGCATTACGAGAAATACCTAATGTAAATGATGAGTTGATGGTGCAGCAAATCAACATGGCACATGTATACCTATGTATCAAACCTGTACGTTGTGCACATGTACCCTAGAACTTAAAGTATAAAAAAAAAAAAAAAGAAAAAAAATACCTTCAGGGGAAATATTTCTAGCAGTTAGGACTGGAAAAAAAGAAAAGAAAAGAAAAAAGGGCAATGGATAAAATCCATGCAATTTAAATTACAATGATGTGATAAAAGCTCTGTTCCCATAGTGACAAAACTTTTCACGAATAATAGCAGTCCTAATGATTAGTGATATGAGGGCATAACTATGAACGTGAACTATTTCAGCAAATATGTATTCAGTGCCTGCTATGTGCCAAGCAGAAGTATACATCCAGGAGCATCCTATGTTCAATTTCAGTCCTGTGGAACACCTTGTTTCATTGAAGTTTTACTACACTATGATAACATATATATATGAGTTACTCAAAGCACCTAATGAGAAGTGCAAGTCCTATAAACGAAGTCACATTCCAGAAACACACAAAAAAAAAAAAAAAAAAAGAAAAAAAAGAGGAAGGCACCTAAACTCACAAGGTCTTACTACTTCTTAAAGTTTATGGATACTAGCCTATCTGTAGAAATCTACCAGACTAAGCAAAACCCTATAGAAATTCAAATTAAAAACTAACTTTTGGACTCTTTGTCCCCATGTATATGTTATAGGTATAACTTTAGCTCTATAAGTATGGTGACTGTGCTCATTTTTACTCACCATTATATACCCAGTGCCTAACACATAGTAGCTGGTAAATAAATATTTAGTGAATGAATGAAGGAATATAGGAAGGCAGTTTCAAATTTAATAAACAGTTATTGGCAGTATAACAAACATTAAATGGCATTACTGGTTATACTTTATTAAATGGTCAGTGTTCCCCTACATTCAAAATATCCTTTTATTCATCAACTTAAAAATTGTTCCACTAAAGTGTGTCTTCCCCGATTTTATTTATTTAATGCTGTTCATTTAGAAGGTGTTAACTGTTCTTTTTATTCGTTAGATTACTATACATTCAAAGTATAGCAAAGTTTGGCAACATTTTTCTGTCTAAAACTCATAGACTGCTATAAATAGATAAAAATATAATTCCATGATAAAGTTACAGAATTGCTTTGATCTCCCAGCCTCTATCACCCCCCTGGAAAACACACATAAACTTTGCATCCTGAAGTAGCTCCATTGCTTCTTATGTTTGTGGGGGTAATTAAAAATAATATTTTATTGTAGTTTGAAACACATAGGGACCCATATTAGTAGTCTATTTTTATGCTTTTCTCACTTTCTTATAAAGGAACATCTTATGAACTGGATGAATCATAGGACATCAAAGGCAGGCATAGAAAAAAGAAACATAAGATAACTGACTCTTTAGATGAACATGGGCCTAAAGAAAATCAGACATTAGTACACAAATTTTTTTAAATCCTCCAAAAAAAATCCAGTGGCCACTCTTCCAGTTCTCTGTGGGATTTCAGGTTAGTAAGCAGTCAAGGGGGAAGGAGGACTTGTTGAAAATCAACCCTCTGAAGCAATGAGAATTATCTAGTGGGAGAAAGGCTGACTCTAGGGAAAATGCGTGGAAATGGTGCATGCCTCGTGGGGCTGTCAGGATATTTGTCACCTAAGAGGTTCTAAAACTTACCCGACTGAAGGGGGGGTTAAAGTATTACTATGCATCAGCACACATTCTCTCAATCACATTAGACTTTAAAATTCCAAGGTCTGGTTTGCCTTTTACAAGGAATAATATTGGTTTAGAATGCTGCTCAAAGCCTGCTCCACAAATCTGAGAGACCACGTTATAGCACCTCATTTTCCTTTGCCACTGCCGTGTCCTCACTCTCCTCCCATGTAACTAAAAAAAACCACTTCTTAAACTTTGGTAAACAACATTAAGGAAACTGAGAGAATGCCTTCTGCAGACTTAACTTTCCTGGAAATAATTATCAATGATGGAAAACAAGCTCTTCATAACAGAATAAAACCTCATTAATTTGAACTCTACTATTTCAAAATTTGTGCTAATTCAAACAGACCTAGACTGAAGGTTTTCCTTAGCAAGTTTGGAAAAGAAGGGTCTGCTAAGCAAATCAACTTTATAATTAAGGTTGTAAGGGAAATACAGGACTTGCTTAAAGAGAACAAATTATTTCCAGGACTCTGGAGTTAACCATCTACAGGCACTGTAACATCATAATTACAAATCTTTTGTGTAGTATGTTAAAAAGCACGTCTCTGGGGGACTTCTACTTGGTAACACTCCATTAGCCTATTTTGAGTTATTGTTGTCACTAACACAAGCAAATCAGTGTCACTAAAACAAGCAAAACTACTTTTTAAATAAATATTTCATTCATTCTTTATTGAGTACACTGGGCTTCCTGCAATTATTGTGAATTTGAGAGCTTTTACTTCCATGTTGGTGTTGCTAGATCCTCGCCTACAGTCTTTGTCATGCTCAACGATCTCTAAGTATAAATCTTACAGTCACTAATAACTGAATCAGAAATATAGCTCAAGCCGAGTAGGCGGTTTTCCCCTCACAGTGTAAATAAAGCCTCCAGGAAGTTCGAACTGGGTGGAGCCCACCGCAGCTCAGCAAAGCCTCTGTAGCCAGACTGCCTCTCTAGATTCCTCCTCTCTGGGCAGGGCACCTCTGAAAGAAAGACAGCAGCCCCAGTCAGGGACTTACAGATAAAACTCCCATCTCCCTGGGACAGAGCACCTGGGGAAAATGGTGGCTGTGGGCGCAGTTTCAGCAGACTTGAATGTTCCTGCTGCCGGCTCTGAAGACAACAGTGGATCTCCCAGCACAGTCCTCAAGCTCTGCTAAGAGACAGACTGCCTCCTCAAGTGGGTCCCTGACCCCCGTGCCTCCTGACTGGGAGACACCTCCCAGCAGATGTCAACAGACACCTCATACAGGAGAGCCCTGGCTGGCATCTGGTGGGTGCCCCTCTGGGACAAAGCTTCCAGGGGAAGGAACAGGCAGCAATCTTTGCTGTTCTGCAGCCTCTGCTGGTGATACCCAGGCAGACAGGGTCCGGAGTGGACTCCAGCAAACTCCACCAGACCTGCAGCAGAGGGGCCTATTAGAAGTAAAACTAACAAACAGAAAGGAACAGCATCAACATCAACAAAAAAGATGTCCACACCAAAACCCCATCTGAAGGTCACCAACATCAAAGACCAAAGTTAGATAAATCCACAAAGATGAGGAAAAAACAGCGCAAAAAGGCTGAAAATTGAAAAAACCAGAATGCCTCTTCTCCTCCAAAGGATCACAACTTTTTGCCAGCAGGGGAACAAAACTGGACAGAGAATGAGTTTGACAAATTGACAGAAGTAGGCTTCAGAAGGTGGGTAATAACAAACTCCTCCAAGCTAAAGGAGCATGTTCTAACCCAACGCAAGAAAACTAAGAACCTTGAAAAAAGATTAGAGGAATTGCTAACTAGAATAACCAGTTTAGAGAAGAATGTAAATGACCTGATGGAGCTGAAAAACATAGCACGAGAACTTTGTGAAGCATACACAAGTATCAATAACCGAATCATCAAGCAGAAGAAACGATATCAGAGATTGAAGATCAACTTAATGAAGTACAGCGTGAAGACAAGATTAGAGAAAAAAGAATGAAAAGGAATGAGCAAAGCCTCCAAGAAATATGGAGAAATACAGACTATGTGAAAAGACCAAATATTTTTTATTTGACTGGTGTACCTGAAAGTGACAGGGAGAATGGAACCAAGTTGGAGAACACTCTTCAGGATATTATCCAGGAGAACTTCCTTAACCTAGCAAGACAGGCCAACATTCAAATTCAGGAAACACAGAGAATACCACAAAGATACTCTTCGAGAAGAGCAACCCCAAAATACACAATCATCAGATTCACCAAGGTTGAAATGAAGGAAAAAACGTTAAGGGAAGCCAGATAGAAAGGTTGGGTTACCCACAAAGGGAAGCCCATCAGACTAACAGTGGATCTCTCGGCAGAAACCTCACAAGCCAGAAGAGAGTGGGGGCCAATATTCAACATTCTTAAAAAAAAGAATTTTTAACCCAGAATTTAATATCCAGCCAAACTAAGCTTCAGAAGCAAAGGAGAAATAAAATCCTTTACAGACAAGCAAATGCTGAGAGATTCTGTCACCATCAGGCCTGCCTTACAAGAGCTCCTGAAGGAAGTACTAAATATGGAAAGGAAAAACCGGTACTAACCACCACAAAAACATACCAAATTGTAAAGACCATTGACACTATGAAGAAACTGCATCAACTAACGGGCAAAATAACCAGTTAGCATCGTAATGACAGGACCAAATTCACACATAACAATATTAACCTTAAATGTATATGGGCTAAATGCCCCAATTAGAAGACACAGACTGGCAAATTGGATAAAGAGTCAAGAATCATCGGTGTGCTGTATTCATGAGACACATCTCACATGCTAAGACACACATAGGCTCAAAATAAAGGGATGGAGGAATATTTGCCAAGAAAATGGAAAGCAAAAAAAAAAAAAAAAAAAAAAAAGGTGGGGGGTTTGCAATCCTACTTTCTGATAAAACAGACTTTAAACCAACAAAGATTTAAAAAAAAACAAATAAGGGCATTACATAATGGTAAAGGGATCAATTCAACAAGAAGAGCTATCCTAAATATATATGCACCCAATAGAGGACCACCCAGATTCATAAAGCAAGTCCTTAGAGACCTACAAAGAGACTTAGACTCCCACATAATAATAGTGGGAGACTTCAAAACCCCACTGTCAATATTAGATTAACGAGACAGAACATTAACAGAGATATTCAGGACTTGAACTCAGCTCTGGACCAAGGGAACCTAATAGACATCTACAGAACTCTCCACCCCAAATCAACAGAACATATATTCTTCTCAGCACCACATAGCACTTATTCTAAAATTGACCACATAATTGAAAGTAAAACACCCCTGAGCAAATGCAAAAGAACAGAAATCATAACAAACAATCTCTCAGACCACAGTGCAATCAAATTAGAACTCAGGATTAAGAAACTCACTCAAAACCGCAAAACTATGTGGAAACTGAACAACCTGCTCCTGAATGACTACTGGGTACATAACGAAATTAAGGCAGAAATAAATAAGCTCTTGGTAACCAATGAGAACAAAGACACAACGTACCAGAATCCTTGGGACACAGCTAAAGCAGTGTTTACAGGGAAATTTATAGCACTAAATGCCCACAGGAGACAGCAGGAAAGGTCTAAAACTGATACCCTAACATCACAATTAAAAGAACTAGAGAAGCAAGAGCAAACAAATTCAAAAGCTAGCAGAAGACAAGAAATAACTAAGATCAGAGCAGAACTGAAGGACATAGAGACACGATAACCCCTTCAAAAAAAAATCAGTGAATTCAGGAGCTGTTTTTTTGAAAAGATTAACAAAGTAGATAGACCACTAGCCAGACTAATAAAGAAGAAAAGAGATAAGGATCAAATAGACACAATAAAAAATAATAAAAGGGAGATCACCACTGATCTCACAGAAATACAATCTAACATCAGAGAATACTATAAACACTTCTATGCAAATAAACTAGAAAGTCTAGAAGAAATGGATAAATTCCTGGACACATACACCCTCCCAAGACTGGAAACCATCATTGTCAGCAAACTAACACAGGAACAGAAAACCAAACACCGCATGTTCTCACTCACAAGTAGGAGATGAACAATGAGAACACATGGACACAGAGAGGGGAACATTACACGCCAGGGCCTGTCGGGGGGTGGGGGCCTAGGGGAGGGATAGCATTAGGAGAAATACCTAATGTAGATACCTTGGGGGTATATCTAGATGTAAAATAGGGGGAAGGGAAAAAAGGCTTATGCTCCTGAGGTTATAGATCGACACACAAAAAAAACACAAACATAATAAAAAGTCAAAACAACAGCTAAAATTCTTTGGAAACCTGTAAGTTAAGTACTAAACATATGATCATTATAAAATAAATATCCAATGCAAACCCAACAAAGTAGCATCACTGTCCAAAGGAAGCATTCCTGGAGGTTGTTACTCCTCACACATTATACTGGCTCTCACTTCACTAGCACAGGGCAGTCTTCCAGCTCTCCACAACCACTCCCTCTGCAAGCATGGCTCACTGCCTAGGAGTCTTAGTTACCTTGTCACAAAGAGAGCCTAGCTACTCTAATTATATTGTAAGCTCCTGGATTTGTACAGGTTTCCCTTACCGTAAGACATAAAACTTGCACATCATGGGTGCTCTACAAATTTTGCTTGGTTTGAGGTGGTAAGACTCCTTCTTTACATATACAGAATTGTAAATTAGAGCAATAATATAAAAAATGGTTGCAAGATTTGTTTCTATGGAAACCTTCAAAATATCAGAACTACCAAATGTGTTTTCTTAAGAAAATTTGGTACAATAAAATTAATAGGTATCCTTTCAAAGGCCTATGCAAGAATACTGAATAAAATAATCAGGTCAATGCTCCAACAAAAGTGAAATGCTAGCCAGTAAGTTTCATACAGAAAAAAAATCTCCAAAATAGTTTCGGTCAAGAAAGTCACCAAAAATCTCTCCTCTCTTTTAAGATGTTATGTCTCTTTATATGCTGGGTTAATCATCTTTGTCAGCTCTGTATCATCTGTGTTAATCAGGAGGAACAAGAGGGCCCGCAAGTCCGAACTCATCTACAACTTGACACCCTAAGCTTGTGACTCTTTGAATGAGAATTTCGCTTTTTAAATTATGGCTTGACTTGGGCAAATATTTAAGGTAATCAGCAAACATAGGGCACAAACCAACTGCTGGGGCAGAGGGAGGCAGCTCTGAGTTATTCCAGTTAGGTAACATTTTTCTATAGAACATTATACAAGTCATAATCCATACTGGGATAAAACTAAGCATTGACTACTAATTTTCTAAATAAACACTAAGAAATAAATGTAGTCATAAGACAATTTGGACACGTCTGAAATTGTTTCACTACTCAATGCTAGGCTATTACAGTATATTAGCATTAAAATACATGTTTATAATCTGTTATTTGAAATGGTTCTTTCTAGTAATATGTACAATAGCAACCGCCCTGTCATTTTCACTGAATTTCAGAGCTTCTCTTCCTTTCAGAAAATACAAGTCAACGACTGTACCAAAGGAACCATCTAAATTGTTTTGTGGTACTAGCTGTTCATTTTCACTGCATTATATGAATGTTGCTCAAAACTGGGTGACCCCAGAAGATAGCTGGAAATGTTAATTCCTTTGTTAATGTAAATTACTACAATGAGAACTGGACTCTTTGTCTCCAGGAAACTTCCCTGTCACTTAGCTTTGAGAGTCTGGGCAAGTCAAAGAAGCCAAGGTGTCACAGGGCATTCTTACACACACTGCAGATGACCCTTTGGATACTGTTACACCAACCTAAGAGTTTCATAGTTAGGACATCATTCAACTACAATGTAAAAACAACTCTTGTAAATTGGAATTATATTCACAAAACATCTGGAAAATTCCCCAAAGGAGAAAAGATTACCCAAAAGTATTGCTAAATAGACAGAAGATGCTGACGTTTATCATAATCAAAATTCAGTCAGTTTCCATTGTACTAGACAAATCAACAGATGTGTTGTTTACCTTTAAAGATGCCTGGAATCTATTTTAATTCAGCCTTGAAACCCAGACATTCTTAGGTAATAAGAACAGATATTTAAATTCCATAACAACCGCCCAATGTTTACAAACATTTATTTCTTTATAGATTTCTCATCCACAAAATGTATTTTTGGTTAGAAAGAAGTTTGAGGGTTCAGCTGTATTTTCTAAGCTTTGCTTTGTGGCATGGCCTAAGAGAAAATAATGATATCAAGGGTCTTTTCCCACTATTTTATTTATTATAATTTTAAATAAAATATTAAATAAGATACAATGTATAATAATATATTACTGTATTTCACTCTCACTACCATATCCTGAAAGCAAACAATTTTTAATAAATTCTTAATTTTAAAAAATCTTCAACATTCAAATTCAGAAAAAAGATAATCTAGGATTAATTCAAAATTACTTTCACATTAAAAATGACTCTTTAACAATGTGTCAAACATGCTTCTTGTCTTGTGTGCCTATCACTTTTCATCTTATTGTCTTCCCCCTGCCCCCATCATCTAAGATGGAATCTTTGAAGCCATCTTCAACTCTTCCCTTTAGCTTACTTTCCACATAATAGTCTCATCTTGTTCAGTTACTACCTTGTCTCTGTTATATGTTTCTTTACATCCCTCCTGTTACTAACCTAATTCAGGCCTCTACCATCTTTCATTTGGAATATTTAAGATTAGCTTCATAACTGTTTGGTCTCTAATCTCTATCCTTTCCATTCCATCCTATATATTAATACAAGCAGCCTGAGTCAGCGATGTGACTCGGGCTGCTTGTATATATATCTCTTCTCATATATATTTCTCTGTCTCCTTACATTTGGCTCAGGAAGTTTTCGGGATGCATAATGAATATCTTCTCCATATCCCCACTTTTGAATGTTGAAATTGAGTCGTATATGTCCATAGAGGTTCAGCTTACATGTCAGTCGGTAAAACCTTCCCCAATCTATCCAACTAGAGCTAATTTCTCCCACTTCCAGTAGCATTGTTTCTACATCTAATGCAACACTTATTACATTCTTCCTTATAGTTATTTTGTATACATGCCAATTTCCCTCAAAAGACATCACTCAGCTCTTGAGCACAGACATTATGTATTGTTGATCTTTGTAGCTGCATAGTACCTAGTGCAGTACCATGGTCAGAGTTAAGTGCTCGATAAATGTGGAATTGAACTGACTAAACCTTATGTCAGCCTGATATAAATGAGAAGGAAGACTGTCAGGATTTATAATAAGTTATGTATTTAACTACAGCTGTGTTGTTATAATTGCTACATATTTAGAGAAAACACTGAATGTATCTTTCAATCAAGCTTTGAAACTATAGTGACTATTCTAAGTTTGAATTATCTTATGTAAAACAGCAAGAATGCTCAAATCTGTAGGACATAATGCCAGTGAAAAAAGACCTTTTACAGTAGATTCAGCTGTACAAGTTCAACCAATAAACCACAAAGGCCATATTTTTTTTTTGAAACCCAGAATATAAAGAGGGCAATAGTAAGCATATTAATGAAAACTAGCTAGGAGACACTGGATAGAGCGCGTTAGTTCTGAATCCGTCACTGCTCCTTGCAGCTGGATTTGGATCTTCTCCCACTGAAGGGCTGAGTAGATGTGATCCCACTTAATTTCCAAGTCTGACAAAATCACAACTTGGAAGTAGCCTGACTACTGGCAATTGTTAAGCACAGTAAATCCCTTCTCCTTCTGTAACCCCCTCAAATGTCCTGCATTCACAACTCTTTTATACCAGATGTTTTGTTGAAATTAACACATTCCTATCAAATGCATATCAAAAGGACTTTTCTCCCTACTGCAATGGAGCTTTATTATATTGAGCATTCCATTTAACCTCCAAACTGTTTATTTGTTACATAGACACTTATTGTATAGTATTTATTGCAGGGGGAATGACAAGGGAAGCTGGGCTCAGCATAGGGTGGGATCCATTCAGGAGCAAATATTCCCACAGTTAATGATAGCAAACAAAAGCCCTCAGAAGACACATCTCAAAAGGACTTTTTAAAATTTGCTAAATACAAAATCTCCCAATCCCTTGCCCAAATCTTCTTCTTTGTGAAAAAGAGGTGAGGTACTGTTTTGTTTGTTGAATGCAAGTTTTATTTTTGTATCAACACAGCATCTCTAGGTGGTTTCATGCATTAGCAGAATCAAGCATAATTAACTAGATAATAAATGGCAGGATGTGAAGCTATGACCTGGGATTGCTCACCTGAAACTTTGGTCCTCCCAAAGTTTTCAGCCATCACAGAAAGATCATTTCTGACAAGCCATCACTCACTCACTAAACCTTTGTAGGACCAGGAACTACAACCAAAACTTCACAGAAATGACCATCTCTCTCTTGTAGGGTTTTAAAAATAATACATGGACAGTAGTGCTACTGTGAATAAAATGCCCTTCATAAAAGAATTCTAATAAGCAGCCCTCATAGCACCTTTTCTTATAAAGTGATTGTAAGTTGCAATTGTCTGCTAGAGGTAATACACAGGATGTTAAATAGCATCCCCATTTCTTTTCCCCAGGCTATTTCTGTGTGTCATCTCATTTGTACAATTAGTATATATAGATTCTTCCATGGGAGCACAGCTTAAACTTGTATTTCAATTGTTTCATTTTTATAATAGCACAACTTAATAGGTGTGACTAGAATACCTAAATATCCCATAAGAATTGAGTGTTCCTATCCTTCATTAAATGAAAACTGATCCAGTTATAAAACAAGTGAGTAAAAATTTCCTTGATTTAAAACTACAAATAGAAAACAAAATGCAGATACATCTTGCCATTCCTAAAAAGTAAATCACCTTTGCAAATTAATTTTATTTTCCTATGACTTATACTTTCAGAGATGCTTTAATCTTCATTTCTCACTTCCTTTGCATAGGCTGTGGCTCCTAACACTTTCTTTAATTATCTTACCCAGCTAGTAAACAAATACTTCAGTATACTAGGGGAAATGACTCTCTTATTCAAACATTTATTTTGCTCTATGCCTATTCCCTCATAGCTACTTAGGGGATGCAAATATGTGAAAAATATAGTTCAGGTCTTCAAGGGACTACCAATCTAAGTAGGAAAGACAATCATGTAAGAAACTACATTGGAAGGCAAGATAAAGCAAGTGCTGTAACAGAGGTACCAGTAATGTATTATGAACACACAAGGGAAGAAACAGTAACTCTGGGGAGCTAGGAGACATCATTGGGTGAGTCCTTTGGGAAATAGAAGAAATCTGCAGTGTAAAAGTGTAGAGCCATGAGCATTTACTAGTTTATTTGCTTTGAAATTTTTTAACTTTTTGGAAGGTTTTGTTAGTCTTGAACTTAAAATGGGCTACACTTTAGGCAAGACACAGAACAGTAGCAACCAACTCTAACTTTCAGCTACTTAGCAGAATTTCCGCTTTACCATGTCCCATTACTCTTTTCTCCCACTTCTCTGGCTTATGACAAAAATGACACTTAAATACACTGTATGGCATCACTGATATCCCAAAGACTAAAAATGTTACTAATTTCTGGGCTAGCATGTACAGCCCTTTGCTGGTTTCTCTTCAACTACATCATTAATTTGCCATTTTGCCATGATCAGGTATGTGGGACTTGAATATGTGAAATAAAAACTTCTTACTGTGGCAAAAATCTTTGAAAACCTATTAGGAAACACGTGACATGGGCTGGGCATGATAGCTCACTCCTGTAATCCCAGCACTTTAGGAGGCCATGCCAGGTAGATAGCTTGAGCATAGGAGTTCAAGACCACCTTGGGCAACATGGTGAAACCCCGTCTCTACACAAATACGAAAATTGGACATGTGTGGCGGCTTGCACCTGTAATTCCAGCACGTTGGGAGGCCGAGGTGGGTGGATCACTTGAGCCCAGGAGTTGAAGACCAGCCTGGACAACATGGTGAAGCCCTATCTCTACAAAAAATACAAAAATTAGCCAGGTGTGGTGGCTTGCGCCTATAATCCCAGCTACTCGGGTGGCTGAGTTAGGAGAACCACCTCAGCCCTGGAGGCAGAGGTTGCAGTGTACCCAGTGGGCACCACTGCACTCCAGTCTAGGCGACAGGAGTGAAACCCTGTCTCAAAAAAAAAAAAAGTAAAGAAAGAAGCACGTGTGACATGGACAATGTCCCAACCAACCCGGCTATTAATTTATTAATTTCATTATTATTAACAGGCAGTATATGAAAACAAGTTTGAAAGGTTATTGTCACTGTCAAATTTAAAAACACCTATCCTGATAACAGTTTCCAATAATACTTGTTTCAGACAAAAGTTTTTAAATGGTTCAGGAGCAAAACAGAAGATAATGAATGATGCCTATGATTCTAAAGTTTTCACTATTGTTTGCCACAAAATTTTAAAAGAATGCATCATAAAATACTTGTATACTATAGAAAGCACATTCTAAAAATCTTCTTTGCCTTTCAAATACTGATATCCTCAAATCCCAGCTGCGGTAAGAAAAAGACACAATCTGAGGCTGGCCGTGGTGGCTCATACCTGAAATCCCAGCACTTTTTGAGGCTGAGTTGGGTAGATCACTTGAGCCTAGAGTTTGAGACCTGGGCAACATGGCAAAACCCTGTCTCTACAAAAATTATAAAAATTTTGCTGGGTATAGTGGTGTGCACCTGTAGTACTAGCTACTTGGGTGGCTGAGGTGAGAGAATTGCTTAAGCCCAGGAGGTTGAGGCTGCAAGGGTGATAGAGCGAGAGCCTGTCTCAAAAAAAAAAGAAAAAAAAATACAATCTGGATAATTTTATTATTTTTTAAACCTTAGTATTGTAAGAAATCTAAGTTCAATAAGATGGACACAGTCCATGACTACATACTTTCAATTCCTTCCTGATACCAGTCATGGATATATTTGTCCGCCATTTATATAACTGTTTTATGATAATTTGTTCTATCAAAAACTGCCCCTAAGGAACTTCAAATTGCAAAAAATAAAACTAAGACAATATATTTGTTCTTAATTACTTAGAAACTTAGAATTTGTTTCCTTAATTATAATTTCTAAGGAACTGACCCACTTCTTAACTCCTAAATGATGTCTACCTTTTGGCCAGTTGAAGAGAAGGGCAGAGTCAGGACTTTTATACAGTTCCTTTATGGTGAATCCTTCCCCCGAGGCTCTCTAGTCGGCAGTGGATTTCAGAGAGTTGTGTCTGGCTAGAATCTAAGGGCTAAACTAGTATTCCATATAAATTTACTGATATTAAGTACAAATGTTGTACAGAAAGAGATCAATCACTTCTTGGCCTTTTGGTTAAGATCAAATGTAGAAAGAAATCAAAGTTTAGGGAGTATGTATCCCTGAGAAGGTGGTAAATTCTGATGGGACTATGGAAGTTCAGAATACCAAACTGAACTGGGAGGGTAGCTGTGAAGAAAAAAGGCATAGTAAGGGAGACAGTGCCTCAAGATTTTAAAAGGAAAGAGAACCCAAGAGAAGTTGAGACTGGAATTAATGGACTAGGGGTATAAGGGAGATTTTGGAAAACTGAGTTAAGAAACTGAGTTCCCAAATGAAGAGAAACGTTATTCAGTGATTTTGTTGTTGTTGTTGTTGTTGTTTTCCGTAAGTGGACACCAGGGAATACCTGTTGAGTCAATGAAACAAATGTCCATAAGAAGCTTTCACCAGGGAAGGGGGAGTGATATTACTGGAAGGAAGCAGTATTGCACAGTGGTTGGGAGCACAGGCTTTGGAGTTAGATAGAATCAGGTTATATATTAGCTGTCATTCAGCAAATTACTTAACCATCGAAGACCTTGTTTTCCCTAACTGCAATATAAGTGAAATACTTTCACCTTCACAAGGTTGTTGGAAATATTAGACGAGGTAACTTATATAAAATACTTAAGAGAGTTCCAGCACACACACACACAAAACAGAAGTTACAAGTATGATTGGGACACATAACAAGCAGAGATATGTTTAAAGAAAAGGGAAATCTGGCTGGGCGCGATGGCTCACACCTGTAATCTCAGCACTTTGGGAGGCCAAGGTGGGTGGATCATGAGGTCAAAAGATCGAGACCATCCTTGCCAACACTGCGAAACCCTGTCTCCACTGAAAATACAAAAATTAGCTGGGCGTGGTGGTGCACACCTGTAGTCCCAGCTACTTGGGAGGCTGAGGCAGGAGAATCGCTTGAACCTGGGAGGCGGAGGTTGCAGTGAGCCGAGATCGTGCCACTGCACTCCAGCCTGGTGACAGAGTGAGACTCTGTTAAGAAGAGAAGAGAGGCCGGGCGCGGTGGCACAAGCCTGTAATCCCAGCACTTTGGGAGGCCGAGACGGGCGGATCACGAGGTCAGGAGATCGAGACCATCCTGGCTAACACGGTGAAACCCCGTCTCTACTAAAAAGTACAAAAAACTAGCCGGGCGAGGTGGCGGGCGCCTGTAGTCCCAGCTACTCAGGAGGCTGAGGCAGGAGAATGGCGGGAACCCGGGAGGCGGAGCTTGCAGTGAGCTGAGATCTGGCCACTGCACCCCAGCCTGGGTGACAGAGCGAGACTCCGTCTCAAAAAAAAAAAAAAAAAAAAAAAAAAGAAGAGAAGAGAAGAGAAGAGGGAAATCTAAGATAATAAACTTAAGGTGTTTCTTTGAGTTTCTCTAACTCTGATATTCTGTTATTCTTGCAGTTGAATAGTTCTAAGGGTATTCTTCATTTTATGGAAGTATGCCTAAACTTGACACAAGGAAGATAACTCAAGAATAAATCTTTTTTTTTTTTTTTTGAGACGGAGTCTCGCTCTGTCACGCAGGCTGGAGTGAGTGGTGCGATCTGATCTCGGCTCACTGCAAGCTCCGCCTCCGGGTTCACACCATTCTCCTGCCTCAGCCTCCCAAGTAGCTGGGACTACAGGCGCCGCCACCACGCCCGGCTAATTTTTTGTATTTTTAGTAGAGACGGGGTTTCACCATGTTAGCCAGGATGGTCTCGATCTCCTGACCTCGTGATCCACCCGCCTCGGCCTCCCAAAGTGCTGGGATTACAGGCGTGAGCCACCGCGCCCAGCAAGAATAAATCTTTACATTACAAAATCATTATTTCATTACAGGGTTCCTTGAAATTGTATGCTTCCTAACTAAAACTAATAAATTCATATACTTTTATGGGTACTTTTTCATTTTTTAAGCATCAAGTCACATATAATATGGGTACTTTCTATTTTGGAATTTGTAAAGATAGTCCAAGGCAATGTCAGGAGACCTGTGTTCTAACTCTAGTTCCAACTCTGTGTCATTGTTGGGATCACTAAAAGATCTAGCACCAGGTCTATCTCGGAATCTCTGGGCTCTAGGGTTCAGCCAACTCCAGAAGTCTAAGGCAGACTGTGAGAGTTGTGCAGCAGTAGCTTCAAAGGTTTCAATAATAAGGAAGAGTTAAAATTTGTATGGGTGGGTGGATGGGACTCAGTTGTAAAGCTGTGTTATCTTACTAGTCCTAAACTCCTAAAGACTCATTACCAGAGGGTTAAGCTTAACCACTGCTGGTTAATGCAGCTTTCTATAAAGAATAAAGTACTAACTGCAGGCAATCTTTGACTTCTACCCCTTCGACTAAAACTATGTGGTAACTGGAGTTATGGCAGTAGAGTTCAGAGGTGTATGAAAATGAAATGGGCTACTTAACTGGAAGTGACTTCCAAGTCTACAGAGATGTTCAAATAGAAGCTAGATGCTCATTATTCAGGAGATTTTTAAGAGAGATTAAAGTATCTGATAGGGGTTGGACTAGATGACTTAAAAGAATCTCTTCTAGCTCTATGGTTCCATGGCAGGAATCAATTCACATAGTGTATCTTCAATCACTTATAATGAGATCAACCTCATGTCAATTTGCTTTCTAAAGTGTTACGTATAAGGATCCCTGTCCTCTGGCTCAGTCTAATTCCAAGTGGCCTTAAGCCACCCTTTGCACTATCAATCAACACTGGTAACTCTTAATTGCTCAAGTATGCTGATAGCAAGAAAAGGTGACAAATGTAAGCTAACACACGCAAACAGAAAAGAAAGAGAATAGAATGGTTATCAGGATCAAGCAAAGTTGCTACAAAGCAATGAGACTGGTTTTTGTTAGTTTGCTTTGATGTTGCTTGGTAAACTACTGTGGAGCGCAATTTCAAAAGGGAGAGACAAACATAAAATTAATAATTATAATCCAGTGTGTTAAGTGTTATAATAGAGGCCTGAACTAAGTGCCGTGTGAACTCAGAGACTGACCAATTTTCATGGGGACTGTCAAGGAAATCTCACAGAGGAAGCAATGAGCAAGTTGAGTCTTGAAGGATGAGTAGGAATTGACTGGGTGGAAATGGGGAGAGGCAAAGAAAAAAATGTGAAGCCAGAGAGACATGAAAGAATATATTTGGGAAGTGGTGAATAATTGTGCATAGCTGGAGTGTGAGGTTAGGTCCTTAAGTGCTATGCTTCTTAATAAAAATAGGTTTTCCTCTCTGGTAATAAGGAATAACAGGCACTGTTTTAAGGAGAGTGAGATAGATTTTTGTCAAGAAAGATAATTCTGGTGATTGGTGTAGAATGGCTTCAAAGGGAAGCAGGGAAACCAGTGAGCCAGAATAAGAACCCAGACAAAGGCAGTGGCAGTGAGGCTGAAGAGGATGGGGTGGATTCAAGAGATATCTGTGGGGCAGAACCAACAGGAAATATAGACTGATAGCGTTTTGCTGTATGTGTGTATTTTTTAAAGAATTACATAAACAGATATGTGATGGTGACTGATTATGGGGTCACAGGCTTATTTACTGATGATGCTTGTTTCTTCTCATATTATAAAAATTCCTGCCTACCTACATGTGTCCATGAGGAAAAGAAAAATTGAAATTGCTATAAATATATTTAAAATTTCATTTCTTGGCCATTCTCACTACTTAATTTCTTCCTAAAGTAGAAATATAAATATTTACTATACATGTACTACAATATAAATATTTACTACATACCTAGTATGTACAAGATACTTCGTATACATATATATCCTAATCCTCACAACAAACTTACCAGTTTAGAATTATACCCATTTTACAGATGAGAAAACCAAGGCATGGCAGAACTTCAGTAGCTTCCCTTGGGTCACAAAGCTAAGAATTGAGGGATTCACAACTAGAACCCAGATATGGCTACCTCTAAAGCCCATGCTCTTTCTGCAACCTCATACTGCCTCTGTACTTAAAAAGCAAGTGTCAAAACAAAAATAAGTAAAATGAAAAAGCAGCCAGGTGTGGTGGCTCACACCTGTAATCCCAACACTTAGAGAAGCAGAGGTGGGAGGATCGTTTGAGCCCAGGAGTTCATGACTAGCCTGGGTAACATAGTGAGAGTCTGTTCCCCACAAAAATAAAAGAGAAAAATATTACTATTATAAAAATGACTGCATCATTATAATAGTCTATTTTTGTGAGTATTTAAAAGTGTTCATGATAAAATGACTTTTAAAAGGGAATTTTAATGTCAAACCACTCACACACACAAAAATACATTCAATATGCACTCAATGAAAACTGTAAGAAACCAGCCACAAAAAGACCAAATAACTTCACATCTAGGTAAAGTAGTAAGACAAAGAATCATACTTTATAATCCACTATTCCTAAATGCTGATAAAAACAAGACTTTTAAAAATAATATTTTCTGAATGCCTACTATGTACCACACACTGTTGTAGGCTTTGGGGAATATTACAGCAGTCCTTGCCCTCATGGAACTTACATTCGCATTAAGAGAGACTCACAAATATACAAGTGAATTTAGAGTATGCCAGGTGGTGATAAGTGCTATGGAGAAAAATGAAGCAGGGTAAACAGGCAGGGAGAGCCAGATATCAAATGTAGGCCTTGCTATTTTACATACGTGTCACTGATAATGGTATCATTTGAATAGAGACCTGAAGGGAGTGAGGAAGCCAAGCTTCATGTCTATCTAGTAGAAGACTGTTGCAAGCAAAGAAAATTCAAGTGCAAAGGCCCTAGTGGGGGACCATGCTTGGTGGGTTCAAAGGAAAACAAGGAAACCGGCCTGGCTAAGGCCAAGAGAATGAATGGAGGTGGGAAGAGGGGAGTAGGAGATGAGGTGAGAGGGGCAAGCTGAGCATGGTGGCATTCATTGCAGAACATTAATTTTCCTTTGAGTGAAATATATGTGTTTTAAATACTCTGGCTTTTATTCTAGGTGAGAAAGGTAGACACAGGAAAGCTTCTCATCTCAGATATAAGGATTGACACCCACTGAGGAGAGTTCAGTCATGCCAATGGGTGTGTTTGTGCCATTTTGGCTAATGGGGTAAATGTGCTGCTCTGGGCAATAATAAAGCCTATGAAGAGGAAGCTGCAACAGTATGAGAGGGTACATATTTTTAGACAATAGCTACCACATAGTGAGCTGATCTGTGAGGCACGGGAGCATCTCAATACACAATAGATGACAAATTTAAAATGTAGCCTTTTAAAAAAATATGTACTTTTAAAAAGAACAATTACATTTTATAACATGTATTTACAAACCCATGAATTTAACATAGTCATCCTTTTACCACTGAAATATTTAAGAGTTGCTTCAGCTGAAATCCAGTATCATCTGAGATGACTCCTATTCCTAGCCACTACTCTTTATTAGAGGCAGAAAGAAAGCTTCCCTTTTGACCATACCATTTTCAGGCCTGCTGAAGTCCAACCTGTGTTGTCAGTTCTACCGCCACTCCAAAGACTTTTTCTCTAATGTCACAATGACACTCTTCAGAGAGTTTGTGAAGAAAAATTAGCATCTAAAAATATTCTTTTTTCTTTTAGATTCAAAGCAATTATTATTATAATTAACTATTCATGAGATAGCTACGTTTTGGGTAGTCTCTTTTTTTCCCTAAAACTTTATTTCAAAGTTATTCACCTCACCGTTAATAAGGTGTTATGATTAATGCTCTGTGCCAGTATTACCAGGCCTGCCCACTGCCAGCAATGGTCTTTGAGATAACCCATTTCCTGGCACCCAAAAGTTAAATTACTCTCTTCAAAACATACTGATCTCCCCAACACTTGCAAAAGGATTACATGCACCATTTTGTCACCATTCTTTAAATCAGAACTTACATTATTAATCTACATCGGTACATGTTAAAATGAAGTCATTTGAACAAATTAGGACTGTACAAATCAAAATACTACTAGTTAGTATTAGACAAGAGTATCTTACAAACACTACATTAAACTACATTACATATTACCTTGCAATCTGAAACATTACATTTCATATTTTTGCATGTTTATTTTAAATAACTAAAATTTCACAGAATTTAACAGCAAATAAAGTTTAAAAATTTTAGTTATGTACATAGTTTCAACTATATTTTACAATCTATAAAGATCATGTCATAGTTCATCACCAAAAAGATCTATAAAACTTCTTATCCATCCTGTGTGATAGTTTTTATTTGGTGATGCTGTTTTTTAAGGTGAAAGTTTGAGAAAATGCTACTCTCAGATCTTGAAGTAGAATACTTCTAGTCAGACTATGTAAAAACCTGGGTTGTACCTTATTTTCATTGAACAGATACAAAAAAAAGGAAAAGAACTGTGTTATACCATGAATTTAGGTTGTCAGTCTATAAGTTGAATTTAAAACACTGAAGCATCAGAAGTAAACTTCCCTTCCATTTAAAATTTTTAAGAAGGCAATTAGAAAAATGTTTCATTTAATCTTTAAAATAAGGTGCAAAGAAGGACTGCAACAACAAACTTCCTCATCCACACCTCCAATAACATCTCAATGTTGTTAAGCATAATCTACCGTGAACTGATTCAGGAGCACACCTGGAGCTATATTCACAGCTCCCAAATGTACCATGTTTTCTATACCAGAGGCCTGCTCAATGGCAGTGTCTGTCCAGAGGTCACTACAATAACTTTTGTCACTGCTGGCCTGGACTTAAAGCAACATTCCACATTCCAGAACCAGTGTTTTATTGTCCCAACTCTTTTCTTCCTCTTCAGGATTTGTCAATTTTAGAAAAAGGGCATGTCTGTCTTGCTACTTTCAAAGGGTTTGTGCATATCACATTTTAAGACCACATTGTTTTGGGTACTTTTAATGTAGCACATTTCATATGCTGAAATGATGCTAAAACTTGGGTTTGGTACTGATTCGCCCACATGCTCTGTCTGAGCCCCACTGTAATCAGTGCCTGGGATCCAGGGTACAGTCTTTGATGTGGAACAAAACAAAGAGAACTGGTCCAAATAGGAATTGAACCCATGATCTCATTAGCAGTACAAGTCTAACCAGCAGTGTACAGTTGTTTACTGTTCTTCATATGCAACACAGCTCCACTTATTTCAAAGGCTTAGAATACTTCTCCAGGCTTAGCTAGGAGGCAACTAATGGTCATCTTAGAAGAATGGTTTAGGTTAAAAGCAGCCTGCAGAACTTAAAAGAGATTCTCTTTCCTGCCATCCTCAGTGAAGTGGCTACAGTTGGAACCTTTTAAATCAGCTTTGTAGAACATATAAAGTAGTCCTGAAGGTAGTTGGGTATAGCAACAAGAAGTTGAGTTCTGGGCAATCCCTTTAATTAAAGCTTCTAAGAATTTATTTTATGGACTTTTCTAACTTTCTCTTTCACTACTAGCAAGGATACAAAAGTTAGCATTTCCATGTAGAAATAAAAAAGCAGAGTGTTAAAAATGGAGACAATAACATGCTAATCTAATTTGAACAAGTCTGTAGTTTCAGTGTGTATATTTACAGGATAATTTTTTGAGCTGAAGTAAAATTAATAAAAATGAGTTTTCTGAACATGAGACCAAGTGCAAATCTGTACCTTATGAATCCAAATGTATTTT